>NC_135539.1:34037610-34375943 GCF_045843805.1 Urocitellus parryii
GCCCAGTTTGGTGGGATGGGGAAGGGTTTGGGATGGGAAAAGATTCCCTGAGAAAGCTGAGCTCTGAAGTGTGAAGGAAGGGGGTCAGTCAGAGCCATTCTGGCCAAAGTAATAGAGGGAGCCAAGGCCCCAAGGTGGGAGCAACCTCTGGCCGGAGCAGTGAGCAGGGCTGGGGGAGTCCTGATGGCTTTGTGGGGAGGCACACAATGCAGAGAGAGTCCAAGGTGCCAGTTGAGGCTGGAAGGCCAGGATTCATATTCTGGTTTTGCCACCTCCTCAGTGTGTAATTCACAGCGAGGGACTCTATGTTGCTGGGTGCCAGTTTCATCTTGTATAGGATGAAGATAAGAATCATGATGACAACACTTTTTGAGAGTTAATTTTGTGCCAGTCGCTCTTCTTATGACTTTACATGTCTGAGCTCCCTGAATTTGAATTCAACCCTATTGTTCTATTGTATGTATTATTTATTATTCCCACTTTATAGATGAGGCATGGTGAGGTTCAGTAATTGCTCAAGATCACACAACAATTCCAACGTAGAGAGATGGATCCCACGTTCCACATCCTTAACCCTTAGACTGCAATGCCATGTGGAAGTTCTACCAGTAGGATAAGTTATGTTGTGATGCAGTAACAAAAAGCTTTTATGGCTTTCAACAGCCAAGATCTCTTTCTGGTTAGGGACTCCCCTTTGTGTCACCTCACTCCTGGATTTTGAACACTGTTGAAAACATTGGAAATATTTGGTTAGTGCTAGTAATTGCCCCACTGTTATGATGAGATTAGAGATTATGCATGGAAAATGCCAGGGTGCGAAGTGTATCCTGGGGTCTGGCCCCCTCTGCCACTTACTAGCCGTGTGAGCTCCAACAAGATACTACCTGAGCCTGCCTCCCATTCTGTGAAATGGCGGTAAACTCCTCTATCTTAGAAGGTGAAGGTTACCTGGGGTAATGCCTATAGGGCCTGCCACACAATCTGCCATCTGCAAGGCTGGTTCAAAATGTAAACACAGAGCTTCTTGTTTAAAAGTGCTAAGAAGGGCTGGGATGCAGCTCAGTGGTGGAGCACTTGCCTAGCATGTGCCAAGCTCTGGGTTTCATTCCTAGCTCCGGAAAAAAGAAGAAGAAGAGAGAAAAAAAAAGTATTAAACACAGGGCCCTTCTGGGGAGGGGAGGCCATTGTGGGATCCTCAGCTGGAGGCTGCAAACGGAATAGCCAGTCCAGGATGTACATCACTGAGTGCTGGACGCTCCGACCTCTGTGGGAACACACAGGAAATGGTTCATCTTCTCCCTGCTGCTGACTCACTCTGTTCAGCCTTGGCCTTTCCAATCCCAGCTTCCTGTCCCTTCCCTGCGGCCTGGGCACTTTGGGGCAATAAAAAGGCCGGAGTGGTTGAATCTAAAACTTCCATCTCAGATCCAAGTTCATGGTCATCTTGTCCCCTCCCATCGAGTTGGTGTGGGGGGATGGGATGAGGGAGTGAGGGAGGAGGAGAGGGAGGAGAAAAGCTAGAATGTTTTACTTACCTCCAGCTACCATCCAATGCCACCTGCCTTTGGGTCACTGTGTCTGTCCAAGGCAGCCTCTTTGTGGTCAGTATCCAAAGGGACCAGGGGTGGATCCCCAGGACTTTGGTATGCCTCATGGGTCTCAGCTACCTTCTGTTGTTAGGGCTCCTGGCTAGCACACTGGCTCTAGTTTGGAGTCCTACATGTCACTTTGGGGGCAGTGGGAAAAGGCCCGCTCAGTAGGATAAGACAACGAGACACTCACAGCCTAGGGCCATGCCAGGCAACAAGCCAGCCCTGGTCTGGTGCTTTGGCCCCACGATAACATCCGTGGCACTAAATGCTTGAAGCATTTTCTCTGGGCCAGGAACAGCCCCAAGCATTTTACTGAGAAGTGTCTGAGTTTCACAACTAGGAGGTGGGTCCTCTTATGAACCCCATTTTTCTCTGTCGAGGAAATTGAAGCTGAGACAGGTTCAGAAATGTGCCCAAGGTTATGACATTAGGATGTGGCAGTCATGGCCAGGACCCAAGGTCTTCCAAGTCCATTTCTGACACTTGATGAGCTCTCAGGGCAAGGAGGGAGGGAGGCACTGAGGTTAGAGTGAAAAGTGTGTGCCAGGGCCTGAGGCCTGGAGGGCACCTGACCAGGACTGGCTGGGAGCTTCATGAGGTCAGGCCAGGGCCTGTGTCAAGGTGAGGTTTGAGAGATAAGGTTGGGGTTTACTGAAGGGGCTCTAAGGATTTGGACTCTCTTCCTGAACACACTTAACATTCTGAATTATCTTATCACGTACATGCTTGTCACCTGCCTCTCCCTTAGGATGTCCATTCCATGAAGCCAGCCACGTAGCCGTTTTGTTCATCTCTGTCCCTGACGTCCAGGAGGCACTCAGTAAATGTGTGGAGGGATGATTGAACAAATGAATGAAATGTCTCCTGGCTGAAAGGTGTGGCCACTGTGTTACACCTCCTTACCACTTCCAGGTCCTCAGGTGCTCAGTGTGTGGGGTGGTTGGTTGGGGCAGGTCCCACCTTCGCCCAGACAATAGTGCATTTGGGATGGGGCATCCCTGGGCATCCTGGAGAACGGGTCTTGAAATTCCACACATGACCACCAGGTGTCGCTCATGCCACGCAAGGAAACCCAGTGATGGGCTTGGCTGAATTTGGGTGTCTGGAGCTGGGGTCTCAGTCTGTGAGTCACAGATGAGTTCTCTAGGCTTCCTTTGGTTCTCATTAGCACTCGGATTTCCTCCCCTAGAAACATACAAGCGTGACCATCATTGCGGGCCAAAGGCTCATAGCCCCTCTCCCCAGTTCTGAGCAGCCGTAAGTGAGAAAACAGGAGGGTGATGGGGATGGGGACCTTGGGCCTGAAGCTGGACACTGCTAGCCCTGACTCCACCCACTTCCCACCCACAAGCTTTGGCCTTGGCCACCCAAGAAAAGGCTCACTGGCCAGGCCATTCATCAGCTGCCTAGACCCCTCACCCTGGCTGCCAAGCCCTCCCCCTTGCCTGAGGAGCTAATTTGGCTTCCTGCCACTGCTCCTCAGGAACTTACCAGATCTTAACTCAGGGTGTATGCTCCAAGCCCGGGGGGGGCCCCTCAATAGCTTGCTGAGGCTGGGTTGGCCAATCTTGCCTCCAAACCAAACAATTGAGTTCTGGAAGCTTCCTGACTGCTGTGGGAGGACATGGTTAGTCACTGAATCATTGTTCACTCAGGACTGAGTGCAGCAAAACCAGGACTGTGTTTCTATTTTTTTTTTTAAAGAGAGAGTGAGAGAGGAGAGAGAGAGAGAGAGAATTTTTAATATTTATTTTTTAGTTCTCGGCGGACACAACATCTTTGTTGGTATGTGGTGCTGAGGATCGAACCCGGGCTGCACGCATGCCAGGCATGGCGCGCTACCGCTTGAGCCACATCCCCAGCCCCAGGACTGTGTTTCTAGAACTCAACCTAATGGCTGTTTCCAGCCCCTAATCTCCTCCCCCCCCCCGTCTCCTTTTTCCTTCCTTCCTTTTTATGAGAGATTGAACCCAGGAATGCTCTGCCACTGAGCTACATCTCCAGCCCTTCTTATTTTTTTAAAAATAAAATAAATAATAATAAATAAGTTGCTGAGGCTGACCTTGAACTTGTGATCCTCCTGCCTCAACCTCCTGAGTTGCTGGGACTACAGGTGAGCACCACCACACTGGGCCTCTGTTTCCCCATCTGTCCACTGAATAATTCCTACTAGAGTCCTTTGACCCACAGATGACAGTGACCCTGCACCCCTGGAGATGCGCTCTTGGTCTCTTTTCAAGAGAGAAATTGCTGAAGAGGAGCAGGGAGCATCCCCGAGGTCCCCCATGGCAGGTGTCCTCTGGACCTTTCCATGGACGTGATGTCTATTGAGTGATGGCTACATCTAAACCTGTGCTCAGGGCTGCGTGGAAGAGGGTGCTGCTCTTGGAAACTTGAAATGCTTCATTTGCACTGATTCCTGAAACAGCCCCTAAATGAGGTCCAGCATCACCCTGTCCACAGGGGGCTTCCCAAAGCCCTGGGCATGCCCAGAACCCCGGAGAGCACCGAATCCCACATGGTAAGGCTTTTCCCATCTTCACTTATCACACACTGGGGCCATAATTCTTGCAGTTTGAGGTGCAGCCGCAAAACTAGCATGATTTTTTTCCCCTTCTTCACAATTTCACGGGTAGAAGATTCTTTCTTAGCAACCTCAGCACGTGATTTTTCCCTTTCTTTCTTAAGTCAAGGACTTTCACCCTTTCACTTGAAGGAGGCACTTCCTGGCTTCTCTGTTGCACTTATGAATTGCCAGCGTCGTTACTCTTGCGCTTTGGGGTCCCTGGAGTAAAATGAGGGCTACTTGAACACAGCACCGGGACAGTGATGTGATGACCCAGGTGGCTGCTAAGTGATAGACAGGCAGGTGGCATGTGAACGCGGAGTCGCTGTCCAAAGGGATGAGTCGTGCCTGGGGTGGGCTGGAGTGAGAGGGCTCAAGATTTTGCCCAGCTATTTGGAATGCAAATTTAAAGCTTATGAATTGTTTATTTCTGGAATTTTCCATTTAATATTCTTGGATCAAAGCTGACTGGATAGCTGAAACCTTGCACAGATGGGGACTCTAATGCAGTCCTATGATGAGAGAGGGAGAAGGAAGGAGCAGCAGTGGGAGTGGCCAGCTCTGCTTTCATCTGTCCAGTGTCCTTTGTTTCTTACTCCAGTGTCAGCTCCCGATCTCCCCATTTCAGTGTTGGGAAGCTTCCCAAGACACACACACGTGCACAGTGCACACATCCTGCCCCTCATGGAGTCACAGATAGGTGCCCAGGCACCACACAGTCACACATAAAGAGCACTTGGGTCACACACATGTGCATGCACCATACACCCCTGTGTGCACAGAGTCGCAGGTACACATGCCATATAGTCACACACTCACACACATGTAGAGCCACACATGTGCACACACACAGAGGCACGGGGCCTGTGACCTGGACCTACTTGCTCCTTTGGCAACAGTGACGTGAGCCAAAGGGGAGGTGCAGACGTGGGGGAGTGAGTTTGGTTGCATCCCCAGGAGGAAGGAGTGGGTGGCCCTATGTTTCCCCATGGAGATGACTTGGCTGCAGGGACAGAGGACAGGGACAGAGCTATCTTTGTGGAGCTGCAGCCCAGGCAGTGTTGGGAGAGGGACAAGCTGGAGCTGAGTACCTCCTGGCCTGGGCCTGACCTGGTGGCTTTTAGAAAAGCTTGTGGCCCCCATCCCTTCCTCTTTCTCACCCTAATGGGCCAGGAGCATGTTGGTGTCCTTGATGCTGTTGGTGTCCTTGCTACCTCCAGCCCTCTCTGGGCCTCTCTTCCCCACATGCACAGGAGAACCTCCACTCAGCCTCCACTAAGGCAGTCCCCTGTTGCAGAGCATCCTAACCTTGCTGCCAGCTCCTCCCTCCCCCTCCCCAGAGCTCCAGGACAGGCCTGGCCATGCAGAGCGTCACCAGCAGGTCCACTATCTAGATTCCAATCCCTGCTCTCCCACCTACTGGCTGTGACCTTGGGTTTGCAGGTCACTTTGCCTCCCTCTGCCTACTGCTACTCAACAAGGTTGTCGTGAGAACAGTCAGTCCCTCTGGAGGTGGTGATTCCAAAGCCAGGCTTGGGATATTGTGAGTGCTCTGTGACAGTGCATTTGGCTTGAAGAATGTTGGCCTATGCCTCAGCCAAACCCCTGGCAGTGCTGGTGGGGTATTGAAGCCCTGGGAGGAGTGAGGACACTACTCTGCATCCACTCTGCTCCCCTCAGGACCAGGTTAGAGGCTGCAGACTCTGTGGCCTGCTGGTCTCTGTCCACCCACAGGTTGCTTATCTCTAAACCTCTCCCCTGGCCCAACCACCAGCCTTAGGAAGATGCTGCCCAAGCTCTCTCCTAGTATGGCTGGCCATCATGATGTCACAGGACGAGGTTGATAATCCTTTGTAGGGTGGGGTTTGGAGTTCAGTGCCACGCAGAATGTGAGCTGTGAGCAGCAGCATTGCCTGAGAGCTTGTTGGATTGAGGACTTCCTGGCTCCCCTGGACATGCAGAATCAGAGGGCCTAGAGGTTGAGTCCAGGAGTCCATGTTTTAGAAGCTTGCTGAAGTTCTCACGCTCACTCACGTCCGAGAAACATCCCCTGGCCTGGTACAGTCTCATGCCACATGCTCAGGGCTCAGGTTGAGGTTTGCTCTGTAGGCCACTGTAGAAAGTGCCCTCCTGGGGACAGACTCAGCACATCAGGCCTTTGGACTGCAAAGCACAGGACCAAAGCCTTCAGTAAAAAGTATACCCGAGGGCAGGCCCAATTTATGACATGTCAAAACCTACCTGAGGGACCATCTTGAAATCGAGCTCATAGACTAATTCTTCTGGAAAAGGAATCCACTTGCCTGCTTGAGGTCAGAGCAGGATGTTCAAGTCACACAGATTGCAGTGCTGGGTACCATGGTAACGACATGCCCTAGTCCTGTCCTGAACACAATCTCTGAGACAGAAAAAGAAAACTGCTCTCTAAGTTGTTCACATTCAGACCTGCTCTCCCAGAATGTGGCCTTCTGTTCCCCACTCCTTCTGCCTGTTGGGCTCCTACTCACCCTTTGATACCCAGCCCAAATATCCCCTCCTTCCCATTTATTTTTTTCTTTGCCAATGCTTTATCTTCCTTCCCATTTATGCCCATCAGCTTCTTTACCCCAGTCTACGTGTCCTAGACACATGGCCTGTGCTTTTGTTCTGTGACTGATTTTGTTCCTTGGTGGAGAGCAGGCTCACTGTCCCTCTGCTAAGCCATGGCCGTTGGGGGCATCTGGTTAGTCATGGCCGATGTGAGGTATGGCACAGTGAGGTTCTCAGGGAGTGTTATGGATTGAATAGAAACTATGTCAATGAGGACTGTGTCTCGGAGATGTTGGTCACAGGCTACCTGCTCTGTCCTTGCTGGAGTGGCTGAAGTGATCTTTTCACAAGAGGGAAGTCAAGGCCTGCTTCCTGAAAGTCCCATTGTGCCTCATCCCAGCATTGCCAACTCAGCAAGTTTATGCTTTGATGAGCATTGGAACACCAAATTCTTGGACTTGCGTACATTGTGGGGTGTATGGTTGACATTATTGTTCACAACCAGGCACTTTTCTGCACCCAACTTTGGACCCTGGGAGAGACCTGCTTTGGCCTGTGAATGTGTGCCCATTTGAAATGCACTTGGTGTTGGACTTGCCCTCTCAATCTTTCTCTTTTCTACCAAAGAATAAACATTCTTGGCCTGCCCTTGTGCCATGGGCCATAACCCAGACTAAATCAGTAAGATATGAGAAATACTGTCCATGTCACTGAAGTTGGGGCTGTTTATTATGCAGCGAAAGCTGACTGGAGCCAAGATTGATGTGGAATTAGACAGGCCTCCTCTTCCTTTTATCTTCACATCTCCTAGCTTTAGCCATATCCCCTGATTTGCAGGGGGGGCCTGGAGTCTGCTAGGAAGGAATTTGAACCATATTTCCAATCAGGCTTTAGAGGTGTGTGAGGTTGGATAGATGCAGTGAAGGTGGGTGGAGCTATCAACAATGGAAATCAAGCTTTGGGGAGGAACAAAGGGGTCTCTCAAGGTGGGGGGTATCTGCATAAATGCAAGAGCTAGCAGCATGGGAAAGCTCAGGAGGAAGGCCCACGCGAGATGTGCAAAGGTTGGCTCAAGGTCTACCTCAACCTGTGTTGCTACCCCACCTCATCTGCCCTGCTCTGTTCTCTGGGTGAATGAGAGGCTGTCCTCCTGCTGAGGGAGACCACTTAGCCAGGGCTGCTGGAGCCCCTGCTGCAGAGGGATGGGAGCGGGAGGTAGTCCCCTACAGGCAGGTGAGGAAGGGGGTTGCTGGGGCTTTGGGGGCAGGTGCTAGCAGCTCTAGGCTGCAGGGGAGTGAGAAAAGAAACCCCAGCAACATGAGAGGTCAAGGGCAGGCCAGTGGCATGCGGGGGATGGGGGGGGTAGTGACCTGAGAGATGAAGACAATGAAACGCTACAGTGCAATTGGCATGGACGAGGGTGGTCCAAGCCACAGGGTGACAGGGCAGCCACCTAGAGAAGCCAGCACACAAAACACCAAGGACTTACACACACCTGGCTCATCGGCCTGGCTGTCTATGACTTTCCCCAAAGGCTGATCCTGAGGCCAGGACGCAAGTTGTTTATTTGGGAGGTGACCCGGTTGACCATAGAGATGGGAACTAAGATAAGGCAGGGAATTAGACCACACAGGGTGAGGACTGAGCAGAGACTAAGGGTGTCCTATTGATCATTGGAGGGTGTGATGTTGATTCTGGCTTCCAGGGTCCAGCTGGCCAGCTGCTGCCTGAGGCCGGGTTTGCCCATGAAAGTGAGCAGCTGACTACTCCAGCTCAGCAGAGTCCCCGCCGTGCTGACAGGTGTGGCCAAAGGGCAAAGGGTGTTATTATGAAAGAGAGACTGCATGATTTACAGCAGCCGTGGCAGCAGCCCCGGACAGCCAGCGGTGGACAGCAGGAAGATGGAAGAGCGCTGGCCGGCCGCTAACAGGATGAAGGATCTGCATTTCATTGAGACGGTGTGTTGGAGTCCACGCAGCCGAGATTAAATAGCCCATCGCCTGAATGCAGAGAGGCAGAAATAAATCTGGCTTTACCGCGAGCGGGGTGGCAGGGAGTTAATTAGGAAAAGGGAAAAATACATTTCGACTCACAAAGAGAAAGGAGGAGCAGTCCCGCTGTCCCCCCTCCCACCGGAGGCCATGCAGGGCCCAGAGCGACGCACCAGCAGAGGTGCTAGGGTTCAGGTGGAAGAGAATGACCTCCTGCTGCCCCACAGCACTGGGCCGGGTCCTGACCTTCCTGGATGGGGACCCAGTTTGCAGGACTGTGCTGGTGTAGGGAGGGCCAAATGGCTCACACTTAATTAGTGCTTGGTGACCCGGGGCGGGGACCCGTTGCTCTGAATCTCACTGGCTGACCTCTTGCTATCCGCCCCCAGCCTGATGGGGCCCCTCACTGTCTCCTTGTGCTTCCTGTTGGGGTCTCTTCCTCCTCTGGGCTGGGGCATGCCGAGCAGGACACCTCTCCTGGAGCTTCCCCTCCCCCTCCCTCCCCGGACACCTGCCCAGCTCCCACGCCCAGCTCTACTTCCAACTCCCAATTACACGTTCATTCAACACCTATTTACTTGACCCTCCTCTCTGCCAGGCCCTGATGTGACCTCAATGTAGTTGGCCAAGCCCCTGTCCTTTCAGGGTTTCAACTAAGTGTTATTGGGGAGAGGGACATGGACATGTGACCAAGCAGCCCTACTGTGATGTGCCCAGTGTGTGGAGGGAGAAGCTGGGGCCCTGGTGCAGGAGAGAGCCTGGCACTGGAGAGGAGGGTCTGACCTGACTTGGAAGGTGGTTCTCCAGGGGGAGTCCCCAAAGAGGTAGCACTGAAGCTGGGGACAGTGTATCAGGTTAGGCTGCTGTTGTGTGAAGTAACAAGTGCTCCCACATCTCAGTGGCTCAGGATGACAAAGCTTTGTTTCTTGGTCACCCACAGTTGGGTGTGGGTCCCCGTCTCTGCCTGTGCTGCTCTGTAAGGGGGAAAGGACTGGAGGGTCAAGTTGATGCTTGGGGTGGGCAGTGACAAGGTCCATGGGGCATGTGGTACAGCCCAGCTTCAAGGGGGCGAAAGTGCAAAACACCTGTGTGTCCAGGAGAGGGGACCAGGGTGGGTGTGCAGGGCCACCTACCTCTGCTGCTGCTCAGTTTTAAAGGAGAGGCAGCCCAAGAGAGGCGGGGAAGCGGGGTGAGTACTGGCCTGGCTGGAGCATGTGTGTCTGCATATTCAGCTTGACGGCATGCATGCATGACATCAGCGACCTGAGTGTATTCTATGTGTGAATGTACACATGTTGTGGGTGCATGTGCTTGGGCACATGTATGCACATATGTCCGTGAGTGGGCAGGTGTGGGGGGGTCAGGTGGTGAAGTTTGCACAGAAAGCAGAGACAATCCTGTGCAGAACCAGACTGTGGAGGGCAGGGTCAATCTGGAGGGCAGTGGGAGCCCAGGAGGGTCCATGCTGGACAGTGATCAGGCCACATTTGCAAATACAAAGAAAGACCCTCTGTGTACAGGGAGGACAAGGACAATGGACTGCAGGGAGCCGGCACAGACAGGGGCTGATCCTTG
Organism: Urocitellus parryii; assembly: GCF_045843805.1. Taxonomy (NCBI): domain Eukaryota; kingdom Metazoa; phylum Chordata; class Mammalia; order Rodentia; family Sciuridae; genus Urocitellus; species Urocitellus parryii. The sequence goes on from NC_135539.1 coordinate 34,047,864, forward strand.
CTGTGCCTCATGGGAGTTGACAGTAGGTCACCTGAACAGGGGTGGAGGCAATGGTGGGGAGACAGAGACTGAGACACCCATCCACCCAGGAGCTGCATGGGGCCTCCCTGAGCAGCTGCCCAGGCTGGCACGGCTGGCATGGCCACGTCTGTGTCTCCTGGGCACCATCCTTCCCTTTGGAGCCCAGAGCCTCCCTGGAAGGCAGAAATGGTGTCTCAGAATTGCTTGTAGCCTCAGGGACATAAAAGAAGCTTTACTAAACACTGGTTCCTGAAGAGAAACAAGCTGAGTGGGAAGGAGTCACCTTTGATTGACTCCTGCAGGCAGTGAGTCCTTTGCTGGGTCCTGGGACTCCCTTACGTGGTAGGAGAGCTCAGGGAGACTGCAGCCAGGATGGGGGCCCCTCTTCAGCTGAGTAGGAGGGACTCAGCGACTGTTAGAGATGGGAGATGCTCCTCAGGGCTGGCTTGGGACCTGTCACAGGTCCTCTGGCCTCCCCTTTCTATCCTCCTTCCTTCTGCCTCTTGCTCTGGCCAATCCCATGCCTCATTTCTCTGCGGCCCTCTTTCAAGACCAGCTACTGGGGTCAGAGCCCAGGGAGCCTGGCCCGGTGGCCCAGCCCTGAAGGGAGAAATCCAGGATCCCAGTAGGTCAGTCCCTTATATGTGGGTGTGGATGGGGTTGGGGGGGGGGCACAGATAACTGAGCCTCACCCTATGTCAACTTCTGAGGCCCAGATGGGGGTATGGAAACTTCTGGATGCAGTCAGATGCTGTGCAAGGAGAATATAGTCTTTTTTTTTAAAAAAAAATCTCTGGTTCCCAGAGGTAACAGCCTCTGGGCTCCCCTGTGCATGCAAACCTCTCACCTACTCTTTAGCTTCTTCCTTGTGCCAGTTCCTCTTGAGTCTTACCACACTGGAACACATGGAGCTGCCTTTCTCTTTTCTTTTTTTAGAGGTACCAGAGATTGAATTCAGGGGCACTCAACCACTGAGCCACACCCCCAGCCCTATTTTGTATTTTATGTACAGACAGGGTCTCACTGAGTTGCTTAGCGCCCCACTTTTGCTGAGGTTGGCTTTGAACTTGTGATCCTCCTGCCTCAGCCTCCTGAGCCACTGGGATTACAGGCATGTACCAACACACCCGGCTCCCTTGCTCTTTACCATGGATCCGGAGTTCACAGGTTCCTTTTACTCTGTGACCCATTGATGGTTGTTTCTTTTCTTCTGATTTCAGCATGTTGCAGGTGACATCCATGGACACAAACGGTGCACTTTGAGGAGAGAATTTCCGCGATGCAGAAGCTTAGAGCCCACTTGCTGGGCCTCCAGATGACCTCTCTGTGCCTCCGTTTGCTGCTCTGTGACACGGGATCTCAGCACCCCTTCCTTTAGGGTATTCAAGGTTCAGCACCCCTTCCTTTAGGGTATTCAAGGCGACGGTTTTGGAGCCAATGTGGGCTGAGCTCTGTGATTGCAGGTGGCCTGCCTGGGTGTGGGTGGCTTGGGGGTCTGGACCCTTGGCTTCCACCAGAACCTGGCCGGCCAGAGGACAATGCCGAGCTCTGGGGAACAGCAGTCCCTTCCCTGGCTGTCAAAGCATGAGGATTAGATGCAGAATAATGCAGTCCCTGATCAAACCTGCAGCTGTAACTCAGGCCCCAGACGCTGCCAGCACCATAAATTTGGGCGGAAAGTGCAGCTCTAGCAGTTTGTGAACAAGAGCAGGGGAGGCCGAGTGAATTACAGCCGTGGGAGGAAGCGAGGCCCCCTGCCCGGCATTGTTAGCCGAGCCAGGGATTGATTGCTCACCGGCTCTAATGAAATTGAATTTTAATTTATATCCCAGTTCATGGTGGGGGGCCAGGGTGTGTCTGGGTAAGGTGGGCTCAGCCCTGGGGATTGGGGGCCCCCTGTAGAAGGGGACCTGCAGAAAAATCCTGTAGGAGTAAAGGACGGGCATCCTGAGTGGCACCTGTGTCCCAAAGTTTCAAGATCACACAAGGCTCTGGGCAAGGTGCATCCCCCTGTGGGTCATTCCTGCCTTGCTCAGGTGTAAACTTCTAGAAGTTCAGGGAAGGTTCCTCATTCCTTTTCTTAGTAGGTTCTGGAAGCTCCCTCACGTGTTGAGGTGAGGCATGGGGAAAAAGGAAGAGGTAATGATTCTTGGGGCTAGTTTGGGATCTCCAACTCCCCGTCCTCTCCCAGGTGCCCAAGATGACACATCACCTCTCCCAGGTGCCCAAGATGACTGTCACTCACTGTAATGTCCTCTGGTCTTTTCTGAGAGCTTGCTAAGTAAGCATCAGGTGCGGCTCCCTGTGGGCACCCATGTGGCACGTGTGTGCTCTGGGTGGCTATGCTAGGGCCACCTGCCTGGGTCCAGGTGCCCCGATTCCAAATCTCAGCTGCAGGTTTTCTGGCCTTAAGCCACGTCCCTTCTCGGAGCCTCAGCTTCCTCTTGGGTGTACTGGAGATGACGCGAGCACCTGTATCTGGGAACCCTTAGGATTGGGTGTGCTGTGATTCCGAGCCCCGGGCCCAGGGATGCGAGCTCTGAAGGAGCCGCTGTGCTTCATGGAGATTTCCTATCTCTGCTCAGACCTCGCCCTGCAATGTGGTGGGGGCAATGCCACCAGGACCCTACCTCCATGGCCAAGGTAGAACAAGGCTCTCTTTGGGGGCCAGTGAGGAGGGGGGCCAGAGGCACCTGGGAGCAGAGGTCCTGGTTGGAGGGACATACCCAGGGCCTGAGAGTGAACAGAGGGAAAAACGGAGGCAAAGACGGGCTGTTGGCCTTGCACTGACCTGGGAGGCTGGGAGCCACACCTGGGACTTTCCCATGGTGGCAGTCCCATTAAGGCAGCTGGATGTTCATCTAGGCCCTTCCATTGACTTCCTGCCACCCTGAAAGAGTAGCCCTGGGCCAGGCCTCAGGCTTCTATTAGTAAAGCAGGGCCTGGTTGTTGCCTGAGGGCTCTGGATGCCTTCCCAGTGCCCTGCCCCTGTGGCCCGGCAACATCACCCAATAGCCCTGAGGTCCAAGCTTAGGTGTGGCTCTGGGGGCCTCTGAGCTGGAGCACTTAGAAGGGGCACGTGGAGGTTCCAGAAGGCAGTGCTGCCTCCGTCCCTACGCCAGGACAGGCTGAGCAGGCTGTGGCTGGTGATTGAGCCATAAATCCATCTGCTCTGGGGGAGACTGCTTTTTGCTGGTGGAATCATTGAAGCCATCAGGGGAGGCACGTGGGAGAGACACAGGGCAGTGAATCGTAGACGGTGCAGCAGGCACCTCTAGAAACCACTAGAAATCTTTAGCTCCCATCTTTTGATGGGACTCAGATCCAGGAATGGACAGGCACTTGCTTGAGGTCACACAGCAAATAAATGGGAGAGTTGGGACCAGCCCAGAGGTGGGGACATGGGCATGGCCTGGTTGGACCTGTGGTCCCCTTGGAAGGAAGGGGATGGGAGAGACTTAGGTTGCACCAGGGTCACCAGATAGAAAGGAGCCTGGGTGTCCTGCTGTCCCTTTGTTTTTCGAACTTTCATTTCCACCTTCACAGTATTTGGTGAGCAGATGGTCCCTCTGTGTGAAGAAGGTAATGGCTCATCCTCTGGGTGGCCAGAGTCGGGCATGAGGCCTGCGGGTGGGCACAGGCTGAATTCAGCCCCTCTCAGACATCTGGCTGGGAACTAAGGACCTTGATTGGCATCCATGTGCCACACCAACCCTGTCTTCATTTTTCTTTAATCTGAATCACTTTCCCCCATATCAGCAAACTGACTATAAAAGGAAACTTTGTATCACTGATTTATAGGAAACCAGTATAACTTGCCAACAATAGATGATAACACAGATATCAGTATGTCTCCACTTTACGCCCCCATGTATTATCTGGATGGATATATACTACTCATATGTATTTTACGTTTTCTTATATATATTATTTTAGAAAGTTTTTGTGTCCTCCTCATGTTACACTTTGTGAAACAACCCCCTGGACCATGGAATTCTTATTGCAAGGCAGTTTCTTTGGATTTCATGAAGACATAGAATACCACAGAAGTTACCCAAGCCCCTCTCCCTGCGTGCCCCACCCTGAGCCTTTCCCCTTCCTGTTCTCCCAAGAAAGAGACACATTTTCAGTTGACTGTTGGTCTTGCTGTTGTGTGAATGTAGTTCTTGCGTTTGTGTGTAACCATAGTGATATACGCAGTGCTGTATCCAGTTTCACTGATGTGTACCCATTGTATAGCTGGAACCCTGGAGGCCCAGGGGAAGGAGTCCCAGGCCCAAGTGCACACAGTCAAGGGGGTCGGAGTGAGCTCTCACCCTGAGGGGCTCTCCAAAGTCCCACCTGTGGGAACATTCAGAGATGTCAGAGGACTCTGGAGGTGTCTCCCCCTGCCCCATAGGCCAAGCTGAACATTAGGATTTATTGGAGTGACATTTAGGGCCTAGTGGTCTCAGGGGCCCAGGTCACTTGGGCCTGCCCTAGGATCTGTGATGTTTTGCAGAAGGGAAATCAGTCCTCTCTGCTCCAGCAAGCCGCTGCATGAAGTGTGGCCCCACAGGGACCAGGACTGGCCATACCTCCGCAGAGCAAGGAATAGCCTAATCCTGGAGGATGAAGGTGACTAAGGATTGTAGGACTTTGGGTCAGGGGAACCTCATCCACAGTGTCCCATCCCTCTGACTGAAAGGTGGGTCAGTGGCCTGAGGGGGTTGATCTTCCAAGGTCTGGGTTTGCTCAGCTGTCAGCCCCGTCTATTTTGGGGAGATGCAAAGAGGGTGAGATGCACCCAGGAGTCACCAGGCTGTCACAGCCTGAAGAGAGCAAGGCCACCAAAGAGACTGAGGCTGATGGAGGAAAGTCTTCTGGCTTGCACCTGGGACCAGGGAGAAGGCCAAGCACCTGTGCATGCTCCCCCCATACCAGACACCTGTGCTAGCAGATGAGAGGGAACACACACACACATGCACATATATGCACACACATGCATACTCAAACACACATGCATGTGCACACACAAAATCACACATGGGCACACATACCCAAAACACACATAGGCAAACAGAGCACAGTGGAGCCCTTCCCACCACTAGAGGGTGCTAGAAGTCTTCCCAGTAAATTCATCTGCTGAAATCGGTGCGTGCAGGCGTGTATGTCTGTGCATACGTGTACACACACACACACACACACACACAGAAATAAAAAGAAAAGAAATCTCTCTAAAAATATAGCAGTTGATGGTAATTCAAGCGGAAGGCAGCCGTAGATCCTGGAGGCTGATAACAATAATAGTAAGGTCTGAACAGAAGGATCCTGGATTAAGACAGACCTGCAGTGCTATCCCTTGGAGATAGATAAACGGCATTGAGATTTTTCCCATCAGCATGCCCCAGGGTGGCCCCTTTTCCAGGTTCCTAGGCATCAAGTGAAGCTCCTGTCCAACACCCACCCAACCTCTCCCTGCACCACTAGGAGCTACCTTGGTGGCGATGGTCAGGAGTAGGTTTAAGAAATCACATTTCCAAGGGCGACGTCCCTTGGGTCTTACAGGTTATTCTGCCCATTAGCCATTACCCAAAATGTAGCTGGAGCTTGGTCCTGCAAACCTCTGCATGTGGCTGGTCCAATCCTTTCCTGCTGGGCTCCTGTGGTCCCAATCCCAGCTGGACTGCATTAAAGGGACATGCCTGTGCCTTTGCCCCTGGAGAGCCAGAACCAGCCTGAGCTGTTGGCTGAGTCTTCCCTCACCCTCATCCAGGCCAAACGGTGATGAGTCTGCCTGTGCCCTTGTTCATGTTAAGCTGCCAAGGGCTTCAGGACAGGAAGAGACTGGCTCTTCCAGAGGAGAGTTCTGGGCAGGTTCTGGTTTTGTTTGAGGCTCTGCATTCCTGGCTGTTGAGGACCTCTCATGAGACAGCCAGAGGGGCCTGTAGGGGCCTGGACCCTGGAACCTCAGCCCTTACCAGCCACAGTGTGTCCACGAATGGGCCCTGCTATTGCTCAGGACTTTTCTTGATTCCAAACATTGGTCCCCTGCTCTGGATGCTGGAGGTAGGGCTGGGCTCCCAGGCCTTGGCCCTGGCCCCTCTTTTTGGAAGCATCCCTCCATCGAGAACTTCCTACAGGCTCTGCTGGGGGGTTGGGAAAGGAGAAGGAAGAGGAAGGAGACACAGAGGGGCTCCCACTGAAACAAGGACGGCTGAGCCAACCCTGACTGTGGCCCTCAGCAATGGGGTGGACAGAGCCACAGGTCATGGTCAAAAGTAAGACCCCCAGAAGACAAAAATAGCACCTTGTGCCTGGACAGAGGTTTTCCTTTTTGAGAATATGTTTGTTCTTTTAACAAACATGTATTGAGCACCTACAGGGTACCAAGCATGGGTGACTAAGAAGGCAGAGTCCCTGATTCCCTGGACTTTAAATTCTGGCTTTGGTTAGTAAGTATGAGTTTCCTCTGGCTGCTGTAGCAAACCACCAAAAACCAGGTGGCTTAAAACAAAGGGTCTTTCTTCTCTCACAGTTCTGGAGACCAGAAATCTGAGATCAAGGTGTGGACAGGGCCTTGCTCTCTCTGAAGGTCTAGGGCAGAGTCTTTCCTGCATTGCCAGCTTCTAGTGGCTCCTGAGGTTCTTCGACTTGAGGATGCATCACTCCGACTCTGCTTGTCTACATACCTGGCCTCCTCTGTGTTCTGAATCCAAATCTCCCTGTCACTTTTCTTACATGGACACTGTCATTGCGTTAGGGCCTATGTCAGACCAGTGTCTCAAGTAATTACATCTGCAAAAGCCCTCTTTCCAGATAAGGCCACATCTGCAGGCACTGGTTAGGACCCCAGCAGGTTCTCATTGGCTTCAGGGTGATGGACAATGAACAGGAGAAAATCCACAGCCAAGAAGAAAGCACTCAGGGCTGAGCTGTGGAGGAACAGGAGGCCTCAGACAGAAGATTTTGGGAACCACTGGGGGGGCCACTGTGGCTGGATGCTAGAGGCAAGGAAAGGGGTGCAGGGCCTCATCAGCACGGTGAGTTGTTCTCTTTCAATTCCAACGGCCTTCAATGGGGAAATCTAAAGCCCAAATAACATTCCAATTTGTGCTCCAGAAAGATTCTTCCATAAGGGGTTCTTCGGTCTTTTTTTGGTGCTGGGGATGGAACCCCGGGCCCCCCACATGCTAAGCAAGTTTTCTACCGTAAAGCTGCATCCCTAGCCCGAGGATTCTTAACTTGAATCTTGAATAGAGAATTCAGGGATCCTGTGAATTCTGATTGGAAAAAAAAAATGACATCTTTATTGAAAGTTAGCGTGCCTTTCATTACGAACAGAGGCAGGAAACACCCGGGGTATGGAGCGGCACCTGGGACTTGCTCGCCACCGGAGATGCGGGGTAGCGTCACACACCCCCTGCAGCTGTCGCAGGTAACTCAAATACCGCTTCTTCTCATCACGACTTTGAAAAAATGACAGCTGCTGGCCCATCACTGGCGCTTGTTATCGAATCTTGTTATTCAATGAGCAAAAGAGCCACTAAATTACCAGATTACAAATATGCTCTTCAAATATTTTGATAACTGTATTTCAACAGAGTTGATTTCCTTTGCAATCCTATGTGCTCCTCTTTATGCATTGAAGGGTGTTATTTTGAGAGAGGGGAGGCCAGTGGAAGAGAAGGAGACATGTGCAAGGGGGGAGGGAGGAGAGGGGGAGGGGCTGGGGAATGAAAGTGACATATATTGTCACATGATGTGCACATACAGATATTACCACTATACTGGGTAATTTTAATGCACCTAGAAAATGTTCTTTTGAGAGTCAGGGGGGGACTGGGGATTTCAGATGCCAGAGGTTCACATTTTAAAAATAGGTTTACATTGATGCTGGCTGATTTGGCACTAGCCGGAGTGGGTGCAGAAGACCAGCCAGGGCCACACGGTTGGGCAGTGGAGAGGCTGGAGAGAGGATCTGAGGCTGAGCTGGAGGCTCCTTGCTTGAGTGGCTGGTGGGGGGTGGTGGGTCCATGTCAGGGAGATCAGAGGGCTGGCTGCTGGGCATGAGGCTTACTTGGCTTTGGACATCTAATTTGGGGTAAATCCAAGCAGAGAGGCCAAGGGGTCCTGGTTTTGCTAGACTGGCAGTTTCCAAATGGGAGATGCCAATCTGGGGATCCACCTGCATGAACTCACTGGGTCCTTGCAGCAACCCCATGTGGCATGTCACCCCCACTTTATAAGGTGAGGAACAGGGGGTTGCAGAAACTGGTCTTGGAATTCAGATGTCCCTTTTTCCATCCCTGGAATCCCCATGGTCCCACATCTCAAGCATTTCCCAGCTCTACTGCCCTACAGATAGATGCCTGAAGACTCCCTATGGCAAGGCCACGCACAGCCAAGGTTGGCTCTGCTGTCACCAGGATGCTTAATGTCCACCCTGTGCTGTCCTTGGGCTGGGGACGAGGCAGATGGAACCAATCCTATGCTCAGGAATAGGGTCTCCCTCGGTCTCTTTCCCTCTTCCCCTTCCTGGTTCTCTCCTCCCCTTTCCTCTCTCCCTCTTCCTTCCTCTCTCAGATATAGAGACAAAGAGCCCGGTGCCCACCTTCACGTCCCAGTCCATCAGACAAGCTGGGAGTCACCCCAGGTTCAGAACCAAACATGGCGTGAAATAAGAAAAAATCCCTGTATTGGATTCATTTCCAGTCACCCCAGTCTGGGCGGAAACTCCCAGTACAATGTTTGGCCAGGCACCTGAGGTTTCAAAGCCAAGTGAGGGGGGCGGGCACGAGCCCTGGACCCCCTTATTCACTAACACCTGATTCAGTGTCCAAACCAACCAGAGAGCCGGGCGCTCCTCTCCCCACGCCTCCACCCTCACCACTGCAGCTGCCACCCCTGCGCATGCCCAAGAGCCCCGGCTTCCTGCTGTGGGAACCCACAGCCTTGCAATGGGGTCACCTGGTGACACCCAGGAGCCTGGGGACACTGGGGTTGTTGGCAGCAGGGGCAATGCACATAGTGAGGGGTGCTGGGGACCCTCAGTGGGGCTGACTGCTGGGTGCTGGGGTCAGCCCAGAGAAGAGGCAGTAGAAGTGACCCAGGGCAGAGCCCAGGTCCTACCTGTGTCCGGTACTGTGTTGGTGGCCGCCCTTCTCCTTCCTGGCCACTCCTGTCCTCCTGGGTCTTGTCTGAGCTCCACCTCCACCTGGAGAGGGGCCAACGCTGCCCCTGCCGGACCTGCACCAGGGAAGCCCCCTCGGGGGACAGCTGGGGGAAGTGTGGCCCCAGGTCCCCTCCTTCAAACTCAGCTGACTCTTCCCAGCTGTGAGACCCTCTCCCCAGCCTCAGCTTCCCCATCTACAAAATAAGGGTGGCGGTTACCATGGGAACAGAGAGGCGCCAGGTCTGGAAACACCACCTGTGAGCCCAGCATGGAGAGGTGGGGAGATGACTCTCAGCTGGACTGGGGCGTGGTCTTTGAGGCCCAAGCCCAGGGAGGGTCCATCCCCATCCCTCACCTGAAGCCGGTGCTCAGAGGCCACGGTAATGGGATGTGACGGGAAATCAATGGGGTTGCAGCAGGGCTGGGTGCAGGTCCCCAGCCCCGCCAGAGTCACAGAGGCAGGCTCTGAGGAGAGGTCAGGCAAGGTGCCAGGGCAGGAGCAGTCGGGCGGTAGCGATCTCTTGGGGGAGGCCATTCAGGTCCAGCTCCCCAGAGGTGCTGTGAGATGGCTGGGGGTAGAGTGACCTCTGCTTCCTAAGTTTTTGTTTTAATGAATAAAAATTTGATGAAACATTTAAATCAGGAGAAAAGTGAGGTGGGAGTCAAGGGAGGGCCGTGGGTGGGGTGCTCCTGGCACAGGCTGGCTCTGGGCCGCATCTCTGGGCTGCTCATGTGTGGTTTTGGCTCCTGGTGATTTGCTTGGGCTTTTTTCTTCTCTCCTCCTCAGTGTGTTGGTCAGTCAAGGCCTGGGAGAACGAGACAGGCCCCGAGCAAGCCCGGATCCCAAGGACGGAGCCCTAGAGAGCTCCCAGGAGCACCTGGGGCGCCGACCCCATCAACCCAGCCAGGTACATGGGGGTGGAATTGCATTTGGTTAAAGCCAATCATGGCCAACTCATTCTTCTCATCAGTGATTGGTCCAAAGTGGACATGTGACTCAGTTCTGCCCAATGAGATGTGGGGAAGGATGATGAGGACAACTGAGAAGTTTAGTCTTCCCTGACAAAGAAGCCCTAAAAGTGGAGGTGGCCCTCTATTTCTCTCTTCCTGCTTGATGTACCATTATGTGAGGATGTGATGCTTGGATCTGTGGCAGCCATCTTGTACTGATAAGGCAACCAGGCTGACATAGAAAAACCAACAATTTTCTCCAACAATCAGTCTGGCAAGACAAGACTTCATCCTGCAGGGCACTAAGAATTGGGGCTAACTACCAGCTGCCCCTTGTAGATGGATTGTTTGCTTGACCATTTGCCATGGTCCCCAACTATCCTTATTGCCTTAGCCTGGTCCACTTCGGTTGTTGATCTTCCTGCTGGTCCAGGAACAACTCTGATGGCAAAGCACTGACTTACCTGCATGGCCAGCAAGAAGCCAGCACCCTGAGAATAGGGACTGTGGTGATAAATCTCTGGGTTCTATCTAGGACCTGGGCCTGTGCCGGGCTCATGGCAGGGTCTCAGCAGCTGTCTCGTGCAGCACTGTCCCCTGGAACCTTCTGCCACATGGAACTGTTTTGTCTCCTCTGTTCAGTGGAGTTGAATGAGACCCATGAGCTGCTAAACTTTGAGAGGGTGACATCAGACTTTCGAGGGTGACTGGGGAACTGGGTTTTCAATTCTATTTACTTTCAATCAGTTTAATTGAAGTAGCCATGTGTGGCTTGTGGCCCCCATGGTGGACACTGTGGCAGCGTCACCCGTGTCTCTGCAGCTTGCAGAGCAGGGTTCTGCACCTGCTGGCAAAGCCAGCAGCCATGGGCCGTTCAGTGCTCCCCGGGTGGGGCCTCCTCTCCTTCCCCGATGCCCGTCCCAGGAGCCAGCAGCCCTGAGCCTGCATCTGCACCCTGGGGTCACTGGTCAGCAGGTGGGCCTTAGAGCAGGTGCCGTGGGCCAGGAGGAGGTCTGTGGGGAGCAGCTGCAGCTCTGTGATGGCTGAGGTCACCAACTCTGCTTCTTCCTGCAGGAGGGACCTGGGGTGAGGCAGGCTGGACAGGCTGCAGACCCTGGCACCACCCCACGTGGGTGTGCTGCCCTCTCGCTGGAATGTGGCTGGCCCCGTGGCTTGTTTGTGGGTGGCCTTCCAGGGTCCCTGTGTCCCCCTGGTGACTTTGTCCAGAGCCAACAGTGACCTTTGCAGACATCATGAGAACTGGGGTCGCCCAGCCATGCTGTGCCTGCCTGCACGCCTGACCTTCTGGGTGGCAGAGGTGGGCCTCCCTAACCAAGGCACCGGCGTGAGGGGTGAGCAGGCCCACGAGCCCCACACCCCGTGACACTCATGGTCCAGAGGAGACAGCCAGAAGGCCCTTCAGTAGGGGTTGTGGCCCAGGGTGTGTCTCAGCCTAGGTGGGGACAGGCCACCCCAGGTGCTGAGAAGAGGGACAGCGTGTGTGTAGCCCAGAAGCCAGAGGAGAGCAAGATGGTGGTGGGGAAGAGAATGGATGGGGCAGAGAGTTAAGAGATCAATCAATAGGGTGGGTGACAGAGGGTGACAGGGTGAGGCCTGGAGGGAGCACTGAGGGAAGGAGAGAGAAGGAGGGGAGCCTGGTTCTGGCCTGGGGAGCCCCTGAGGGCCGAGCTGGGTGTTAGAGGGTGGACTGTCGTCCCTCAGTGCAGGGGGGAGGAGGAGGAGGGCTCAGTCTGTGTCTAGGAGAGGTGGAGGTCCCAGCCTCAACCTTTCACAGAGCTGGGGCCCTCTGAGAAACTAAGGCACCATGAAGACCCCCCCCCCGCAACCCAGATTCCTGTGATTAAGTCAGAAATATTTCAGATGAGTCCCTCAGAGCAACAGGGCAGGGGTTTATTGAAGGGATAGGAAAGGGGAAAGGGGACATTCTCAAGGGGGAGGGTGGGTCTTCTCAGAGAGGAGAGGGACAGCGTGCGTCTCTTGCACTCCTGTTTTATTGAGGATCCCGGGGAAGTTTCCAGAGAGTCCCTCCCAGGTCCACCTCTTGACTTTTGACTGACAGCAGGGTGACATCAGACCTTCAAGTCCCCACTGTCATGGCCACTCGACATCACCTTGGTCCACACTGACTGGTTCTAACAGGATTCTTCACCACACTTTCTTACAGATTTTAAGGTTAAAAGGAACTATCCTTATCTCCCAGAGTTTCAGGGGATCTGGTCACCAAAGTCTCCCCCTTGGGGTAACTTGGGTTCCTCTTATCAATGTTAATTGGGGCCTGCATTTCTCCTGCAGTGAACAGGTAGTTTGCTGAGAAATGTGACCTGTCCTGTCCACTGAGGCCAGGCAGGGCTGCAGGTAAATTTCCTCTTGGGAAAGAAAGCATGTGGGGGTCAGCACCGTGGGCCCATTTTACAGAATTTCTCTCTCTCTCTCTTTTGGTACAGGGGATTGAACTCAGGGGCACTCGGCCACTAAACCACATCCCCAATCCTATTTTGTATTTGATGGAGAAGCAGGGTCTCACCGAGTGGCTTAGTGCCTCGCTTTTGCTGAGGCTGGCTTTGAATTTGTGATCCTCCTGCCTCAGCCTCCGGAGCGCTGGGGATTGCAGTCCTGTGCCACTGCGCCCGGCTATCTATGCATTTTCAAACAAGAACAAAGTCTTGCCACCCCACCCTCCTCTCAGAGGTCCCCCATCCCTGCAGTTTGGGCTTTGTGACTTCTGTGATGGAAGGGTGTGTGTGTTCCATTGCTGGCTTGAGAGATGACAGGCTCGATGTCCCCATGTCCCACAGCCACTGGGGCTGGGCTGGGGCAGGTGTCTTCTTGTGGCTTCTCTAATCTCATGACAGCCCCATGTGGTCAGAATCCCTCTCGGGGCCTCTTTTCTGCTTTCCCCAGCAACCTGCTGACCTGCTGCCGGGCGGGTGACCACAGCCAGGGTGGGGTGGGGGAAGGGGCACTTCCTGTTGTTCAGTCTTGGTTTCTGGGGTTTGAGGTGGAATCAGAGCCCAGGTTCAGCTTCAGGGGGGCCAGTGCCTGACATCTGCAGACCCTCCCGCCCTCTCCCCTTGCTAGGGTGTATCTGGCCCAGGCCCTGCCCTCTGGAGCTGGAAGGCAAACCCCTCCGTCGTCTTTCCAGATCTTTCCCCAGTGCAGCCCCCCTTCACCCTGGGCCTCCCAAACGCTCTGCAAGCCAGTTTGGCAATTCTGCACCGCAAGCCTGAGGACCCTGAAGTTAAATAAATAAATAGAAATAAATCAGCAGGCCTTTTATCCGGGTCTCTTTTTCCAGTCACGTCTGTCCCCCCCGGCACAGCTTCTAAGTGGAAATGCGATGGCCTCGGCTTGGGGGAAATTTACTGTTTAACTTCAGGCTTTGACAAGGCGCCTGGCGGTATCTAGCACCTTAAGTAACTGCAGCTGGACCTCGGGGTCCCCGCCTGCGCAGACCCGGAGCACCCAGCTTGAGTGCAGGGGCTGATTTGGAAAATGAAGCTCTGGCTGGCTGTGGGGGGTGGGGGTCAGGGGGATTGGTTTTGGTTTTAAAGGTTGCAGTCCCAGGCCAACTCTGACTCAGGGGTGGAGGGATGGAAATCCAGGGAGAGAAGAGAGACCCAGGCACCCTCCTGCGACCCGCCCCACCCACCCACTCCCACCTCCCAGCCTTTGCAGGGCTAATTCGTCTTCTGAGAGCCAAAATGCCAGAAATTGCTGTAGGCTGCACAGGACTGTTTTTTAGGAGGAGATATTTATTAATACAGTTCTTCTATGAACAAATCCTATCTTGATTATGTGGCAAAAACCTCGCAGAAGATCAACCCATGGCATTTGCAATCATAAAGAAAAGGGGGTTTCCTGGGTCTGTTAGGAATTGCTCTAGGCTACGGGTAATGGAGAACTGAAATAGCCACTTAACACAAGATAAAAATTGATTTCTGTCCCATGTAAAAGAAACCTGGGCAGCGGTCCTGGGCTCTCGGGTGTCACGGGTGACTCTGTCTCCTTCTATCTTTTGGTTCCACCAACCTCTGAGTGGGATTTCCCACTTACATGGTCACCTCAAAATTCCAAGATGACTGCTGGGGCTCCAGTCATCAGGTCTGCATTGCAGGCAGAAAACTGGAGTTTCTCCCCCAAACCTTTCCTTGTTTCCTTAATGAATCTTAGCTACAAGGAAAGCTGGGACGTATCGATATTTAGCTGTGCACATAGATTCTCAGAATAAAATCAGGATTCTGTTAGGGAGGCAATGGGGATGCTGGGTTGTCTACTTGAAGTTGCTCCCCTAGTTCCTGCCCACTCCCTGCTCAGCCGAGGCCACCACCTGGCCCGGTGTGGTTGTACCAGTCAGGTTCAGAATTGCAGGGCATTAGCTGCTGATGGTGATGGGAAGCGCTGCCCTCTTGCACCTCCAGCTCCTGGGCCGGGGGGAGCAAGCCCACTGGACGGCCTCACCCCCAGACCCCTCCTGAACCCCAGGATGCAGGAACAGCAAATGCAGAGGACAGAGATGCTGGTGGTGACTCTCTGGGAAGGAACATGGCCTCAGTCCTCCTGGGCCACCTGTGGAAGGCTGCGTCCTTCCCAGAGAGGACCCCGCACTCTCCAGACCACGATGCCCTGAGTCCAGGCAGGTGCTCTAAGTGAGGACACCCAAACCTGGCTGTGAATCGGGAGTGTCCAGGGGACCAGGCCACCGTCCTGCACCCAGTACCTGAACGCAGGGCCTGAGCCACTTCTGCGCCTACGCTGAGCTTGCTGGGAGTGGTGTTCCACTGAGGAGAACTGTGAGGGACTAACCTCTGAAACATTTAAATTAAAATTTTTTTTTAAATGAATAAAAGGACTAGAAATTTTAATGCAAGAAAAATAACCATGTGGCACATGTTGACTCCCCCAGACCTGTCCTGCCCAGGAGGATGCTTGTGCCCAGGGCTGGCAGCCGCCCTGCTTGCTGGGCCCTGCCCTAGGGTAGCACACCTGTCCCATGCGTTACGTATTACATTCACCTGCTGCCCTGGTTTCTGAGGGGCCTGCTGGCCTCGGGCAGTCCCTCTGCTAATGCCAGAAGGGCCTGACCACTGGGCAGGACGGGCTTGGATGGAATCGGCTATGCCCTGCACCTCCCCAGCTGTGTCTGTCCCTGGCCGCGTCTGCACCCAGGGCTCCCTGGAGGGACACCAGCACACGGCCCCAGGCTGGGGCAGCGGGATGCCCCCTCGTCTCCTGCGGCACTGCTCAGACTCGGGGCGCTGGGCCTCACAGCTGGTCCTCGTCCACCCAGATGGTCTTGCGTTGCTCCTCGCCAATCTTGTCCTTGATGACGCGCAGCAGCTCCTCCAGGTTGCCCCACATCTCGGCCTCCACCGTGGCGTAGAGGCAGGGCAGGGCCTCCAGCTCCTTCTCCTTCAGCCGGCACACGCGCAGGAATTCCTCCTCTGTCTCCGGCCGGGGCAGCAGCTTCCTGGTAGGGGAGACCCACAGGGGCTGAGGGGGAGGCTGCGGGGCTGGATCCCCATGGTGGGGACAAAGGCCAGCCCAGGGGTTTGCACAACTGTCTGCCCACCCCCAGGAGAGCCTCCAGAAGCAGGGCTGGTGTGGCCCTGCCTGCCTGGCCACCCAGGAGCTTGCCCCCAGAGGTGTTCGAGTTCCACTTTCCCAACAGTGAGTGATTCCCGTCTCAGCTGTTCACTGATGGATCCCCCAAGGCCTGTTACTGTGGTCACCAGGCTTGTTCTGCAGCTGCCTGGGGGCAGGCGGGGACCCTAGATGATGCCAGCACCACCCTGGCTTCCTGTCCAACCTCACAGTTGACCCTGTGGCAAATTCTTCTTTCTCCTTCCTTCCTTCCTTCCTTCCTTCCTTCCTTCCTTCCTTCCTTCCTTCCTTCCTTCTCTCCTCCTCCTCCTCCTCCTCCTCCTCTTCCTCCTTCTCCCCCTCCCCCTTTTCCTCCTCCTCCTCCTCACCAGGGATCAAACTCAGGGGTACTTAACCACAGAGCCATGTCCTGTCGCGACCCCTTGCCCGCAAGGAAGACGCAACTCGGGAATCTTCTCTCAGCAGTTTATTCAGGTCCTTGATACTTTTTCTTCTTTCAGCTGTTTATTCAGGCCTTTGTATTGACATGTCTTTTAGCTTCTACTGCTACTCCTACTACTACTTCTACTGCTACTCCTACTGCCACTACTTCTACTGCTACTCCTACTGCCACTACTTCTACTGCTACTCCTACTGCCACTACTCCTACTCCCGTGTGCCCCAGCCTTAATAAAGCAGATAAAGCCCCAATGCACAACTGCCACGTGGACTTTTCTCATAGGGTGCCAAGTCACAGCGTGCCAACTCATTCTGATAAGGAGTTGTTTGTCACAGACTACAGGGGAAACCAGCGCCATCTTGTAATGGCGGCCACAGTTCACAGAAACGGCTCACCACAATGTCCCCAGCCTTTTTAATATTTTATTATGAGATAGGCTCTCACTAAGTTGCTGAGGCTGGCTTTGAACAAGTGATCCTCCTGCCTCAGCCTCCCAAGCTGTTGGGATTACAGGCGTGCGTCATAGTGCTGGGCCACAGCCACTTTCTCGTCCCCTCCTGCCCAGAGTCTCGGCCCCCACTATCCTCCAGGCCTGGGTTATCCTACTGTGTGCTTCAACAGAGGCACGGAGAGGAGCCATGTACATCCTGAATTAGACTGTCGGGCTCTGCCCAGAACCTCAGTGGCTTCCTGTCTCCCTCGGAAGTAGAGGCCACACCTTCCTTCTTGAATTAGAGGCCACATCCTTCCTTCTTGAATTAGAAGCCACATCCTTCCTTCTTGTGGCTGATAAGCTCCATGTGGTCTGGACCTTCTCCGACCACTGTCCACTCGCTAACTGTCCCTGCTGCTGCATGGGGTCTGGATGGCTCACCTGCAAGGTCTCCCTTGGGGGATCCTCCTAGTACCTGTCCCTACCAGCTGTGTCCTTTGCCATGGACTGGGGTCTTGTCCTGGATGAGGACTTACTGAAGGGATGCATGGAGGGACGGGGCATGCCGGGGAGACAGGGAGGCGGGTGGGCTGTGAGGGAGAGGGGCAGGTCTCAGAGCCTACCTGAACCTCTTGGTATTCTTCTCGGACACCCGGATGAAGAGCACGATGGGGTAGATCTTGCACTTGATCAGGTCTCGCACGCAGCTGATGCCCGCCTCCAGCAGGCAGTGCTTGTTCTGTGAATGCAGCAAGCCACCAATCAGCAGTGCCCCTTCCCGCCCGCCCAAGCCTCTATGGTGCCAGGAGCAGGGCCCAGGAGCAGGGCCAGGCTTCACTGGACAGATGCCAGGGCCATAACGGTGCTGAGTGCCACTGGCTGAACCAGGGAGTAACCAAGGCCAAACCTGGCCTCTGTGACCGAGACCCTGCATGCCTGACGCTTCTCATGACCCTGCTGTGCAGGGTGATGCACTGGCAGGGACCAGACCCCAGGATGGTTTCAACAAAACACCAGCCATGCCAGCCGATCTTCCAGGCTGGGGGACACTGGAAAGGCAAGGTGGGAGCCGGGGGTGGTGTGGTGGTGCACACCTGTAATCCCAGTGGCTCAGGAGATGGAAGCAGGAGGATCACAAGTTCCAGGCCAGCCTTAGCAACTTAACGAGGCCCTAAGCAACTTAGTGAGAACCTGTCTCAGAATTTAAAAAAATTCATGAAAAGGGCTGGGATGTGGCTCAGTGGTTAATCACCCCTGGGTTCAATCCTTGGTACCAAAAAAAAAAAAAGTCCAGGCTGGTGGGTAGGAGCCTCTGAAGGGCCCATGACAAAGGACAATCCAGGGCTTGCTGAAGGCATCAATCATCTCAGAACAAACACTAAATTCACATCTAGCTGGAATACAACTGCCCTAAGTGTGCAGTTCCACAACCTCGCACATCTAGCATGCAGGGACAGGCACCCAGGCCCAGAGGCACCCGCAGCCCCATGCTCCCTCCTGGCCACTACTCATGTGCCCCTGTCCCAGCACTGAGTCCTGGGGAATGGGATTTCAGAGGCAGCACCTTCCCGCGGAGGCCTCTGGGCTCCACTGCCTGCCTGCTTCCTCTGTGCTCTGCTGTCAGAACTTCCAAAGCTGCTTGGCCCAGACTTTATAAAGCACAGCAAATCCCCCAGGCTGCCCCAAAACTCAGCCTCTGCCTTCCCGTGGGGAGGGCGTGGGAGTAGCAGCCAGCTGGGTGGTGGTGCTGAGATCCTGGCTGGGCTCCTGTCCTGGACCCCGTGGGCCCATCCACCAGGGCTGAGCCCGGCCCTCGCTGCTGCAGGCTGAGCGCTTTCCTTCCATCAAGCACTGGGAGGGGAAAGGACTCAGTGCTCAGGCCAACGAATGAAGGGCGCCTGGCTCCCAGGGCCACACGGCCACCTTTGCTGCCCTGTCTCACACCTTGACATGCTTGCTCTCTATCCCTGGCCCTTGTTACTATGACCAGACGCGCATGTCCCCAAACAATGCAGATCAGCTCACTCGCACCAGGACACCACAGAAGACAGAAGCCGAGTCCAAAATACAATACAAGGAGAACCAGGGGTGGAGGAGAAGGCAGAGGGAGGGGCCGAGAGAGGGACTTGGGGAGGTGACAGCGACCTGCACCCACGGTCCGGGGCCACCCAGAGATGACCAGGGTGCCCCAGGCCCGTGTAGCAGCCCAGCCCCTCACCTTGGCTGCCACGGCTTCGATGTTGGCGGGAACGATACATTCAAAGGTGTTGGGGTTCTTCTCCCGGGAGTAGATGATGGTTTCTGTCTTCTGCTTTTTGAGGAACTCATCTCTTGTGACAATATCTGCAGAGAGAAGGGGCCAATCCTGAGGGTGGCACACGGTGGTCTTGGATGGATCAGTCTCTTCAGGCCTTGCTGTCCCCTCCTGGACTCCACAGAACTCGGTGCCTGGTCCCTCTCCGGCCACACAGTTAAATGACTCTTGTCTCCTTCACTAGACTGTGAAGCGACTTGAAGACAGAGTGGGTGTTCGGCTCCTCGACATTAAAATCCACTGCACAAAAGAGCTCAGGTGCTGGGTGCAATTCTGCCCAGCAGGTGCCAATCATGAAGAATCTTGCACATTGATTCATCTACCCATCACCTATCCATTCACCCACCTACCATACACCCATCTATCATCCATCCATTCATCCATCTATCTATCCACCTATTTGGCTGTCTATCCATCCACCTCATTTATCTACCCACCTACCATCCATCCACCCACCCATCACCTGATACCATTAAGGGGTATGGTGAAGGGGTATAGACAGGCTTCCTGGAAGAAGATAGGCTTCACCTATTTGTTGGGTGACCCTGAACATGTCTTTTATTTATTTCTTTATTTTTGGCAGTGCTGGATGTTGAACCCAGGGCCTTCTACATGCTAGGCAAGAGTTCTACCCTCTGGGCTACATCTGGAGTCCTATTTTTATTTTTTTGTTTTGAGACACGGTCAAGTTAAGTTGCTGAGATTGGCCTTAAACTTGAGATGCTCCTGCCTCAGCCTCCTGAGTCGCTAGAATGACAGGCCTGTGCCAAGGTGCCTGGCTCTAAACATGTCTAACTTCTCTGGGTCTCAGGTTCTCTGTTTGTGGAAGGAGGAGCATTAAGTCAAGTCCAGGGTCAGTCTGTAAACTTGGTACAGGAAGTTGAGTGGGAGAGGCCTGGCCCCTCTGCCCAATGAAGACACCAGGGAAAAGATAGGACATGTCTGCAGAGGTCAAGGCTCAGTGGGATCTTCAAATAGGACACAGAGCCTCCCAGTGGCTGGGGATCAGCTGATAAGTGCTTGGGGAGGGCTGTCCTCCTCAAGCCTGTCCTTGGAGGGGCCTGTCCCAAGGGTCAGGTGCACACCCTCAAAAGGCTGCAGGGCCCAACTTCTGGGCTTGGAAGGGAGGCCTTGCTGGGTAAGGAGGTGCACGGCCAGTGCTCAGAGCTGAGTGGACCCATAATGCTCCACCTGGGACCTATGCTGGGTGCAGCCTGAGGGCCAGCTCTATCCATCCATGAGCCTCTGTCCTCTGGGAGGAGCAGCTGCCATTGTCCTGGTTTTACAGATGAAGCAACAGAGTTTGGTACCTTATCCTGGGTCACAGACAAGAGATGAAAGGGTGGCACCGGGGCTGGGGCGGGGACCAAGGCTCTCCTTAAGGTTGCAGTCTCTGTCTGCAAGATGAAGAGCTCTGGATGTGGAGACGGCTGCACAGTGTGGATGTGCTAGCAATGCCTCTGAACTGTGTGCTGGGAGACAGCTAAGATGGTGAGGTCTGTGACGTTAATTTAAGGAAGCCCTGGACATCTGACATTAACTGGTCCTGGGCAGGCCTGGACATCTGTGCTTTAAATACAGGTGACTCCAGCGGCAGATGCTATTAGGGCTCACCTGACTTGCATATCGTGAACTCCATGGCGCCCCCAGAGTTGAGCAGCTTCTGCACCAGCGTCTTGGCCAGTATGGTGGGCGTGAAGAGGACGGGCCTGCGGCGCTCACAGTAGAAGGCACGCACCAGGCTGTAGGGGATGAGGCTGAGGCCCTTACTGAGCTCGCTCTCGGGGTCCATCTCTGGCAGGGGACAAGAGGGGCTGGCATCACAGCCCCACCCTGGCACCCCTGCTGGTCCCTTCACGGAGCCTAGGGGCCTCCTGGGGATGTCAGGACACCTGGGGCTGTTTGCAAGGGCAACACAATGCTCCAGGAACTCAGGAACCTCTCCTAGGGAACCATGCCCCTGCGAGAGGTGGAGGGGTGTGGGACATATGCAATAGCCCTGGTGGTTTATGACGTGGCCTGGTTCTGGAGGAAGGGATTGCTTTAGCAGATGGTCAGGGGCGGCATTTTGGAGGAGGGGCGTGGACTGGGACCAGGAGAAGAGCCAGGCATGATGGCCTGGGCAGAGGGAGGGTGAATGCATGGGAGAAAGGGAGACCACCAGATGGCAGGAGGGCAGGGTCACTGAGCAAGACCTTGGGGTCTCTGAGAGCTCAGAGAGCCTTAGCCTGCAGGCAGAGTGACCACATGACCTCAAATCTGCCTTCTCCGGTCCTCTCTAGACAGGGTGTGGGAGCAGAGCACAGCCCTAGGGATGGCTGTTGTAAAGCTAGCTCCAAGCAGTCTGAGGACCCACTTCTTGAAACCAGAGACATGTCCCTTTCCTTTGTCCCCTGGCCTGGCCTGGCCAGCCTGGGGGGGGGGGAGCCCTGGCCTTTCCCTGATAACCTGCGGGGGAGCCTTGGCCTCCCTAAGTGAGGCTGGCCTAGCAGGGGAGGCAGTGAGGGGCTGGGGCTGGGCATGGGGTCCTCACGGGCCTGAAAAATGGCGAAAAGCACCCAGTGGGGAGAGGAATTGATCAACACATCCCAGCAAACAGCTCCGATTAACATGGGCATCTGGGTGGACGTGACGGTGAGGTGGGTCAGCCACAGCTGAGCTTGGAGGCATCCTCCCCAGAAGGCCGCTAGGTCCCCGCCCTGCCCCGTGGGGTGGCAGTGCGCCTGCGCAGTGCAGACCGGGGGCTGGCCGGGCAGCAGGGTGGGGCCGGGCGGTCTCCACGCACCCTCGAGCTTTTCGGTCAGCAGCTTCGAGGCATCCAGCGAGGACCGGGCCAGGCTCCCCATAGGGCTCCCCGAGATGATGCGGACGCGCTCGTTGCTGTTCATCCGCTTGTACTTGTTTTCTGACCTGCTGACGAACTGCAGGGGCAGAGGGAGGGTGGGGAGAACCATCCCTTGGCTTGTGCTTCTGGCCAGAAGGACAGGCAGACAGGTGTGCAAACCCCGGCTCGCCAGGGGCCCAAGCGTCCTTCCCCTTTAGAAACAGGACACACCCCGGCAGGTGGCAGGATCCTTCAGCTTTTGGGTACGTGCCCTTAGGCAGTGGGCAGATGCCAAGTTCTCCCCACTGTCTTGGGGCCCATCCCACCTGCCCCCGGGGACTCGGCAGGCAGCCCCTGCTGGCACTCAGGCTGGCCTGCTCCAGCTGCCGAGGAGCCCTGGACCCTCCTTCTCCCCTGACACTGTGCTCCCCACAACCCTCAAGCCTTCCGGGGAGCGCTGCTCGGTCCACAATTCCCAGACGCCCCAAGGTGAGCACAGAGGCAAGCTCACACCGTACTCCCAGGACTCCTTAGTGTCTTTCCCGCCCTTCCCTCTGCAGGGACACAAATCCAGGGGGGCTGGCAGCTAATTTCAGGTCCTTGCAGGTGTGTGGACACAATGGTGTGCCACCTCACATCTTGTCCTTAGGACGGCTCAGACTGGGCCTCCTCCCACCTAGCTGTCTCTCTGCTAACCATTTCTGAGTCTTCTCTGTTCCAACATCAGGATGGAGCTGTGGGCCCCACCATCCGTCCCCTGGGATCTAATCAGGCAGCGCCTCCACAGGAGTGTGTCGGGTGCTACACTCTACTATCATTCTCTTTGCTTCTGTCAACTGGTGACAGAAGAAATGGTCACGAGGTGTGCTTCTGTATTTATGTGAAGTCACCTCTGAAGATATCACTCAGTGTATTGGTCAGGATTCCTCACATAATGATCTAGGTGAGAATTTTATTTTATTATTATTATTATTATTTTTAGAGTTGTACAGGGACAAATCTTTTCTGGTCCTAAAGACCTGAAATGTTTCCACAAATGGATAAGATTTAAGAACCTGCTGGGTTTCCTCTTTATTCCTTGGCTGCCAGGATGCTCAGATAAATTTAATGCTCAATTTGAGGACCTGAACTGGCTGAAATATTTGGAATGATTTTCTTTTCCTGATACATTACTTCTGAGTTTTCTATTCAGGCTTCAACAGCCAAGTTGCTTAAGCTCCTTTTGGCCATAAGTTTCCTGAAACCCTTTTTTTTTTTTTTAAATAAAAATGGGAATTGCTTCTAAAAGAAGCAGAGACTGTTTACTGACCTGTCCCCAAGAGGGCGAGCTGGGATGGGAGACATAAGGCACGGTGAAAAATTGTACGTGATGTAAAACCACGAAGCGCAGCTATTTGGGGACAGGCCTTTCTTCCTAGGGGGGGAGGCAGAGCCACAGCAATGACTGGAGAGTCGGGAGGCACCTGGTGACCCTCACCTGAAGCAGCTGACCAAAGAGGAAACTGGCTCTGGAGAGGCGGGGGCTGACCCGGGGGTCGCTGGTGGCAAGTGGCTCCTCGGGCTGCAGGGTGTTCTGAAATGAGTTTATCCATCAGTCAGACCCAGCCGGGCTTGGCAGTATGCGCAAGTGTAATGTCGCTGCAGAGAGGCAGAAACCTATCCCCCAGCCCCATCCCTGTCGGGTATCGGGGAGCAGATGGGGAGGCTCAGGGAAGGTGACCTGCTCCCACAGAGACTAGAGGCGCAGAGCAAGGGCAGATTCCAGCAGCCACCCTCCTCCCCTTGAACGTGGGAGCCCAAGGCGGGCACAGGAGGATGGGGCTCCTTGGCCCGGGGTGATGGTGTGTGTCCCTCCCTGAGGAACCCAGTCCCTGAATTCATCAGTCATGTCAGGGGACGCTGTTAGAACAGGTGGCCATCCCTGCCACCCCACAGGGCTGCGCCACACCTACCCGGAGCGCCCTCAGGG
This sequence comes from Urocitellus parryii, assembly GCF_045843805.1. Classification (NCBI taxonomy): domain Eukaryota; kingdom Metazoa; phylum Chordata; class Mammalia; order Rodentia; family Sciuridae; genus Urocitellus; species Urocitellus parryii. Next base: position 34,071,591 of record NC_135539.1, read on the forward strand.
TGTGGTGGGCGGTGTCCGGCTCATCTCGGCTGCCCCGGTGCATCAGTCGCTGCAGCTTGACCAGGAGTAGCTGCTGGGCCCTGGGGAGGCCAGAAGGAGGAACCTCAGGGGCTGGGACAGAGCGAGGGCCAGCTCTGGCTCTGGAGGAGGGTGAGCCTAGCTCTGTGAGGGAACGGCCCTGTGGACCGCAGGGGCTGAGCCTGAGGGACCCCTGGAGAGCATGGGGCTGGTGCTGTGTGTGGACCATGCCTACAGGCCCAGGGCTCCTGTCTCGTCTGGTCTGCTGATGGCCACCTTGCAGGGCTGGCCTCAGAAGCTGTGTTAGAGCCTCAGGAGTCACAGGAGGGGACTGCAGTGCTGAGGCCTAAGAGGGCAGATCACACTGCTAAGGAGAGGATGGCTGTCAGGTTGTGGCCCATGGGACAGCAATGAGGAGTGATTACAGGACAGGGCAGAGTGTGGTCATCACAGACTGAAAGAGGGCACTGTGAGGCTCAGTGGGGGGGCAGAGCAACGTCCCTGTACAGGTGGGGAGCTTCCTGGAGGAGGGGCCCCACGGTTCAGCAGGCAAAGGGGGGGACTTTTCATCTGGCGGCCCAAGCCCCTTGCAGTCGATCATGGCAGTGCCAGCCCTGTCCACGTCTCCCCCTGGGCTGGGAGCAGAGGCCACGCCAGGCTCAGGACTCACCGGCTGTAGCTGGGTATGGTGCCTGTGTCCAGGTCATGGTCCGTGAAAGGGTCGACCCGGGCACACAGCCACTCGTGCCTGTCCTGGTACATGGTGTCCCTGACGTGCACGACGTCGTCACACCTCAGGGACATGGAGCAGGCGTCCAGCTGGCTGCAGATGTTCAGGTTCAGCCGGATGTAGAACGAGTCCCCCGAGGTGATCAGACCCTCCTCCATGTCTCTCAGTAGCTTCCGGTACCCTAAGAAGCAGACATCCCAAATGTGGCAAATTTACTTCCTGCCACCACCACCCCCCCAGACGATGTGCCTGTGTGGCACCCTCCTCTCAAGAGCTCCCGGCTGGGAAGAGCCCTACTCCCTGGGCAAAGAGCAGCCTCGGCATTTATGGGTTTCCTTTTTTATCTTGGCTGCTAGGGAGCTCGGAGCTACAATGTATGCCAAGTTGCAACAATTATCCATAGTAGCTTTCTGCTGTAATCTCCATGCCTTTCCCACCCTTATGTGGTTCTTTTTTTTAAAATTTTTTCCTTTTTTTACTGGGGATTGAACCCAGGGGTGCTTTACCACTGAGCTACATTCCCAATCCTTTTTGTTTCTTTTTTTCATTTTGAGACAGGGTTTTGCCAAATTTGCCATCTTGCCTCAGCCTCCTAAGTTGTTGGGATTGTGGGTGTGTGCACCATGATGCCCGGTTTTATTCCTTATTTTTAAATGATGCATCACTTATATACAGTAAACCACATGCATCTTTAACTCAGTATATTTTCACAAATGTAATGTACAACCCTCTCTGTCAATACTTTTCCTAAGGTTTATCTTTATCTTGAATGCTATCACCCTTGCTAAGATGTACCTCATTTCATATCAACAGAGATTAATAGTATAAGTTCTTCTGGTTTAGCCACTATGCTCAATGTTATGTCTGTGAGATTCATCTGTAACGTCACAACATAGCAGCAGTGTACTGGCTGTATACTATTCCATACTTCCTCTTTTCTCCATTCTCTTGTGTGCAATTTGGGCTATCATGAGTAACTGCTATGAGTTACTCTTATACATTGCTTTTGGTGGACATATGTACTCTCTTCTCTTGGAAGTCTACTTGGAAGTAGAATTATCAGGTAGCTACATATTTTGTATCTATATATTTTGCTTTGGTAGATACTACCAATTGATTTTCTAAGTTGGTAAGACCATACTGCATGCCATTTCGACCTTATTTAAATGTCACTGTCCTTCTGAGTAAATTTTTGCCAGTGCAGTAAGCGCTAAGTGAATATCCATAGTGTAAGTCCATGATGTAAATCTCTAAATCGGCTCCACAGGCAGATGACAAATAACACGGCTGAAGCTAAAGCCGTTCTAACAGCCAGGCCCTGGGGAACTCATCAGGTATCTGCATCACAAATTCCAGGGACATCTCAGCCAGCTGGGTCAGCGTCCTGCTGAGTGGGCACGGTGGGGCCCGGTCTCACGCAGTGCATCTTGGAGCCCGCTGCAGTGAGCCAGCTCTGCCTGGAGTCCCAGGCTGCAGGACCCCCCTGTGCACAACTTTTAGGGGCGCGGCTCCCAGCGCGCTCTGTGGGGCTGCTGGCCAGTGCGCAAGGCACAGACTTTCTGTGGGGCTGACCAGGCCACAGGACCGGGGAGGAGCCTGTCCCATATGTGGGGCTACTTGGCCCTGTGTTTGGGGACAGCATCATCGACTCCCACACTGGCAGGGCACTCTGGGAAGGGACGTGACAGCGGCTGGAGAAGCTGGATGTTTATGCTCTGCTGAAACATTCATGAGCCTGCAGTTAAAAATAAGACCCAGCTGCAGAGATAATCATGCAGGAAACCTGGAGGTGAGAGAAGAATTCAGACTCTGGGAAAGACAAAGCTGAGCTTACCCTGCCCGGGAGCATGGCCAAGGGGTGCCGTGGTTTAAACCACTGGGGCCACACCAGAAGGGAGGTCGAGGCCCGCCTGCCCCGAGGCTGGGGGACCATGGACACAGGGCTGGGGGGCTGAGATGTGCTCCAGGGCCCTGCCTGGCCCAGCAGAGCCACCCCAGGGCTGTTACCTGTGGCACAGCAGGAAGCCCAAGAGATGAAACTTCCACCCAGCAGGGAGGGGCCAGCTGGACCAGGCTGGGCTGCCAGGTCCACTCTGATGGGCAGGTATCTGGAGGTACCCCAGGCAGGTTGTCTGCCCGTCCCTGCCTCCTCTCCAAGGCCTGCCCATCAGACCCTCTGATAGTGCTGGCTGGGGCGGGGGGGGGGGGGAGTCATTCTTCCCACTGCACCTAAGAGCAAGTGGAGTGCTAGGGGGTGAGGTCACTCGCTCAAGGTCAGGGGCCTTCGAGTGGAGCTGGTCCAGCCCAGACCTCACCTTCTTGGTTGACCTTGTAGTGCAGGGTGACGGGGCCACTGCACCTCTGGATGGTCCAGCGGGCCTCCTCCTTTGTGCACGCGTCCAAGGGGACACTCTGCCTCTCGCCTTTGATGCAGCCTTCCAGCTAGGTGGCAAAGACATGTGAGTGGAGTCACGGGGCTGAGACTGCTCTACACAGGACACTGGAGCACCCTTGCCAGCTCAGGGCCAGTGGGGGGGAGAAAGCATGAGGGGTGCATGCGCCTCTGTTAGCTCCTGGGAGCACAGCGACCGACCAGCGAGGAGTGGGCAGGAAAGGGCTCGAGATCTTGATGGCATGGCCTCCTTCCCTCCAGCTCCCCACTCCCAGCTCCACCCAGGCCCGAGGCACCCCTGTCCCCTGTCCACACAGCCCTGAGCACCCAGCCCCTCACCAGCAGCAGCTGGTGGCCCTCGCGGAGTCCTGCCTTCTCGGCCAGGGAGCCCGGCTTAACTGAGTGGATGAAGCTGCCGCGGGCGTTGCCCCCCAGCAGGGTGAGCTGGGTGATGAGGCTGTCGCCGTTCAGCGTTGTGTGCTGCACTGAGGGTCCAGGGCCCCGCACGTGCCCCACAGATGTGACCGAGGGCCGGAAGGGTCTGGGGTCAGGAAATGAAGTGGTAGTTAGGGTTGGAGGAGGGGGATCCTGGTGGCATAGCTGCTGGTGTCTGTCACATACTGGGTGTTGCATGTTGTGGCTCCAAGAGAGTTGCCACTGAAGCCACCTTGCTGGCCATGTCAAGTGAGGGCTCACCACTGGCCCTGTTGGAGACGGTGGTGCACGCCTGTAATCCCAGCATCTCGGGCAGCTGAGGCAGGAGGATCATGAGTTCCAAGCCAGCCTCAGCAACTTAGTGAGGCCCTAAGCAACTCAGGGAGACCCTGTCTCTAAATGACATACAAAAAAAGGGCTGGGGATGTGGCTCAGTGGTTAAGCACCCCTGGGTTCAATCCCTGGTACCAAAGAAAGAGATGCAGAGCTGAGTTGCCCTCTGTGGAACACAGAGAGGGTGTCTCTGGTGAGACATTGTCCAGGGCCTATGGTGGCCACCCTGCCCTGCCCACTCCTCACCACCACAGGAAGAGCCCTTTGAGCCCTGCTCTCTGGGCTCCAGCAGGTCATCCTGGGCCCCAGGCAAGCTCTTCCTCTGTGGGCTTGGTTTTCCTCCCTGGACAGTCAGGGGGTCAGAGGGGGTGATTTCTGACTTGGGAATGTTGTGATTCTAGGACTAGATCCCAGGACAGGGGGTAATGCAGGTGGTGAGGGGCGACAGATTTATCCCATGCCCTCCCACACCCCCCCTCCCCCCCGCCAGCTTCCCCTTATGCTGCAACTATCCATACCTTTCAAGTGAGAATTTCCTAAACATGAGGTTGACCTGCTCCAGGTCATAGGCATCTAGGCCTTCAGACTGGTGGGACGAGGAGGAGGAGTGGATGGACGGTGGACCAAAGGAGCTGCGCTCGTGACTGTCATCTGCAAAGGAGCCAGGGCCCATCAGGAGTGGGAGCAGCCAGGAGGAGCGCGGAGGGCTGCCTGGGCCCCCTGGGAGGGCTGAGCAGGGGCAGGCCCAGGCTCTGGGGCACTCAGCCCCACAACCCTGCTTATGCCTCAGGCTAAATGGTCGAGTTCTTGCATCCTGTCCAATGTAGAAAGTCCCCTGCCTCCAGGAATCCTCTCTTATTATGAAACCTCACCAACTATCATTAGGAATCCTGTCTTGTGTCTACAAGGGCAGCGTGCCATCCGGTTGGTAGTTTTACTTTGAAATTGGCTCCCTGGGTTTTCATTTTGGGGCCCTCCACCCCCGCTGAGGTCTCCCTATCACCCACCAGTAACACAGACTGTGGAACTGGGCTCCTCCCTGTCTCCCCACCTCAGCAGGACCCTGAAGAGCCCGGGAAGATGCCCACTCCACACAGCACCGGGTCACTGGGTGGAGGGGTGCCTAGATCCTGCTCTGGGCTGATAACAAAGGCTCTCTGCATAGGGAATTTTTCCCGACACTGCAAAATACTTTGGACAGATGCCCAGGATTCTCTTCCCAGCATCCCCTTTCCAAAACTCTTTCAATTCTTCTCATTACCCAGCCTCGATTAGGTGCTAACCTCTCTTTAACACTTGATAGCTTCTGATGGTCCCAATTAAGAGGGACCACTGATCTTTCGTTTTATCTGCTGGCAGCCTCCCCTGGCAAGGCGCGGAGGCAGGGTTGGGGAGCCCTGGAACAAAGGGGGCTGGCAGGGCACACCCGGAGGATTCTGAGCCATGGTCTCCCAGGCGGCCAGCTGTGCAGGGGCCTGGGGATGCCATCACATTTCTGGGCCTTGGCTCTGTCCCCTGCGAGGCCATCTCAATGCCTCTTGCTCCCCTTTCTCTGATGTTCCAGACTCGAGTTTGTGGGTCTGCGTCCATCCACCCAGCTGCTGCAGAGCTGGGACCACACAGTCTTGCCAGGCAAGGCCTTGGGGACTGGAGTCTGTATCCTGGGCACCAAGCACAGCCTGGTGAGGTGTGCTGGGCTGAACCAGACTTCCTGGCTGGGAGAGGGTGGCTTCTGGCAGAACCTAGGTCTGCAGCATCTACCTAATACCAGCTCTGCCCACAGGGCTGCTTCAGGACCATCTCACAGCCTGGGTACCCCATGTCTGCCTGCCTGTACCCCTACCTGGATGCTCACCCTCACAGTTCCAGCCCCCCTTTATGCATTTTGTGTAGGGTGGGAACAGCATGACATGTGTCTCCAGCCCGGCTCTACCTACTGCACAAGACGATCACAACTGTAATTCTGAGGACAGCAGCTGAGATGAGATGGAACTGGGCCGGGCGCGCAGAGCATGGCTACGATTCATGAGAACTATTCTGTAAAAACTCAGATCTAATTCCAACCCTTGCTTAGCACCTGGGGGGGGGGGCCCTGAAAACCTACAAGGTAAGCACTAGACCTGGGCATTTCCTTGCCACAGGTGAGCTCACCTGATCTCCACGCCAAGCCTACTCTCTGAAAGCACTCCACACATTTCCTGAGGCCCTACTGTGTGCCAGGCAGACCTTGCAGGGGACCAGGTTGCTGCACCTGTGAAACGGCTCAGATCCGACAGGTACCTACCGTCCAGGTCCAAGGCGTCGAACCCGCCACTGTCGTTGTCTTCTTCGACTGTGCTGCGAGATACGGGGAGGGTTGGGGAGGGTAGTCGTGAATGTGTGTGCAGGAGGGCCAGGGAGGGGGGAGGCTTCTGGAATGTTCTGGCTTTCTGAGAGGTCTTGGTTCCCAGAGGGCAGTATAGGAAGGAGAGGAAGATCAGCAGGCAGGTAAAAGAGATGGGCCAGGAACTGGGCTGGGAGGGTGGATGGCCCAGCATCCTCCAGCAGGTGAGCAGAGCCCCAGGGGCCCCTCCTGCCGTGCATTTCCCTCTCAGCCTCAGACACAGTGAGCACCTGACATCCCGTTGTGCTTGGATGACTCTTGAGAGAGCCGAGCACCCTCCAGATGGGAGTGGGTGGGCAAACCTCAACTGCCCCCAGCTCTTGGAGTAGATGACAGGTACAGGTGGCTCCCGCGCAGCTGCCCCACATGGCTTCCCCAAGTCCCTCAGACACCTCTCCAAGCTGGAGTTGAGTACCACTGTGGAGACGGGTGATCACACAGCTGGGTGGACAAGGCTGGGGAGGGACCCAGGTGGTCTCTGGAGCTGCCAGGTGGCTGGTGAGGTCCAAACCCGGGTCCCACAGGACTGGGGTGTGAATCCAGCTCCTGGGGCCATGTCTTCCTCTGGGCCCTGCACCCCTGACACATGAGTGTGCTGTGTGCTGGCCTCGGCCTGACTAGTGACCCCTGTCGGTGAGTGCACCTCTACTGTTGTTTTCCTGGTCAAGGGCCCTGGTGAGTTTTGGGAGATAAAGAAGATGGGGACAAGAAGTGTGGAAGCCATTTTGGGGGGCTTTTGCTCTTTGGCAGAAAGAGCCCAAGCTCTGGGGTCATAGGACCTAGGAACCTGATTTCGGGCAGCATGGGGACAAGGGACTCAGGCTTTGCCATCTGACAGTTAGCAGGTAGCCTTGGGAAGAAGCCTGCTTCCCTTCTCTGAACTGTGGCTTCCTCATCTATACAGAGGGTCCCTCCTGCCCACCTTTTGAGTTGGCTGCAAGGACCGCTAAGTTAGGGAGTACACAGTGGCCTGGAGACGACTGAGGAGCTGGCCGCCGCCCCTACTCGAACTGCCACTCACCTGCGGAGCTGGGCATCCTCCTTACAGCGCCTGACGATGGAGTCGTTTCCTGGGGGCTCGGCAGTGATGGACATGATACTGCTGCGGCTTCGATGGGGCTGCTTCAAACATACGGCGCAGAGGTGTCATGGGAGGTGGGGAGCTGTGTGCTGATGCCTCCGCCGGCATCAATGTTATATACACAGGGACAAAATCTAACTCGGATTTGTTCTCCTCCCCAGCTCAGGCAGCACAGGCACAGCAAGCTGGTCCTTAGCGGCGACCTTGGCCAGAGGAGGCCTGTGCTCAGCCTGCGGCGCCTGCTGAGCTTGAAGCACATCTGCTCTCACATCTGCTCACGGGAGGATGCTGGCGGGAACCACAGAGGCTGGGAGGCCAGGGCGGGGCCTCACGACCCTGCATAGACTGAGCTCCGTCCCTGCATAGACTGAGCTCCGTGTCCCTGGATTGTGCCTGCTCTGGACATGATGATGATTGTGGGCTGGGGAGGGTGGGGACAGCTTGGGGGTGACCTGGGAAACCAAGCCGGCAGGCTTCTGGCAAAGGCTGCCTCAAATATGAGCCTTGGATTCTGTCCCCAAGAGCTGCCACCAGACAGGACTCATTCATTACAGCATCTCTGCCTCCCCCAGGGCCTGATTTGGGAAGCTGCGCTGACAAGCTTCCTGGGGCTTCCCTCGGGGTTAGAATTTCTAATCCTGGCCTTCTGCTGCCTGGCTGGAGGTGAGTGACATTGGATCTAGTGGCTGGGACCCTGGCGGCTCTGCTCAGGGGGTCTACAGCCGAGGAGTGGAGGTGTTGGTCATGGGAGGGGATGCGAGCATAAGCAGTTCCTGTCCTGCTCACCCTTCCAGGCTTCATAGATCACCCGGCTGCAAGGTTGCGGTGTGGCGTTCTGAGCCCACGCTGTGCTACAGCCCAAGGCCCAGCTCCTCCCCCTGCCAAGTGTTAAATTGGGAAAGGAGGTGGCAAGAGAGTGCAAATCCATTGTGAGGCTGTAGAAACATTTTTAAATAAACGCAAGGAAGACCTGGGCTGCAGACCAGGGTGGACAGGGACTTAGCTACCAGACCTGGGCTTGGGAAGGACAGAGAGGTGGGTTGGGGCCTTCAGGTGCATAAGCTGGCAGCCCGGGGGGACAGCGTTCTGGAGGGGTGGGGGCTGACCAAGTGGAGCAGCCCGCACTTACCATCTTGGAGAAGGAGCTGGTGATGGGCAGAGAGTGGGAGGAGCTGGGGCTGGCATCCCTGTCTTCAAGTCCCTTGCCTGTCCTCATCAGAGGGGCAACAGGGAGGGGTGGAAGGGTTGGAAGTAGAAACAAGAGAGGAGAGAAAAGGGAAGACAAGGGATGTCAGGTGCCCCAAACCTCTTGCCTCCTTCCCCTTGGGGACCTGCCCTCCATTTTCTGGTACCTGGAGGAACAGTGCCCCCAATATTCTCATTTCCCCTCCCAGCTACAGGCTGCTGCAGTTGGGTCCCGTCAGCAACGGACCCTGCCCCCATCCAGGCCCGACCCAGATAAGGCTGAACAGTGTCACTTGTCCCTGAAGTCTTTCATGGCATTCCCCACACGGGTCCCTAGTGGGAGCTCTCTGTGGACAGGGCCTCCTCTAAGGAGCATAAGCTTCAGGGGAGCCTATCACTGCCCAATTAGTCTTTCATCCTGACGGATCACCACATCCTGCTGACGTGGGCCAAGGACAATGGGACAAGTCTGTGCCACCCCTGGCAGCCCTTGTCTGACAGCTCTGCTACCCCATCTCTCCACCTCTACCTCACTTAGCATGCACACAGATACACAGACACGCAGCCCGTCTGTGGCCACCTCCAGGGGAGAAACCGTGCACTAGGCCCTCATCAGGTTTGGTGAGGGACGAAGAAGCCCCATGATCTTGCAGCGCCCTTTCTCTTCCTTTGGGGGACAATACTCTCTGCTTGCTGCGGGCTCCAGGCCCAGTGCATGTCCCTTTTGATAAAGAAGGCTACTGAGATGTAGTCACGTGGGACCTGGATCAGGCCTCCCCCTCCTCCCTCCATGCCCCAAGAAACCTGCCCAAAGCCCAGGTCTGAACTGTTCCCTCAAAGCCACCTGGAGGCTGTCACCAGGGCAGGGTGAAGATCTCATGCTTGGTATAGCTCTCGGGCCCCCTGGGGGTTCCTCTCTATCCTCTGGGATGGCAGAGCACCTCCCACATGGCATCCCACCTGGGCTCCTCCCCTTTCTCTCTGCTGCCCCTCTGCAGAGTGGTCCTTCCAGACACTGGGACCATCCACCCAAATCCTCCCTTTTCAAGGCCCAGTTGAAACGTCCCAGGCCCTTAGCTGCTCCCTCGGGTGGCCTGTGACGCTTTCCCCCAGCACATCTTCCTGAACCTTCCTGAACATGGTGGGTATGCATTTGCCTAACAAACCATCCGCAGCTGATCATCACCCTGATGTGTGGCGAGGACAAAAGAAGGACCTCCAGTCAGTGTGTCTGGGAGACCCAGGGGCTCCCGGGGGAACCGGCAGCCTCCCCAGCCTGGGCTCTGCCCAGCCAGGGTGTGGAGGAAGGTCAGGAAGTCCCCACCCGGCAGGTCCCCAGCACAGAGGCACTGGGTGGGGGAGGGAAACCCAGGGCGAGGTGGTGGGCAGGGCCCCTGTGCACTTGGGATCATGATGAACATTAATCACTACCTAATGGGCTCTCGCCACCCTGAGACCCCCAAGGTCCCACCCAGGTCGGCCCTGCAGGGTTGATGGCTGCAGTGGGAGAAACAGATGGACCAGGAGAGGCAGAGCGACAGATGAGGCAGGGAGAGAGGGATCCGGGCGTCTCTCACTAACCTTGAAAATCCGACGCTCGCTTCAGGCTGATGGGGGATTTGGCTCTCTGCAGCTGAAAGAGAGGGGAGGGGAAGAAACAAGACAGAGGACACAAATCAAACAGGGCCCTAGACACATGTCATTGGCACTAAGAAAAAAATAAAAACCAGGCAAGACTATCCTGCCTCTCAAAGCATGGTTGGCGTGGTCATCCGAGTCGTGGGTCTCCTGCCCCTGGGCTGGGACACTGAGGGAGCTCCCCTGGACTTTGACCAGGCAGGTGCTGGCCCAGTTCCCCAAGGCCTGCCCCACAGCTCTCAGCGTGGCAGAGGAGCTAGGATGGGGCACAGCTGGGTGCACAGGGCAAGGGGTTTTAGAAAAGGATGAGGCTGCCCACCACCCTTGGCCCCCAGGTGAGAGAGGCAGAGGCAGGTCAGGCCTGATGACATGGTCCCATTTGCTCATGCACTTTCTGGCTCATTCACTCTTCATCGAGTCAGCCATTTGAGGGGGACTGTGCTGGGCACTGAGCAATACAGTTGGGATCAGACTGTGACAGGCACTCAATGCTTATTTGGTAAATAAGCAAATGAACTTGAAACTAATGCTTACTTCACTCTCTTTTCCTTTCTCTTATGGGAGAAATGGGATCCGTGTAAACAAAAACAAAACAAAACAAAAAAATAAAAACCCTAACTTGGCATCATTTCTGTTTCCAGGGATGAAACTCGTCAAGTGAACCTGGATGCCCAAGACCTAAGCAGAGCCAGGCACAGCCTGGGGGGGCCGTACCCCGGGCACCTCCCCCCTTGGGGAGGTCTGACTTGGTGTCTGCCCTGCTGTGGGCCCCTGTGCCCAGGTACCTGGATGCCCTTCAGGTTCATCCTGCGCCGGGGCGGGTGGTAGGGCAGGAAGTACTTGCTGTCTTCAGGTGACTCCTCCGAGGTGGAAGAATCGTCAGCCTCTTGACCGTTAACTCTGGGGCTGGCATCCCCAAAGTTCTGTGAGATGATGGTGGCTGGCAGGTTCCTGGGCAGACTCTGGAGTCAGAGAAGCCAGTGATGGAGACAGGTGTGATAAGCAGCTGGCCGTCAGCAGAATAGGTGACCAATGGCACCATTGTCCCCTCTGGCACCCAAGCTTGACACCCAACGGCTCCTCCTCTTTCCTGACCCGGCGTCTCCCTGGACGCCATGGGCGATATCCTAGCTCCACACTCCTCTGACCTCAGCAGGGCCTGGGCCAGGCCCCCACCTTCTTGTGCAGTGGTGAAGGGGCTGTCTCTGCCCCTTCACCCTGGCCTCCCTTGCCTTCCAACATCTAGCCCCATGCCTCAGCTAAAATCATGCGAGTACTGCACAAGACCCCCCAAGGTCCCAGAACAGCAGCACACCCCTCAGGGCACTCAGGGAACCTTGACTTGCCTGTGCTCTCTTCTGTCCTCTCCTCATATCCCAGTCCACAGACGGCCACCTGCCTGCCAGGCCTCACTTCTGGGGCTCTGCTCATGCTGTCCCAGTGGCCCGGCATGCTGGTCCTGCCCAGCATCATGCATGCCTTGGGCAGGCACTCACCAGGGCTCTCTCTGGGCTTAGCACTAGGTTGGTGATGGGAACAGAGAGGACTTCACTCAAAGGCCACATGAGAGCACATCACAGGATCCTGGTCCCCCTGAGAGGGGCACTCAGCAACACCAGGTAAGCATCCCGGGAGGGGGCCTGAGGCTGTGCCGGGATCCTTCTGCAGGGGGTCTTCCTATAACCTAGAAGGGACTCTCCCTGGGCTCCCATGGCACCCTTGAACTTGGAATTCACAAGTTCTGTGCTGAGAAACCACGTCCCTGTATTTGCCTCCACTGTGGGATTCTGTCTGCTCAGGGGGAGAAGGGATTCCGATCAGTCTCCCCAGGGCTCTGGTGAGTCACAGTGACTCAGCTCTTGCATCTTGGTCCCTTCCGTTTGTAAATGAGGACAGTAAGTGCAGCTTCCCTGAAGGATAGTTCTGTGGGCTGCGAGGGACCTGCACTGCACCTGCCCAGGACTGTGCCCGGCAGGTTCTCACTACAGTGACCATGATCTCATCTGGCCGGGTGCAGCATTCACTCATTCCTGGGTGCTGGGGCCTGCTGGGAAATGCACTCTGCCACTCACCTGCCCATCAGTGGGTTTACTCAGGGGCACCGGCAGCTTTAACAAGAGCAGGGCATTTTAAAACTGAGGACTGTGCAGTTGGCAGGGGGAGCCCAGGGGAAGTTGACTGTGGTCAACTGAGAGGTGCCAAAGCTCCTAATGGTGGAGCTGCCTGTCTGAGCCAGGATTCTACCCTCTACCTTCGAGATGAGGCGAGTGGCTTCTGCTCAACACAACAGAGACACACATGGAAGGTTCAAAGAAGGACATAGGTTATTCTACGTGGGAGGGAACCATGTACTTCTGCCTTCAAATGGACAAAAAGCCCCTTCACAGTGGTGGTTCCCTGGCCAGCTGTCCCTGGTGTCAGGAGGGCAGCTGGCGGCAGGTTGGAGCTGCAGCTCGCCTGGCCCACCTGGTCGAGGCTGCCGTTGTCCTTGGAGAGGCGGCGGAGCTTGCTCTCCAGGTTGACGATGCAGGCTTCCCGCCGCACCATCTCGATCCTCATCTCGTCGTTCTTCTCCTCCAGCTCCCGGATCTGTTTCCGGTACTTGTCTTTCTCGATCAAGCACTGCGAGTACTGAGTCTGCGCTTCGTCTCGGGAATGGAAGGCCTGTGGCGGGAGGCGAGACGGGCCACTTGGGTGCCTCAGCCTGACCCAATCAAAGCGGGCTGGAGCCACACATCATCTCTAGTTCAGGTGTCGGCTGTAATCTCCATCACTTCTTTCCTGGCCCTGACTCTTGGGTGTCGTCTCTGCCCTCTTCATTAGTGCCATCCCAGGGCCGTCTGTCCTGCCTATGCTACGTGCCAGCTCTATGGGGCGGTGCTATGTTAACAATTCTCCTTTTACAGACAAGGATGGAGGCTTCAGTGGGGCAGCTTGCCTGTGGGCACACATCTTATGAACGATGGCTTGCCTCTGGACCTGTCCTCACTAAAGAGTCCAGGCATTTGAGCACCGTGCTATTATGTGGCCCACTGGACCTGGCTCTCCTCCCTACCCCATGCACCCCGGTCACCAAATGCCATGGATCTCAAAGCCTCTTGGGATAGAATTCATGTTTGGAACAGAAGTAGGAAAGACAGAGTCATGAGTAATTCCCCATGTAGTCAGTGACATTACACTGGTCAAAACTCTCTGAAGGACCCCAGTGGCTGGGCCAGGAGCCCTGTAGTGCAGCCTGTGGTCCCCCACTCTCTGGGTGGCACTCATACCTGGTCCCGCTCTCGCTCCACCTCCTCCAGCTGCAGCATGACCGTGTTCATACGGTGCTTGTACATTTCACAGTCTTTCCCCAGGGTCGAGCACCTGAGCTCCAGGTCTTCCTTTTCCTCCAAGTACTATAAGCAACATGGAGAAATCAATACGCATATTGAGCAATCAATAGGTCAGGGCCAACAGCTGTTTCCTGGCTGCACCTCTCTGAGCTGGTGTGCTCAGCCTGTCCTTCTGGGGTCTAGTGATCTGACTGAAAGGCACCAAGCTAGGCCAGTCAATCAACTGTGGACTGCTGAGGACCTACTATGTACCAGGTAATATGGGGGAGGACAGTGTGGACACGGTGCCTGTCTTCCTGTGGCTTCCTTGCTCAGGAAGGGGAAGACAGGTGCTAAGCTAAGCTCATACTTAAAACTCATAAAAGACTCCAAGGGAGCAGAGTAACTTTATACCAGGGGCAGATCCAGTCCCTGGAAAGAAACGTGGGGCTCCAGGTAGCACTCACTGGTGCACCCTGGTAAGGAGGGGACACTGCTGTGGCCTTGGCTCCCACCTTGTCTCGAAGCTCCTCTGCCTGGCGGACCTCCTCCTGCAAGTTGTAGATTTTGTTGACGAGCTCCTGCCGGTCCTCCAGTGCCTCTTTCCGGTCATGCTCCAGGATGTCCAGGATGGCCTTGTCTGAGTCTGGCAGGCTGCGTTTGCCGGCCTGAGTGGACAGGTAGCAGGGGTTTGATGGTGTTGGGGTTAGGGGCGGGGAACAAGGTGGACACGGAAGGCAGGGACGACAGACTCAGCCACAGATGCTGAGAGAACAGAAAGTTCTGTTTCTGCAGGAAAGCAGAGGCAGGCAGAGATTTCTCTTGGGGTCTTTAAGCAGCTTATTACTTAAAGAAGTTTATCACCTGGAAAGAAGCGTAAGACCCACTTCTTCTCAGGAATACACTGAGCCTATTGTTCTCCCAGCTCTTATCAGAGCCAAGCTGACACTGGCTGCTCCTCAGAACACTTCAGAGCTGACAACAAAGGGAGGCCACTCTGCCTTCCAGACACCACCCTGGAAATATCAACTCTGCTCTGATAAACCGGGTTCAGCCTCTGCTCGGAAACAGAGCCCCAAGCCCTGGGTGGTAGTCCTGGGGGATCACCCTGGAGAGAGCAGGGGGGATGCATTTTATTTTCCTTCTCTGCAGATGCACTTTGGAATATGATTCCTCAGTGATGTCCCCCCTCTGTCCAGACAGGATTCTGGGATGACCAAGACAGGAGGTGTATGCACAGAGCGCATGGTTGAGGTTTTTGGAATCTTTAAGAACAGGGAGGTTTTTTGACATGCTCTTCCCTCAGCACCAGGACACTGATTTCCATGTGGCTTTCACAGAGTGCTTCCAGGAAGGAAATGTGTTTGTAAGTATGATCTCCCATAATGGGACATCTCTGATGCGGGGTGGCTTGGTCACTCCCACCTCACAGAGGAGGAGAGTGTGGTGCCTGGGGATGGCACAGGTCATGTGCCGTCAGCAAGCCGAGGCTCTGGACGCACACCCAGGTAGGCACGCCCTCACCTGGATGATGGACTGCAGCTCCTGGATCTTGGTCTTGAGCATCTCATTCTCCCGCTCCAATTCCAGGACCTGCTCCTTCTTGGGCCGATTCTCGATGTCATTCTTCAGTTTCAGCGACTGATTTCTCTCCAGCTTACATTCCTCTTCCATCTTGTTCAATCGGTGCTTGAGTTGATCGATCTGAAACGCCCAAGAGGGTGAGGGGAGAAGGCCATTGGCAAGAAACAGAAGCCCAGATCCCACTGGGCTTCCAGCACCAGCTAGGTTCTGCCCTCTCCTCCTCCTTCCAGCTGGAGGTGGGGAAAGGCTCACAGAAACTTTCTGCAGGAAACCACATCATCATCTCCTTGTTGATGAAGAGTTCCCGATGAGTTAATTTTTTTTTTGTATCTGGAATTTTTTAAAATTGATTTTAAAAAAACAAATGTCAGTGGAATGTATTATAATTCTTATTACAGCACAATTTTTCATGTCTCTGGTTGTATATAAAGTATGTCGACACTAATTCGTGTCTTCATACCTGTACTTTGGATAATGATGCTCATCACATTCCACCATCCTTGCTAATCCCCTGCCCCCTCTCTTTCCCTCCCACCCCTCTGTCCTATCTAGAGTTCGTCTGTTCTTCCCATGCTCCCCCTCCCTACCCCACTATGAGTCAGACTCCTTATATCAGAGAAAACATTCAGCATTTGTTTTTTTGGAATTGGCTAACTTCACTTAGCATTATCTTCTCCAACTCCATCCATTTACCTGCAAATGGTCATGATTTTACTCTCTTTTATTGCTGAGTAAAATTCCATTGTGTATAGATGCCACATTAGAATACTTCTAAAGAGCTATCCGTCCCTTAGAAAATTCTCTCAGAGAAATTTGTAGGATAGAACAGGTTCCAGATTAGGATACCCAAGTAGGTGTCGCCCTAGCATCTGCTACTGTTTTCAGTGGCCTTTTATGATGGGTTTCAAACGGGTCCTTGGAACTCAGGGCTTCCCCTGGAGAACCGCAGGGTGATGGGAGGGAGGCAAAAGATGGCTGAGAAGCCAGAGATCTGGCCACCACCCTGACTTCAGTCCTCAGAGCAGCTCTGCTTTTGGATGATTCTGTCCTCTTGGAATCCACACCAGACTTTATTTGAACACACTGCACTACTTCTAAAAACAACAAAACAAAAATCAGCTTGAAACTCAGGGGAGTCTAAGTCTTTGGGACCTCTGGCCTGAAGGACCTGCCTGGATTTAGTGTCTGGAAGAGTGACCTCCTGGAGAAGCAGCAGCTGCCTCTGAAAAGCATGACTGCAGCTGTGTCAAGCATCACCCTCAAGAGTTTAGCATCAGGAACTGGGCTCAGCAGGTATCTTGAGCCTTTGTGACTAAGCTTCTCTGCTTCCTCAAGCTAACGGACCTCGCACTGCACTCAAGGGCTGCAAGGAAGGGAGACGCCAGAGGAGCAGGTGTCATTTTTCAAATCTAGGCTTGTAGGGAGATCAGCCTCAAGAAATCTGGCAGGTAGCAAGGAAAGGAGTGCTACTGCACAGTGTGGCCTGAGACACGGGAGAAAGGGGCACACAGGGAAGCAGCCTGCGGCAGAGAGACGACCTAGGGACTCAGCTCACTGGGTGTTCTTTCAATGCTACACACACTTTCTCATTATTAATATGTCTTCAAGGAAACATTATACAGCAGGAAGTTCTAAGAGAGAAACTTTCTAAGTTCACTTGCTGCAGGTTAACTTCCCCCTGGCCCTGCGGAAAATGGCACAGAAACCTCTCCTCCTGGTCATGCAACAAAATTCCCCTTCAGTGTCTTTGAAGATCAACTGAAGCATCCTAGGCTGGGGCAGATCCCCAGTCCCACAAAGTACAGGGCTTACTCTGCCAAAAACATAGGGTGCAACACCTCAACAATCCCAGGGCACAGGTTTTATTCTCTTTTTCTTTTTAAATATTTTTTAGTTGTCAATGGATCTTTATCTTACTGATATATATGCGGTGCTGAGAATCGAACCCAGTCAGTGCCTCACACATGCTAGGTAAGCACTCTACCACTGAGCCACAGCCCCAGCCCAGGTTTTATCTTCCTTATCACCACTTACAAATAAAAACTGAAGCCAATAGCCAAGGAAGTGGGGGAGCCAGAAGCCAGAATTTGAACTCAAACCCATAGGACTTCACAGTTCATGCTCTTAACTGCAATGCCCTATTGCTATGGACTCAACTCCCCTGAATTCTTGAGGATTGTTTACTGATCTGTCTGCCTCACTAAATTGTAAGTGACCCAGGCAGAGCTCAGGTTATTTATCCCCATGTCCCCCACAGTGCTTAGCACAGTGCCTTACACATGGCAGGTGCTTAATAAATATTCTGAGGTCTGTTTTCCACCCAGAAGCCGGAGTGATCCTTCTAAGATATAAATCAGCTGTTACTCCTCAGCTCTCAATCCTTCAGTGGCTTCCTATCACAGATGGAATAAATTCCAAATTTCTTACTATGCTCCTATGATCTGGACCCTGGCCACCTCTCCCAGTTTCTTTTTGTTATACCATTTGCTCATCTGGCCGCCCTGCCCTGCTGGCTCCCTGATGTCACCCAAAACAAACAAATAACAACAACAACAACAACAACAACAAAAACAAAAACTGCCAAGCTTCCTCCCTACTCCTACTTGGGACCTTTGCATTTGCATTTCCTCTGACTTTCCAGGTTCCCTCCCTTTCTTAGGTGTCCCCTGCTCAGAGACTTTTCCTGACCACCCTAGATAAAACAGCTCCACCACTCTCTATCCTCATTCTGTCTTCTCCATAGCACTCAAACTATTTATGTATTTGTTTTCTGATTATAATGTACGTTCCATGACAGGAGGACCTTAGTCTTGAGATTTATATTTCTGGAATAGAGCGGATGCACGGCGGCGCTCAATAAATAGAAGAAATGAATGAAGCGAATTCCTTTCTCTTTCTGCATTTAGGAGGCAAACTTCATTAATCACGTCAATCATGTGGCTGGTGGGTCGTTCACTGGTACATGCACGGATTTTCCCACTATGCCAAGAACCAGCTGAACTTTGTGGATACAATCGTGATGGACAAAGAGTCCTAGCCTTGAGAAGTTCATTCCCTAGGAGCAGGGGCTACGCTCATTTCCTTACTAATTTCTCTAAGCATCATAATCTGGGGCCTGGGTCTCATATTTCTCCTCTTGCCACTGAAACCCTAGTTTCCCATTTTTTTCCTTTCTTTCTTTCTTTCTTTCTACCTTGGCGGCGTGGAGCCTGTGTGCACATTTCTGCACATGTGCAGAGCATGCACAGTGAAGGTCAAGGTAGTACTAAGCTCTACTGCGTCTTTATGCGCAAGTCTGAATATGCACACAGAGGCTTTGGTTGGCTGAGCCCGAGGCACCAGTGGGTGCCTGCACGCATGCGCATGGTGGATCTGGGAACCTGGAACCACTGGCCCCTTGGTTCCCTGTCTCCTACCTGGGCATGAAGCTCTGAGGGATTGTGGGTATGTGTGCACGCACATGCGCGTCGGCACGTGCCCGCTGGGGTCCTGAGGCCCCAGCTTCCCCTTGGCTCAGCCTGGGAGGAGCCCTCCGAGCCCCTACCTCGAGTTGGAGGTCCCGGCTTCGCATCACGGCCATGTTTTTCTCTTCGCTGAGCTGGGCGTAGCGCATGGCCAAGGTGTAGTTGTCGTCCTTGACCTTGACCAGCTCCTCGTTGTAGCCGTCCCGCTCTTCCTTCATCTTGTAGTACCGCTCCTGGAAGGTCAGCAGCTCCACCCGGGTCAGCGTCAGCTGCTTCTTCTCGTCCTCCAGCTGCCGCGCCTTGGCCAGCAGCTCGCAGCGCTGGAGGTCCTTGGCCTTCATCTGCTGCTGCAGCTTGATGACCTCGTTCATCAAGAAGTGCGTGAGGCCCTCGTGGCCCTCCTCCACTGCGCACAGGGGCACCCAGTCAGGCCCCAGGACCCGGCAGGGCACGGAAGAGGTTCCCGATGGGGCAGGTGATATTCGCTCACTCATTCACTCACCAACATCTTATTGGCTCTTACTGCCCATTAGGCACCGGGGACTCAGGGTGAGCAAAACGGTCGAATGATCACACACAGGTGTCACTAGAGTCAAGACACAGGCGGCCCTGAGACTTTATAATGACGGACCAGATCCAGGCTGGTGCCTAGAGGGGGTGGAAGGCCCCTGATGGCCAAGCCGAAATGTTCAGTTCAGGAGGGTAAGTTATTCTAGGAAGGTGGAACAACATTGCCAAGGCCACATGGGGAGGAGAGAAGGTCTTGGCATGTTTCAGGAGCTAAAGGAAGACCAAAGTGGCTGAGCCCAGCCGGGCATGGTGGCGCACACCTCTAATCCCAGTGGATGGGGAGGCTGAGGCAGGAGGATTGCGAGTTTAAAGCCAGCCTCAGCAAAAGTGAGGCGCTAACTCACTCAATGAGACCCTGTCTCTAAATAAAATACAAAATAGGGCTGAGGATGTGGCTCGGTTGTTGAGTGACTCTGAGTTCAATCCCCAGTCCATAAAAAAAAAAGTGGAGAGCCCAGAGAGAGAGGAGAAGAGGGCAGGCTAGGGGAGGAGGAGGAGGAAGAGGAGGAAAGAGAAGAAAGGAGAGAGGAGAGGGAGGGAGGGGCAGAAAAATGAGCCAGGGAGTCTCAGCAGGGACTAGAGTGTTAGTTAGGGTCCTTGTGGGTCCCATTAAAGACCTGAGTCTTTACCGAGAAACAATGGAAAACCACTGAAGGATTTTAGGCAGGGGAGGGTAGCATGAGACTGGAGAGAGCATTGGAGCAGACCAAGAATGGATGAAGGGGGTTGATGGGGTTGGAGTGTCTGAGACAGGGAGAAGACTGATTTAAAAAATGTTTAGGCAGCGGGGCTGAGGTTGTAGCTCAGAGGTAGAGCATTAGCCTAGCACGTGCAAGGCGCTGGGTTTGATCCCCAGCACCACATACAAAAATAAAATAAAATAAAGGTATTGTGTCCAGCTACAACTAAAAAAAAAAATTTTTTTTTAAATGCTTAGGAAGGAAGATGAAGAAGATGAGATGCCCAAGGACCCTGGGACATTGGAAAGGGAGCAGAGAAGACAAGGAAAAGATCCCAAGGGCAGAGTGGACTTCTGACCTGCTCCCATACCATGCATGGGGAGGCTCCGCCAATGCTCACTTCTCTTGGCCCCTGCTTCAGTCTGTCCCTGTCATCTACCTTTCATTCCCAGGCAGACTGTGTGATGGATAGCCCCAAATCCCATATATCACAGACTTGCAGCTTTAAAACTGCCCTGCTGTGGGACACACACACACACACACACACACACACACACACACACCCTTTCTTAGAGTCCGGGTATCCCCGATGGCCAAGTTGCTTACCCACGATGGTGGAGAACCTCCGGGTGGGCTCCTTCCCCGTCACCAGCTTGTACAGTTCTGGGTAGTAAAACTCCAGGCTCTCCAAGAAGACCACATAGCCTCTTTGCCCTTTGGTGTGTAGAATGTCCAACAGTCGGCCTAGAGGAAAGTCCAGATCATCCCATGAGAAGAAGAATACATGTGTGACTGGACACAAGTCTCCATGGCCAGTCTTATCCTGGACTTATATTCCTCAATAAGCTCTAAGAAGACCCTCACCAGGTTCGGTCACTCCTGGGTTGTATCATGGAATCCATATAATGTCTACAAAGGGCCAGGCCCTCAGCAGGGATACAGTGAGTGCCCCCTTTTCTTTCTCTAAAAATTGCTAGAACTGGGATGAAGGGAATTGCAGCCACATGAAACCCGCAGAACTCCCCAATGGACCAGCACTAAAATGAACCATATGGGTACCAGCTTTTCTGATTGAAGGAGGGTAGAAGTACAGGGAATCATGCAGGCTTCTCTGGGATTCAGAGCAGGAAAACAACTTGGTGGGTGGGAAGCTTTTGGAGAAGTCATAGGAAAGAGGCACTGCTCCCTGTTCTTCTTTGGGATTATCACACACAGTCTGGAAACATCTTTATCTTGATGTAATCTGCTAGCAACTTCCAGTTTCCATCTAATTTCTGTGGTTTGGATGTTGTTTGTCCCCAGAGGGTCATGTGCTGGGAGCTTAGTCCTTGGTGTGGAGATACTAGGTGGTGGAGACCTTTAAGAAATAGGGCCCAGAGGTCAGTCCTTAGGTCATTTGGGGGTGTGCTCCTGGAAAGGATTGTGAGATCTCAGTCTTTCTCTGATTTCCTGCTGGGCATTGTGATCTCTTCCTTATTTACTCCTGCTGTTATAGAATGTAGCCAAGAGGGTCCTCCCCAGAGCCGAGTTGATGCTAGTGCTCTGCCCTTAGATTTCTAAAACTGTGAGCTAAATAAACCTCTTTTCTTTATAAAGTTGTCTTGTGTCAGTTATTTTGTTGTAGTGATGGAAAAAAAAAGGCTTAAGACCGTAGTCATTCCACTTATTGTTTATACTTCCTGTCCCATCCTTAAGTGTTTTATTTTCAGATATTTCTTCCATTTAGGCCCTAAAACTCCATCTTTTCCCTAGGACAGATATGATAAATACATTTCATCTTGTGTGAATCCTGATGGTTTGAGGAAGCTGCCTGGAGCACTGTGTTGAGAAGGATTCCAAAGTTATATCCAAGCTCGGTGGGAAAGCACGCTGTGATTAATTAAGGATGTCTGCTGTGAATGCAGAGGAGAGTCACAGCATATGAGCCACTTATCAGCCATGCTGTGGGACAGGGATTTCCAAGCTTCTTCAACTGTGATCCACAGAAAGAAATACATTTTACACCATGACTTGGCAGTGCCCATACACAAGGATGAGTATAGAAGCATATGTGTACATATAAACAATAAAACAAGTTCCAGAAACACACCACCTTTACGGAGTATGGTCAATTCCCGTGCCCCTTCCCCCTCCGCCCACCCCCTGCCAGGCACTTTAGAAAAGGCTGAGGATCCCTTTCCAGAATAATAGTTTTAAACAAATTAAATACCTTGGGTTACAAAGGAAACCAATTGTAATAAAATCCAGGTATCAAATATTAAACACATTTGTGATTTAGTAATAGATGTATTTCTTTGTTAATGCATTAAATAACAAGATCTCTTGGCAGGTCTAATAACTACTGTAATTTCAACAGAGAAGAGTGCAAATGGTATTTTAAAACATCTGCAAAGCTGTAATGTGACATAGAGATACCTGTAATTTTTACTCTTGACAGAGTCAGAGGTTACCTATGGCTGCTGCGGTCACCTGCTGTCATGCGTAATTGAAGGCAAGGCTAAATTTCAGTTGAAGTTTATAAAATCAAGATGTAATTCCACCCTTCCCCAAGTTCATAGATCCTTGGAGTTCTATACACAGACAGCTTTGGGAGGGGACAGGAGTGGGCAGCGGCCTCTGGATGTCAGGATTTTTGAACCCCACTTTGGCCCAGCTAAGTGGAGGGTAAGTCCTGGGGCAGCCTGGCGGGATGGCCCGGCCTCCTCCCTACAAGCCTCCTCCTGCCTTACCTGCCCGGTTGATCTTGGACGGCAGCATGGGCGCGTTAAGCACTTCATCTTCGTCTTGCTCATCGATGACCTTGCACTGGCGCAGGTAGGGGGTGAGCTTGGCCGGGTTGATGTAGCGACTCAGCATGTGCCGGTTGCACTCCACGTTCTCCCACAGGGCGTCCTCCTCGTCCTTGAGGGTCTCCATGTCGTCATCCATCCCCCGCCAGCCTCCTCCCTGACATAAACCCCAGCGAGGTCAATCAAAGAGCCTCCCAGGACCGCTCTCCACGTGCTTCTGCAGTGGTCTCTGGAATATATTAAGTTAAAAAAAAAACAACAGTCAAGTATATATGGCATGTTACCTTTTATCTGAGAACAGATATGAATATTAATATATTAATTAAATTATTAATATAATATTAATTATTAATTAAGTATATTAATGTTAATTCCTTATATACTAAACACAAACAATGGAAGGATGAGCCATAAAAATTTTAAAAGGTTGTTTATAGGGAGAGTGAAAATGCTGCCTTTGGAGTTACACCTTTTCCAAGCTTTTATCTTACTAAGAATATATTTTTCTCAAAAAGACATAATACTATTTATTTTTTAAAAAATTTCACATAAATGATAGGATAGTGGTATAGTGTATGCTTTCTTTCTCCTCTTGCCTTCTCCCCACCCCCACCCCATGTTGCCTTGAGATTTATCTAGGTGGATACATACTGATCCATTCACTTTTAAAAAACAGTTTTAATGAGATATAATTCACATACCATACACAATTGCTAATTTAAAGCACACATTTTTTTTTTTTAATGCACTCATGGGTTGTGCAGTAATCACCGCAGCCTAATATTTTAGCATGTTTTTTTTTTTCCTCTGTAAAAGAAACCACAGATCTATTAGCAGTGGCTTCTGATTTCTTCCTACCCTCTCTCTCACTGGCAACCACTAATCAATTTACTTTTTCTTTATGGACATTTTATACACACACACACACACACACACACACACACTCATATCATATGTGGTCTTTGTGACCAGTGTCTTTTAGCATAATATTTTCAAGTTTTATCCACTTTCTTTCACATTTTTAAAAAACAGCTTCATTGTGATATAATTCACATGGCTTACAATTCACCTTTTAAATGGTTCACAGAATTGTGTGAATGTCACCACAAGTAATTTAAAAACATTTTCATCATTTCAAGGAGAAACCTCATACCTTTATCAGCCATTCTTCATTTCCCTCCAGTACCCTAGTCCCCGGCAACCACTAATCCAATTTCCGTCTCCATGGATTTGTCTTTCCTTGATGTTCCATACCCAAGAAATCACACAATTAGTAGAGTTGTCTTTTTTTTTTTTTCCCCCCCCCCCCCCCCCCGGTGTGACTGGCTTCTCTCAATTTGCATAATGTTCTCAAGGTTGGTTCATTTTGTAGCGTGAGTCTGTGTTTCGTTTTTTAAAAAAATTGCCAGATGATTTTTCCTTCTGTGGATATGGCACATTTTTGTTTATCCTTTCATTGGTTGGTGGCCATTTGGGTACTTTTTGTCTCTTATGAACAATACTGCCGTTATGGTTCGGATGTGAGGTGTCTCCCAAAAGCTCACATGTGAGACAATTCAAGAAGGTTCAGAGGACCCAATCTGTGATTAATCCCCTGGTTAACTGAGTGGTAACTGAAGTGGTGGGGTGCGGCTGGAGGAGGTGGGAATTGGGCATGACTTAGGGGTATATATTTGTATCTGGCAAGTGGAGACCCCTCTTTCTACTTTCTGATCTTCATGTGAGCTGCTTCCCTCTGCCATACTCTGCTGCCATGCTGTTCTGCCTCACCTTGAGCCCGGAGGAATGGAGCCTGCTGTCCTTGCACTGAGAGCTCTGAAACCCCCAAATAAACTTTTCCTCCTCGACAGGTGTGCTGGTCGGGTCTTATAGTCACAGCAGTGAAAAAGTTGACTAAACAACTGCTATGAACGTTCATGTCCAAGTTTTCATGTGGGTATGTTTTTATTTCCCCTGAATAGGCAGATGGGAGTGCAATTCCTAATCCATCTGGTGACTCTATGTTTACACTGAGGAACTGCTACACTGCTTTCCAAAGCTGCACCATTTTACACGCACACCAGTAATGCCTGAGGGTTCCAGTTTCTCCTGCTTCTTATTAGCACTGGTTATGGTCTGTCTTTTCCATTGACACCAACCTATTGGATGTGAATCGGTATCTCACTGTGGTTTTGATTTGCATTTCCTAATGACCTATGATATGCATCTTTTCATGTGCATATTGGCCGTTTGCAAAGAGAAGTATCTATTCAAATCCTTGGCCCATTTCAAAACTGTTCACTTCTGTTTTCATCATTGAGTTGTAGGAATTCTTTATATATTCTGGATGCAAGTCCTGTATCAGATATAGGACTTGCAGATATTTCTCCTGTTTGTTACTTGCCTTTTCACTTTCTTGAAGACAATTTTTGTAATGCAGAAGTTTGAAATTTTGTGTAGTTCAATTTTTTTCTTTTTGCGTGTTTTGGCATGCATCAAAAAAATCATTGTCTGACTCAAAGTGGCGAAAAGTGATGAAGACATATTCCTATTTTTCCTTAGAATTTTATATTTTATAGCTCTTATATCCAGGCCTGTGATCCATTTTGAGTTAGTGTGTGTGCATATGTGAAGTAGGTGTCCAAGTTCATGTGGACACCGAGTCATTCCAGCACTATTCTTTCCCCAGTTAATGATCTTGGCACTTTGTTTAAAAGTCAATGGACCATAAATGTAAAGTTTGTTTCTGGACTCTCAATTCTATTCTACCGATTTCTATGTATATCTTTATGCTAGTAACACGTTGTCTTGATTACTGCAGATTTGTAGTATGTTTTGAAATTGGAAAATACACATGCACCAACCTTCTTCTTCTTTTTCAAGTTGTTTTGGCTGTTAGGTGCCCCTTTACAGTTCCATGTAAGTTTTAGGATGACTGTCAATTTCTGCAAGACAAGGCAGCTGGTATTTTGATAGTGAATTCATTGCATATGTATGTAGATTGGTTTGGGGTGTACTGCTATCTAACAATATTAAGTCTTCTGTCCATGAACATGGGATATCTTTCCATGCATTTAAATCTTCTTTATTTTTTTTTTCAGCAACATTTTATAGTTTTCAGTGTGTGCTATAGTTTGGATGTTCAGTGTTGCCCAAAAGTCTTTATATAAAGGCTTGGTCCCCTGGGTAGCATTACTGGAAGGTGCTGTAGGCCTTTAGGAGGTTCTTAGGTCCCTGGGGACATGTCCCCAAAAGGGATTATGGGACCCCGTCCATCCTCTGTTTCCCTCTCTGCTTCCTGACTCAAGAAATTGCTACTCATTGTGACATGCACTTCCAACAAGATGTGTTGTCCTCATGGGAGGCCCAAACCAATGGGGCCACCAATCTTGGATTTGAACTTTCAGAACTCATGACATAATGAACCTTCTCTCTCTTTACTTCATACATAGCCTGTGTCTTGTTTTTTTGGCCCAGCAGATATCCTGGAGAGTGTTTTATGTATGTGCTTGAAAATATGAGTTGTTTTGCTGCTGTTAGATGGAATGTGTTATAGATATCCACTAGGTCTAATTTGTTTATAGTGTTGTTCAACTCTCCTGTTTCTTTTTTTTTTTTCCTGCCTAGTCATTCAACCCTTTATTGAAAGTAGGGTAATAAACTGTCCAACTATTATGGCTGAATTGTGTATTTCTCTCTCCAATTCTCTCAGTCTTTGCCTCATGTGTTTGGGGCACCGTTAATCGCATATAAGCTTATAACTGTTATATCTCCCCGGTGTATTGACCATTTTATCATTATGAAATGTTCTTCTCTATCTCTAGTAATATTTTTGTTTTAAAGTCTATTTCGTCTGATATTGGTAGAGCCATTTTAGTTCTTATGGTTGTTGCTAGAATGATATATATCTTTCTATCTTTTTACTTTCTATCTTTTTACATCTTTGAGTCCAGTGTGTCTACTATAGACAATATTTAGATGACCTTTTTAAAAACGACTTTTTAAATCCTACTTGACTATCTCTGACTTTTGATTGGTTCATTCTCCTTTTTTTTATTGTTATACATTATTCCATTATAAGAAAACACTATTTATCCATTCCCCTATTGTTGGATATTTAATTTCCCCCAGTTTTTCACCTGAACGTTTAGCACTATTTGTAATGGGAAAAATTGCAAACAACCTAATTATTTCAGCAGGAGACATTACTGGTCCTTTTATACTGTACTAGACCACCTTTTAAAAGGAGGTGAAGACGCCCTCAAGGCACATTGTTAAAAAAATAATTAAATTTCGGAATATACACAATATAAAATCAATTACATAATCCCAAACAAAGCAAGATTATAATTATGTAGTTGTTTGTGTATAAAAGAGAGAGGAGGGGGGAAACAGAGAGGAGAAGGAGAGGAGAGGAGAGAGTGAGAGAGAAAATTTGAAAGGATCTGGGAAGAGGAATAAGTTTGGAGGTTAGTGGTCAACACTCCTCCAGTGCTTTACGAAAGAGCCTGTATCTGTGAATTACGAGTGCAGTTGGGGAAAAAGCCATCAAGGGCAAAAGCCACGTTTGGGGCAGCTGATCTGCCCTTGTCCAGTATTGCCTTCCTACCACTGTCTCTCCAAAGGTCACAGCCCTGATATCTTGTTGGAGCCAAATAAATCCCCTGGCACCCATGGGACCAAGGAGGACCAATCCACAGGCTAAGCAAGCAACGGCCGGATACCCAGACCCGGGCCTGTCATATGGAGCCAAAGAGAGTTGGAGGGGTGGGTGCATGTGCTATGGGGGACTGGGCTGGGAGGTGGCACGGTGGCCAGGGGAGGGTACTGTGGAGACTGAGCTGGGTACTGGGGAAGTAGGGAGGCTGAAGCTATGGGGTAGAGAAGGGGTGAGTGTGCACAGGAAGCCGTTCAACTGAGTGAGACCAACATGTGGTCCCATGAAGTGGGGACAGAAGTTGCCATCCCAGGGGCGTAACTCAGTTCCTATCCCCATGAGCCTTGGCCTTGGCTCCTGGCTTATGGTATCTGGTATTTGTTCCAGGCCTTAATAAACTTCCCTTTAATTGAGCTATTTTATGGGACTTTGTTCTATGCAACCAGAGAACCACAGGATACCTGTGAGCTGTATGATACCTCGTCGACAGTGATGGAAACGAGGATTCAGTCTCCATTCAACTTTGCTCCATAGACTTCAATCCTAACCTCTATGAGCCCTTTCTTATTTTTATTTGTTTATTTAATTTTGTACCAGGAATTAAAGTCAAGGGCGCTTAACCACAGAGCCACATCCCCAGCTCTTTTTTGTATTTTATTTAGAGATGGGGTCTCTCTGAGATGCTGAGGGCCTTGACTAAGTTGCTGAGACTGGCTTTGAACTTGTGATCCTCCTGCCTCAGCCTCCCGAGCCCCTGGGATTACAGGCATGTGCTAATGGCCCCTGGCTTTATTTTTATTTTTGACAGATTCCTTTATGGTGAAAACATTCCAAATCCCTTTTTCCTAGCTTTTCTGAAATGTGCCATCCATAATGATTATCTAGTCACCCAGAACCTTCTGCTGCCACCTAACCCTAACTTAGTATCTGTCGATCAGCCCTTCTTCAGCCTCCCTCCCCTGTGCTCTGCCCAGCCTCTGGTGACCGCAGTCTACTCTCAACCTAGATGAGATCAACGTTTTTGGATTCCACGTATGAGTGAGGCCACGTGGGCTTGTCTTTCCGTGCCTGGCTTATTTTCCTTAATGTGATGACTGTCCATTCTTTATGAACCCTTTTGTTAACACCTGGGTCACCTGAGAGTCTGCCTCCGTTTCCCACAACTCCTCACTGCTGCAGCTCACTTTGAAGATGCATCAGGACACAGAGGAAAACGTACTGACCTTTATTCTCTTCAAAGAGTTGACATCCTACGAATGCGATTCAACAGTTCTTTCCCAAGCTTGTGGCAGACACCGCTGTCACACATCGGCACCATGCCCCTGCTCTTCCTGCTAACAGAATCCCAGTTTTTTTCCAGGAATCGGGCACCTCATGCTTCAGGGAGGCCGGGCATCTTCTGAGCTGAAAGAGTGGATCTTGTTTGATCTCTACCAGTGTTTTGGGAATCAGCACGGGAAGCATGTCACGGCCCGCGCAGCCTGTATGAAAGTCTGCTGGGGCAATTGGGGTAGTTTTCCTTGATCTTTGACACAAGGAAAAGGCACCCTGTCACTGAGCTTGCGGATGTCAGTATGATGCTCAGTGTTGCTGCTGTGACATGAGGACTCACCAGAGGGCACGCGAATACCCTCAGGAGCGCTGAGCCGAGAGGAGAGATGGATGTCCTGAGAAAGTCCCTCTCCCCAAGCCACTAACCTCATCAACCCAGGACCTCCAGCGCCCCCAAGCTCTGTCATGCATACGGTGGGACTTGCCTGCAGCCAGGTGGAGCTGGGCCTACCCCTGTCGGCAGCCCAAAGCCTCCAGTAATAAATGCATCTACTTTGTGCAAAGACTTTCTGGACGCTGTGCTCGCTGCAGAGAATTGAATGGTGCTGAAAGCTATGCCTCGCGGGGGGCTCAGAAGGCACCAGCCTATGAAGCACTGCTTCTCAGCCATGAGTGCAGGAGTGCTTAGTGCCACAGAGATGCTCCTGCAGTCTCCAGGGGCAGTGTGGCCACCTTGGCAGCCATCAGCAAGACAGCAGATGATGGGGGTGAAACCTGCGTCAAGAGCACCCTGTGCGCAGAGCTGTACAGCCACAGAGGGGAAAGCGGACCATTCAGGAGCATCACAAGCACCATGCAGGGCATAGAGAGTGCAGAGATGGGTCCCACATGGTCCCTGCTGCCTGAGATGCTCAGAGTTCAGCTGCAAGGGTCGGCCACCTACAAACTGTTAGTGTGCAGAGTGAGAGTGGCACCCGAGGCCAAGAGAGATATGCAACAAACCTGCTGGTGGAACTGGATGTGCCCGCCTTGGGTGCCACTGTGTGCCAGGCACTGCGTCCCACCCTCGACCCTTCATTTGCTGGATGCATGCCTGTAATCCCAGCGGCTCCCAGAGGCTGAGGCAGGAGGATCCTGAGTTCAAAGCCAGCCTCGGCAACAGTGAGGCCCTAAGCAACTCAGTGAGCCCCTGTCTCTAAATAAAATACAAAATAGGGCTGGGGATGTGGCTCAGTGGTCAAGGGCCCCTGAGTTCAATCCCTGCTACCCTGCCCCTCCCCACGGCCCCAAAATCGTTTCACTTAATTATCACAGTGGCTCTGAGAGGAGGACGTGATCAACCAGGTTTTGTAGACAGGGAAACCCAGACACAGCAAGCCAAGCCAAGGTCACACTCAAGGCCACAGAGCAAGTGTGACCTGGGATTCCAGCCCAGGCCTCCCCTCCCTATGGTGCTCCAAGGTTCCTCTCTCCTTGGAAAGCGGGAAGCATTTTGAACTGGTTTGCTGGGCAGAGGAAGAGGGAAAAGAATGCAGCTGAGCCTTGGAGCAGAGAGGAAGGGTGAGAGGACCCATCTGCTCCCACCTGCAGGCGCAGCACCTCTTTGTCGTGCGGGGCTCTCCCACAGACCTTTGCTACTGGTTGGACAAAGCTTGAGGATTGAAAAACAAGTCCGCTGTGCCTTGGAGGGTCGAACACACACACTCCACACAACCCAGGTTTCCCTCCGAGGGACCAGCCCCACGTGCTTCAGGAGGCCCGGGCACACCGGTTGACCGCAGCCTCGCACACTCCAGAAACCAACACCCTAACACAGCGGAGGGATAAATAACCAGTATGTTCCACAGTGGCCTACTCTACAGCAGTGACAATTTAAAAAGTTACAGCTGTATGCATCAGCACAGATGAACCTCAGGAACACAATGCTGAGCCACATGCCGGTCTCAGAAGTTCAGGACAGGAGGCATCAAAGCAAAAGCAATAAACCAGGCATGGGCATGGTGGAGAGGCTGGGGCAGGAGGATTGCAACTTGGAGGCCAGCCTCAGCAACTTAGCAAGTTCTTAAGCAACTTAGTGAGGCCCTGTCTCAAAATTTAAAAAAATCAAAAGGGCTGGGGATGTGGTTCAGTGGTTATGCATCCCTGGGTTCAATCCCCAGGACCAACGCCTCCCACTTCAAAAAAAAAAAAAAAAAAAAAAAACAAACATAGGCAATGAAACACTACAGCTAAGAATATATGGGGACTCTTCACTGAGAAGCAAGGGACTAGTAAAAGTCAGAATGGCCCCCTGAGGAGGACAGTCAGATGGCTGGCTGTGACCTGGAAAGGCACCCAAAGGACGTAATAATACTGCTCTGGCTGGGGACATGAGTGTGGCATTGTTCTTTGTCTCATGGATTCACATTACACACATATTTTTAAGTGTGTGAAATATTTCATGGACAAAGACTGTGGGTAGTGTAGCGAAGCTCAAAATAGAACAAAACATCTCTGGATTTCAAACGTGTTTTCTCTTCCACACACAGCATTGCAACTCGGCCTGACTCGGCCTTGTCACTGGGACCAGCTCAGTGGTGTGGGTCAAGCTCTGGGTGATGTCTTTGAAAATCATTTGCCCAGAAATGCACGTGTAGATATGGAGGCTCTGAATGTGAACTGCCTGCCGGGCGGACGGTCCATCTCTGACCTCAGTCTCAGCCAGGGCTTCTGACGGCCTTGACCCAGCACTCAGCAGGGCCTGGCTTCCAGGCTGAGTCAGAGCCTAGATCACACTGGTTTCTCTACAGACAACCGAAAAACAAACCCAAGGGACCTGAGCAAGTCTCCACGGGAAGGGCCACTCTGCTCACCTGTCCCTGGGAAGTCAGGACCAGGTGGACGCACTACCTGTGCCCAAACTCCATGACAGCCCCTTGTTCATCCAGGACATTTAACATGTGGCTTTTTCTTGCTGTTACAATAAATTTCAAAATCTTGATCTTGACCTCCAAGGCCCTGCATGATTTATGTTTTGCTGGCTGCCACAGTCTTACCGCAGCTATATCCCAGGCTGAATGGGCTTTTGTCTGATTGTCCATCTAATGGGCTTATGTCAGAACTTGCTCCCTTCCTTCCTAACCCTCACCAAGTCCCAGGTACCCCCACCCCACTTTCTGTTTTTTCAATATAAAAGAGAGAATATACATTGAATACCTGGCATGTAGTAAGTGTTCAATAAACAGGAGCTGCTAAGCTACTATTGAAGTCTGCTGTTTATACTTTCCGGCTGGATCTTGTCTTCCCTCAAGCCAGTCTCCCGATGGATCTGGAGTTGAGATAGCTGGGATCTGAAAAGGGAAAGATAACAGTATTTGGAGCAGGAAGCAGAGGTAGAGAGGAAGGAAAGCATCTAAAGGCTGAAGGTGTGTTCTGCACAAAAATCCAAGGATGTGAATCTTGAGGTGCGTGTCTCTCCAGGTGACAGTGACCAGTGGCCCATCAGTGGGGCAGAAGGGCTTCTGTTCTGTTCAGTGGAGAGGCCACTGACTACAGTTTCCAAGACCTCCAGGGTGGAGCACAAGGGCAGGTGGTGGCCCTGGGTAACTCAGGGCAGTGTGTGTGTGTGTGTGTGTGGGGGGGTCCTCACAGGGCTCTGACCAGAACCTCTGCAGGATGGAGATGTTCTAAGTCAGTTATGAATTCAAAGGCAGCAAACCAAGTCCTGACCCAACAGAGTTCCCTTCACTGTGAATCACATCCTCTGCCTCTATCTTGCCATGGGTCTGGGCAGAGACACGCCATGACTGCATACACTCCGTAATTTCCCAAAGGTGACATTCCTCATGGACCCTGACAAGGCCATTCCTAACACCCAGCCACACGGCTCCAGGAGCCCAGCTGTGGTTGTGAGCTTTTGGGGGAAGGAACAATTCTCCTCTCGGGCCTGGGAGAGGGAAGGTGGTGTTCAACCCTGGGAGGGGGATGAGAGTCCTGCACCTGACCTGGCAGCTGCTCCCAGGGCTCTCTACTTGGGACCCTGGCGTGCTTCTGTTTAATCAGAAACTTGCTTGGTTTGGGGCTTTCAGGATTAATCACAGGTGACATCCGCTCTCCCAGGGCTGACAGAAGCTGCTCCTGTCTGCTGTCAGCTCAGGCTGGAACAAGCTGTCAGAGGCCCTCAGCCCCAGGGAGGTGGCAGGGACACACATCTCTGGAGGACACCATCTCCTTGGTCTCCCTGCTCGGTGGTGCCTGGGACAGGAGCAGCGGCAGGGCATAGGGAAGGACCCAAGGGAATTGACATTCTTCTGCATTTGCATTTGTTAAAAAGTGTTTCTTTCATCATCAGAAAATACAAAGCTTTTATTTATCTTTTAAATTGTAAGAAAGGCTTCCACTTCAAGAAAGGGTAAAGAGGTTTGTGGATTCGTACCTGCTGTTCTACCTTCCTGCTGGGGCAACACAGTTTGGGGAAACTGAGGCCCAGGACAGCCCACGGTGAGGCTGCATTTTTGGTTTCTGGTTTTAGAATTTTGATTACTGCCTTGGAGATTGTGCTCCTGAGGTCAGGGAAAACATCTAGGGACTCTGTTGGGACAAGTCAACCTCTTGATCACCTGAGATGCTGACTTACAGGTACGGCCTTCGATGGACGGACGCTTATAGACTAGTCACTGTGTGCCAGGCACACTGTTAGGCACAAAGGACGGACAGACTTCCAGGACTCTTCAGGGTAGAAAAAGCACATGTCTTCAGACTTTAAGGACAGCTTTGCAATGCTTGGTACAACCTGGAGGTTGCCAGGGGTAATACTGAATGCCTATAAGACGTATTTGTTTTTTGCTGCTATGACTAAAAGATCTGACCAGAACAACTATAGAGGAGGAAAAGTTTTTTTTGAGGCTCAGGGTTTCAGAGGTATTTGTCTATAGAGAGCAGGCTCCATTCCTCGGACTCAAGGGGAGGCTGAACATCATGGTAGAAGAGTGTGGTGGAGGGAAGGGGCTCACATGATGATCAGGAAGAGAGAGAGAGAGAGAGAGAGAGAGAGAGAGAGAGAGAGAGAGAGAGAGAGAGAGAGAGAGAAAAGCTCCACCCTCCAGATACAAAAAGTATACTCTGTAGCCACACCCCCACGAACCACTTCCTCCAGCCACACCCGACCTACCTCCAGCCACCACCGAGGTAATCCCATTAGGGATCAATTCACTGATTAAGTTAAGGCTATACCCAATCATTCTCCTCCAAACCTTCTTGCATAGTCTCACATGTGAGTTTTTGAGGAACTCCTCACATCCAAACCATTACAATCACCAACTTATAGCCAAGAAAATAAAAGCTTGGCGAGTTTCGTAGTCATATTAGCACATAGGTTGGGTCTGGACCCAGGGTTCTCTGATTCCCCTTAGTCACTAATAGGCAGCCCCTGCAGGTGTGCTCATAAAAAAGCTTGCTTTTTCAAGGGCTAGGACCAAAAAGTGTGTGCAAATTTTCCCTGAAATGTTACTTTACTATATACAAGCAAAGACAGAGCTAAAGTCAAGAGAAGCCCTTAGTGGTCCAGCAGAGTTCATTCCACTGTGTTTTGTCACATCCACTTAAGAATAAACAGAGTCAGCCTGGCACAGTGGCACACGCCCATAATCCCAGTGGCTGGGAGGCTGAGGCAGGAGGATTGCAAGTTCAAAGTGAGCCTCAGCAAGTTGGTGAGGCCCTAAGCAACTCTGTGAGACTCTGTCTCTAAATAAAATATAATAAAGGGCTGCGGGTGTGGCTCAGTGGTTAAGCACCCTCTGAGGGTTCAATCCTTGGTACAAAAAAAAAAAAAAAAAGAAGAAGAAACAGTCAGGATCACTTGATGTTCGAGAGAAATCTCCAGATAAAGGCAGAGATCAAGAGATAAACTTATTCAAGGAACCCAGGAGGCACTGAACAAGAGAAAACAAAACACATGAAAATAATTAAGATTCAGTTAGAGATAGGACGGTGTCACCAGGAAGACAGCACTAAGGAAATAGGCAGGAGAGAGAGCTCTCTGCAGTTACAACCACAACCGCAGGAAGGTAAAACCAAGAGAAGGCTTGGAAGACCAAGTTGAGGAAATTTCCTGAAAACTTACATTTTTTAAAAAAATTGAAGGGAAGGAAGATAAGAAAAGGGGAGGAAAATGAGTTCAATTCAGAAGGTCTAATATCAGATAAACAGAAATCCTAGGAGGAGATTATGGAGATTACGTTCCCTTTCTTGTATGTCTTTTTGGGATCTGATATATATTAGGTGATGAAATTGTCAGAGAAATCATGTTGGGGGTTTCTCAGAAAGAAAAAGCAGATGTCTTCAGACTTAAAGGACCCCCTCTGCAATGCTTGGTGCAACCAACCAGTGGAAAAGAGTCTTCTCAGAGTACATGGCTGTGAAATTTCAGGCCACCAGGGAATAAGAGAAGACCCTAGAAACTTCCATAGGGGAAAACCTCAGGTTGTATACACAGACCTAGAATCGAATGGGCATCAGACCTCTCAAAAATAATACTGGAAGGTGGGAGCCCGAAAGGCAATGCCTTCACATTTTTTGACAGAAAACACTTTTAAACCTACAACTCTATATCCACCCAATGACTACATGTGAAAATAGAATGAATTTATTTTTAGAGAGGCATAGACTCTAAATATCGACCTCCTGTGTACCTTTTCTTAGGCAGCTCCTAGAGGGTATGCTCCAGCAAAATGAGGGAAGAAAGCAATAAAAAAGGATGAGCTCAGAGTTAAGGGATCTCATCGGGGAAAGCATCGAGAAAGTCCCAGGAGGAACACGAAGCAGCAAGGAGCAGCTGGTGAAGATGACAGGATGATCATGACAGGTGCACCGGGGAGGTTGCCAGGGGTAATACTGAATGCCTATAAGACTGCTAGCAAATGACAGATCTGAAGGTTAGATGGGAGAAATAGATGACAGGTGTTACGCCTTAAATGGGAGGTGTCTCCCAAGAGCTCACGCGTGAGACCAGGCCAGAAAGTCTAGAAGTGAAATGATGGGATTATGAGAGTCTTAACCTAATCAGTGCATTAATCCTCTGACCAGGAATTAACTAGGTGGTAACTGTAGGCAGGTAGGGTGTAGCTGGAGGAAGTGGGACATTGGGGTGTGCCTTTGGGGTTTATATTTTGTCCTTGGGTAGAGGACATCTCTCTCTCTCTGCTTCCAGATGGTCATGTACTAAGCGGCTTTCCACACCCTTGCACCATGATGTTCTGCCTTACTCTGGGCACAGAGCATTGGAGCCAGCCATCTATGGACCGAGACCTCTGAAACTGTGTGTGCCAAATAACCCTGTTCTCCTCTAGAACTGTTCTTGCCAAGTCTGTGGTCACAGCAGTCAAAAAGCAGACTAAAACAATGGATTAAAAAAAAAAAAAACACCTAGCAAATAAAGAGGCAATATTCCCAGGAAGAAACAAAAATCTACACGATCAACTTGTCTTCACATGAATAGGGTTTACCTAACCATCACTGATATTCTAACACAAAAAACTATGACACAAGGAACTGAATTACCATCTACCTAAGAATATGTCGATTCATAATGTTCTACAGTGAATATATCAATAAGTAGCAATGCAAATGTATTTTTTTATGGATTTTTAAAGAACAAATGACAGCAGAATTGTTTAGAAATAAGGGGTAAATAACAGAAGATATAAGAGAGGAAAACAACATCTAAGAGTTAGAAGTGGTTGCCTCTGGGGATCAGGACTGGGAGATGGTGATGGCTGATCTGGGAAAGACTGTTTCTAAGTCTGCATGACTTGTGTATTACTTTGGCAAAAATAAAATAAAAATAACACATCAATGGTTGAAAATATGGAAATGCATCGAAGTACCAAGTTATCCTCATTCTGTGCACCCATATTCTACCTTTTGAAAAGCTTGTGAGATAACACACCCTTGTATAGCAGAAGTACTATGTGTGCAGAAGGTACTGCGTGGGTATCACCTCAGTTAATTTTCACAGGAGCTCAGTAAGACGGGTTTTATTATTTCTTTTTTATGGACAAAGAGGTGATATCATAAATAATATAAATAACAGGATCCCAGCCTTCTCAGACTTAATGACGTCTGATCTTAAAGTAGTAATTATGACAGCTAACATTTATTAAATGTAGCCTCTCATGTAACCAACCATATTTCTTATTTCCTGAGCTCCTTATCTTCTTCTTTAATACTTTCATCTTTTATTTTGCTGGAGCATATTCTCTGGTAGTCGTGTATGAAAGGGACACAATATTTGCTATATGCTGGATGCTGTGCCAAATGTTCTCTGTGGATTATCTCATTTAATGCACACAACAACCATATGAAGTAGTCACCACTGCTCTCTTCATCCTATACAAGAGGACACTGAGCTCAGAGAGGTCCAGCAACTGTCTGTCTCATCTCTGTTATCTCCAGTAGAACTTAGCATGAGGGATTACTTTTAGTAGATCCTCAATATATATTTGTTGGTTGAGTAAATAAAAAGAACGACTATTGAATGAAATAAACAAGGAGGTTGCTATTGCTTCAAATCCAGAAAGCTCCAAGCCCTGTGTAAATGAGATGTCTTATAGGAATAGTCACTTTTTTTCTAGTTTTCAAGAGCTGCCCCAGCACGGAAGTGCTGGCAGTGGAATGGGGCTAGCAGCCGGTTAGATAAATGCATCTCTACTTAATTGATTTGCCTGGGTGATTGGAGTGAGCAGCTTGATATGCAGGTTTAATTATTCCAATGAAACCTCCAGTTAGTTGAAAGGACTTTTGGCAAAAAAGCTGGGGGGGATTATTTAAAGGATGATCTACTGCCATGAGAAAGGATTGAAGAGACGTTGGTGTGGACTCCAGCCGTCCACAGTGTGTAAGTTCTGCAAACAAAAGCTTTCTGGAAAAGGATCGGAACCATCCCTTCAGGGGCCCCACTGCTGCCCCACCAAGCCCTTCGGTACTCATAAACAGGGCCCTTGCAGAAGCATCTAGAAAATTCTTTCTGCAACACTACCCGCCCCCCCCCACTACCTTGCCTCCCAGTTAACTTGTTAACCTCTCTCTATCTCTGCTCATTCAACCAAAATATTGACAGGATAATATTTCCCATCAATTAACATGTGTACTTTAATCAGTAGAGCTTCACTGATACCTGTTTTGAAAGCAGCAATTATCATTTTAAATTCACAGTGGAGTGTCAGACAGCTGCCGACCCTCTTCCATTCTCTCTTACTTGTTAACATATCCCCAATTTTGTTTGCAGGCACTAATTAAATCCATCTCAAAAACTGTGTTTACAGCCTCCCTTGCAGCTAGAAGTGGCCGTGGGACGCAGTGCTGGTCAAGTGAAAGCTTCTGGAGGCTCTGTAAAGGGGCCATGGTCAGGGGAGAAGAGCCTTTTACTTGCTCTTGTCTTCCTGTCTGGATTGTGGAAGAAAAGCAGCTACCTTTGATGATGAAGATAAGACCACAGTCTAAGGGTGACCAAATAGGGTGCTACAAAAACCTTGGGTCATTGACGGTGGCCCTGGACAGTTGACCTCTGAGTTCTCTTCTTTTTGGGGTACTGGAGATTGAACTCAGGGGCATTCAGCCACTGGGCCACATCCCCAGTCCTATTTTGTATTTTATCTAGAGACAGGGTCTCACTGAGTTGCTTAGCGCTTTGCTTTTGCTGAGGCTGGCTTTGAGCTCTCCATCTCCCTGCCTCAGCCTCCTGAGCCTCTGGGATTATAGTCACATGCCACGGCATCCGGTACCTTTGAGTTCTTGATTCAAGAGAAGAATCACATCCCTAGGATGTGTGAAATCTGATTGTGTTTCTATGGCTTGCAAGTAAGACAATCCTAGCAGACACACATGCTGTACAAGACCCACGCCTTCTAAGTCGTATTAGTCCCAGCTGCAGACTTCTGAGACCTAAAATCTGAGCAACTGCCTTATGTATTTGTTCCTGTTCCTTCTTCTAGTCACAGAGTAGGCAAGTGATCAGGAAAGACAAAGTACCCACCATGGACGAAGCGATGTTGGCGAGAAAGAAATGGTTGATCCCAAGGGGCTGTGACATTGGAGGATGCAAGCTTCACCCAGGAAACGGGAACTGTCATCTGGGAGCTCGGCCATCCAGATTTTGGGCAACAGCAGGACAATTGTTCTACTCGCCTCTGTGTGCCTGCCTTAGCTTCTCCCTTTTCAGCCACGGTAGGCCCCTCTCCAGCCCCTGTCCCATGGCTGGGCCCCATCTCTTCTCTCATTAGCCCTCATCATCCCACTGGCACCCAGCTTCTCCCTGGCACCCAACTTCCCCCTCATCTGCATTAGAGCCAGGTCTCATCCCAGCCCCCAGCTCGGAGCACAGCCCACTACCCAGACAGGTCCATGGCCACCAGGCTACCTGTAACATCTAACCTGAGGCTCTGGTAAAGGGCCAATGGTTTCTGTGGATAAAAATGTAGCAACTCAGTATTTCAGGACAGGAGGCAGATCCCTGGGATGTGAAGACGGGAGGGCTTGGCATTGAGCAGACCCAGAGCCCAAGGGGAAGAGCCAACATCACCACCCCATCCACACCCATGTGGCCTCAGGCCCCGCCACACGCCCAGATTTATTTTGCAGTGGCTTCAGACTTGCACCAAGATGAACTTTGGAAGGGCATGCGCACTTCTTGCATTATCAGTGGATACTGTCCCCCCTCCCCCCACATCAGCTCTCATTTTTCTAATAGTACTGCAGAAAAGCTTTGGAAAAAAAAAAAGCACAATTAGGAGTGACAGATTTAAATGGCTCTGAAATGCATATCAATTTATCACATTGGCTTTCTAGGAGCGTTTGCCCCTCTGGACTCCAGGACGGTGCACACAGCCGATTGACAGCTCAGAGGGCCACCAGGAGCCACGGCTGACCACCCTGCCAAACCCAAATCCCAGCGCGAGGTCACCTCTCAGACCCCTGTGAAGCACAGCCAGCAGGTCTGGCCAGGGGAGAGCCCTGGCCTTGAGGATAATGAACTACTGTCCCCTCCTGCTGTTGCCTTTGCCGCCTGGTCAACAAACCCCCTTCACCACTGGAGACTGGTAGTGACAGTGACCACTTGCTGACTCCAATTCGAGACCCCTCTGTGCATTCAAAGGTGCCCCCTTTGCTTCATCTTTGAGCCTGATGAGATTCTTTTCCACTGGCTTATTCTTCAATGTCTTGGCTGTCACTTTGTGGTTGGGGCTGGGTATAAGCAGGAGAGCGTGCTGCCCCTGTTTGAATTCCTCGCGTCCGTCTCACTGGAAACTGCACTATCTGGCATGTCATGGGTCTTCAATAAATGTTTGCTCAACTGAGTGCTCTAATGATCTGAGGCTTGGTGACAAACACATTCTGTCGTCAGAGAAGCATGTTCAGTACTCGTCAGCCAAGCAGAACTCCACGGGGGTAAGGGGTGGCTGCTCTGTGGCCCGGTGATGGCTCCAGTGTTCTCGGGCTTTCTAAGGCTGCTTATCTCCTGCTTGCTGGGCATTCCTGGAGGCCCTGCATCGGCCTGTGTCTTTCCAGCATGCTGCCCAGTGGGCCCCTGTAGACTTAGTGAAGAATGCATGCATCTCCTTCTGGGGTCCAGCCCAGAGCCTGGATGTGGAAGCAGCTCCCAGCCAGGCCTGGAGCAAGAGCATGTGTTCTGCATACAAGTCCTAGGAAATCAGACTCTGGAAGAGGGGAGGAGGGAGGAAACCATGAGTCCCTTTTTGACTTGGAGGGCCAGGGAGGGAGTTCTGGGGGTATCACTGTCCTATATTGGAGCATTACCAAGCAGAATCCTGCTCCTGGGGACTCCTGAGGCTGTTGCATGAATATGTGGCCCAGCAGCCCAGAGAACCTAGGAAAGGAAAAGGTTGGGTCCTCCTCGAGCTGCCTGGAAAAGGTCACCAGGATCATTAAATACCAGCCCCACCAGGAAAGCAGCCAAGGACAAGGCTTGGGAAGATTCCGGGAGTTACTGTTGGACCTTAAATCTTCCCCTTTATCTTCTCCTCAGCTCACTTGGCTAGCATTGTTGTCACAGGAGGGCATGTGACAGGGCTGAAATGGTAGACCACACTAGGCCTTTGGATGTCAACTCGGGAGGGGAAGGTTTCAAAGTCTGGTATTGGGGACACCTCAGAGTGGCCAAGGCTGGGGAGTGGGAGCCCCATGGAGCCTTGAGTTCATTGCTGGCTTGATTCAGCAAGCACCCCTATGTGCAGAAGACAGGAATGTGAATGAAGGGAAGAAACTCTAATGATGAGAAGGCTCAGGGAGAAAAAAGAATGAGACAAGGACCAATGAGAATAAGACACAAGTGACCAATGTCCAGGAATGGCTGGACTCAAGCTCTGGAGGCAGAAAACAGAAGCTTGAAGGATAGATGGTAAAACCCAGACCATGGCAAACTAGTCAAAAGAGGAAGGAGTGGGAACGAGAGCAGAGGACAGAGGGAGGAAGGCAGCTTGGTGCAGTTGGGCCCAGCCAAGCAGGAGGATCGGGAGTTCAAAGCCAGCCTCAGCAATTTATGGAAGCGCTAAGCAACCCAGTGAGACCCTGTCTCTAAATAAAATACAAAATAGGGCTGGGGATGTGGCTCAGTGGTTGAGGGCCCCTGAGTTCAATCCCAGGTACTAAAAAAAAAAGAAGAAGAAGAACAAACAATAGTGAGCACCACTTAGACAATATAAATCTGAGACTCAGACTGGAGGCCCCCCAAGGGATGCTGGGATGGTAGAGCCCAGTCGCTATCTTCCGGGGCCAGGGCTGTGGGCAGTGGCATGTGCTCCCTTTGAGGCCTCCTGGCGGCAGCATGCAGCCCAACTTGGAGTCACCTTCTGCATTTATAAGGCGCACTGAAAATGTACTTAGAATCGATGTGTTGATCAATTGAAAATGCATTTCCAGTCGCCCGCCATCTATTTTGTGAAATGTCACGGGAACAGGTAAATGCACTAACACCTCCAAACATATTTCCATGAATTTGAAGAGAACTCTGCCAAATTTTTCCATCAACTGGGTTAGTAGCCGGGAAAACGCAAAGCTCTGATTTTCTTGACTGGTGCAGGGTGGTGGTTGGGCCTCCAGCTGCCTAATTCTCTTCTCCTGTTAGTGTCCCAGGATATATCCTGCAGCCCAGCAGGAAAGCCAAGGAGGAGTCTGGAGGCCAGCATAGCCTCCCTCTGTGGATGCACGAAGCTCCCAGCTCTTCCTTCTCCAAAGAGCTTCAGGTCTGGCCAACACAGGGCACAGGAAACAGCCGTCCTGAGCTTTATTCAGGCCTCAGACTTCCTCACTTCACCTTGAGTTGTTCAAGACTCAAGGG
Source organism: Urocitellus parryii (assembly GCF_045843805.1). NCBI lineage: Eukaryota > Metazoa > Chordata > Mammalia > Rodentia > Sciuridae > Urocitellus > Urocitellus parryii. The sequence goes on from NC_135539.1 coordinate 34,113,422, forward strand.
CAAAAGTGCACTTTCTCAGCTATTGGCTCAGTATGAAGATGTCCAGGCAGCAGAAGAAAAAGGAAGTGGTTTCCAAGGGTTAGAACAGGGTGACCTTGTCCAAAAGAGCAGCTGTCTCTGAAGGTTCCTTCCAGTGTGGACTTGGAGATCCAGGTGGTGCGGTCCCCGGGGCCAAGCACTCACAAATAAGGAAGATGTAGCTCCTGCTCATGAGAACTTAAAATCAGCCTTGCTTTTTGGTGGGCAGTGACATTGTTCCTCCAAAAGAAGGCAGGAGGTGTTAGAGAAAGATGCGAAAGAAATTCTACTGTAATACTGTAATGCAAAAAGGAAGTCAAACCAAAAGAACCTTTGCATAAAGAGATAAAACAGACAGCTCCCTGAGTCCAGTGGAGAGGGTATGGTCACGTAGAGAGGCCTGGGTCCTTCCATTTGCTGACATGTGGCTTTCAGCTTAACACCGCTTAACTTCTCTGACCCCCCTTTTATTGGTTTGTAAAACTGGATGGGTAGCCCTGACCTCTCAAGCCTTGTGTAGCACACAAGGTGGGTACTTAATCAATGTCACCTAGTCTACTTCCCTCGGAAGCCAGCTGAAAACTCTACCTAGTTGTTTTGTACAATTATCTCCATGCCCCAAAGAATTGAAGGAAGAACCTTAAACATGCCTTCTCGATTCTTCTGCTTGGGCCTGTGATTGGAAACTCTCCACCTGGGGGTGTCAGCATCTTTTTATATCTACCATGCTTCCTTATGCTCTCTGGGTAGGGACCCAGCTCATATTTTCTTGTATGCCCCGTGGCTCAGGAAGTGTCTTACACGAGCAGGCATTTAATATTTATAAAGTGATTGATTTCCAATGGATAAGCATCGACTTTCTTTTCCTTGTCATTGTGGCCTCCCTTCAGCCAACTAGATCTCTTCCTCTTCCCATGTGTGGTGAGCATGTGGCCACAGCGGCCTGCCGATGGGCTCCTCTGCCCTTCATTTGTACCAGTGGTTCTGCTGCGCCTGCAATTTGGAGCTCGGCGCCAATCCATCTTGCATTCCCCATCAGTCATGGGCTGGAAGGCTACAAGAGACATCCCTCCAATTTCTGACCTGCAGGGATAGTCATCTTGTCACAAACCATCTTTACGGGGGAAACACAGACAAGTCAGTGGGTCCTACTTGTCTGCAAGGTGAGCTCTCCACGTGCCGGACATGGTGTTAATGTTGTGACAGCAGCTGGTGTCAGCCATGTGGTCCTGTGTGTGTGTGTGGGGGGGGGGGGTAGATGCCGTTCACAGATGTTCTGTGTCAGCTTTGGTCTGTGAGATTTTAATTCTAATTGGTAACCTGACCCCGGGGGCTTTATGAATCTCGATACTACTCCCTCCTGGGTAAGGGAACAGGAAGTTTATGGTCACTTCTTCACCAGGCGAACTTCAGAAGAGAGATTCCTGGACAATCACAGCACAGTGCCCTGGTGCTGTGGGCATCTGCCGTGCAGTGGGCACTCACTGGATCACAGGGGAGGAGGACAGGGATGACTTAGTAACAAAACCCACAGACGTGGGAGGGCAATTGCACTCCGCGTCTAAGAAAGGGTTGCTGCGGAGAGCTAGAAAGCCCCCTTTGTCCCCCTGCGTGCTCCAGCTTCAGCCTTCTGTGAGCTGATCTGGGAGGACTCCAGCCTGGCGGGGCTTCCTGGAGGAAAATGAATGAATGAGACGCTGGTGCTGGGAACCGTTAGGACTCAACGAGGATGTTTAGGTTTTAACTGGACCGGAAATTAAGAGAAGCATCTGCACATTTCACCTCCCTGTTCTCTCAGGGGAGGTTGCTGAGCAACTTGAAGAGTGACAGCAGCCACCTCTCACCCTGGGGCTGGTGAGGTCCCTGGTTCCCGATCTGTCGTGCTTCCCCTCCTCCCTGAGTGTCTGGTGGTAGCATTTTTACAAGAATCAAGCACCGTGCCTCCGCCTGGGCTCCTATTGCTGCTCTAACAATGAGCGTTTCCGCTGGGGGCTGGCAGGCTGGAAGCAACATTCAAACTGGTCTGATTCTCCTGGAAAGCTCCGCCGAGGAGATGCCAAGGGAGTGTGTTAGTTAAAATGCGTTAATTGAGCAGCCACTATGTTGGGAGCAAAACAGGTTTGTGAGTCCAATTAAATGACAGGCTTCTGAGAGGCAGAGTGAGGTGGAGAGAGAGGGGGGGACTCAGAAAGGGTCTCTTTACTTGTAATTAACTACAAAATAAACAGCTCTCTCATGGAATGGGCCCCCCACCGTTCCCACCACCCTGGCAGCCCCGCACTTCAATTAGCTTTGTGTTATTCTGTCCCCTATTACTTCAGATAATCAAGGGTTGGCTGTAATTAATTGTTATAATGTGCTCAGGAGCTGAGCCAAATGGCAGCTTGGGAGGGCTGGCCGTAGCTGCCCACTTCTCCAATAGGCCTCCTGGAGGCTCAGCCTCCAGTTCTTCCCTCTCCAACAAAACAGGGTTCCCCGTGGGGGAGACGGATGGAGAGTGTCCCAGCTGCTTCTGGCTTCTCTGCTGCCTCTGGTTAAGCATGACTTCCTCTTCTACCATCTCCCTCTGCCCAGCTTCAGCACAGTCCCCGAAGCCCTGAACCCTTCAAGCCGGTGACACCTAAAATTAAGTCGTCTCCTCCAGACAATGGAATATTACCCAGGCATAAAAAGGACTGAAGTTCTGAGACACGCTCTCACATGGCGGAAAACATTATGCTGAGTGAAATCAACCGGTCACAAAAGGCAGCGGGTTTAGATGAAATGTCTAGAACAGGCAACTCCATAGAGGCAGAAAGCGGATTAGGATGGCCAGCCAGCTGCATTGGCGGGTCCCAGGATTCAAGGGTTGAAAATACCCAACAGAAAAAAAAAAAAAACAAAAAAAACTGCATCTGGGCTAAGTGTAGACTTTTGTTTTTTGGTCATTATTCACTGAACAATACAGTGTAACAACTACTTACTTTGTATTTACACTGTGTTAGGGATGTGCAAAGGTTGTAGGCACCCGCTACACCACTTCATGCAGGGGACTTGAGCACCCATGGATTTTGGTATCCGTGGGAGCGGGGGAAGTTTCTGAAACAAATCCCCTGCAGACACCAAGGGACCACTGTAGTTGCCAGGGGTCAGGGGAAGGTAGAATGAAGAGAGTGATTGCTAGTGGGTGTGGGGATCCCCTTTTGGGGAGATGAAAATATTTTGGAACTAGATGGAGGAGGAGGTTAAACAACATTGTGAATGGACTAAATGGCCCTGAACTGTTCACTTCAAAATGGTGAATTTTGTTAGGTGAGTTTCACCTCGGCAAACTTAATTAAATAAAAAACTTAATTAAATCAGCTACAATTTCTTGAGCACATGTGAGCAGGGCCTGGGCCGAAAATCAACAGTAACTCTAGCTTTCAAAACATGATCCCCTTTGGTGAAGACACCAGACAATGAGACTTGGAGAGGGGGTGTCATGGGACGAGATAAACTATGGGGAAGCTGGGATTTGAGCCCCACGGTGGGGGGGAGGTGCTGAGTCATACCATTGGAAGACCCCAGTGGCTTTTCAAACCTGAGGTTCCCTGAAGGAGGACAGAATTGGGAAGGGCAGGAATGGTTTCCGCAGGACACTGGGGCAGGAGACATGCACTAGAAACCAGAGTTGGGGAAGAAGGTGGGATGAGGGTTTGTTAGAAGAGAGGATGGGGACTTAGGGCTTGTGACAGAGAAAAGGGAACAAGAACTCAAGAGTTTTATTTAGTACCCACAGGTGCAGAGATGAGAAAAGGAAAGAGAAACAAAGAAGGTCAAAAAGAGGGGAGATGGTGGGGGGGCAGTGTGGGTGAGACAGGGAGAGGGCGGGTCTGGCCAGGGGGGCTGCAACCATCTCTGGTCACATCCCTCCTCCTTCGAGTTCCTGAGACCGCAAGCCACTTGAACGTGAACTTGAGTAATTTCCCGTAGTCTGGCTCACCTGCTTTAAAGCAACTGGTGATCTTGAAACTTAAAAATATTTAGACTCACACTTTCCACCTAGCTGGGCATGGTAAGAAGGGGTCAGGAATTGAGAGCCATAAAACATCTCCAAAAATGCACCCATTTCCCTGCTCAGGGCAGAGATTCCTGCAGGGGGCTTGCTTCTCTCGAGCTCTCTTAATGATCTATGGTGTAAAAAAATGTCTCTAAATGAATTTGTCGGGCTGGAGGCTGGTGGGTGTCCTTCTCACTTTCTCTATGAAAAAAAACAACAGCAGCAAACATGAGCCTGTCTTTCTGATGCCTGGGCTTCCCACACCCCAGCCATGTTGAAAAGATGTTTCCCAGGCTCCCAAAGCCTCAGCGATGGAACTTGGGACTCCTCGTGCCCAGAGATCATCTCCACCTTCTCCCCGTGTAGGTGAATGAGAATAAATCAGATGCCAGCCGGGAAGCCTTTTATGTCTGTGCCAAATGACACAATCACCAGTAATGAAATAAGGCACCCGTCAAAACTGTACCCAGAAACCGTCGATCAGCATTACTGGACTCAGGGTTGTTGGAAACACGTTTCCCGGGCAGCGGGGCGGGGTAGCTTGGCCGCTTTCTCATCTATCTCTTGTTACCCGTGTGCCAGGAACACTGAATGAGTGGATGGGGGAAGCCAGGCTTGAAGGTGAACACGGCCAGCTGCAGGCTGGGGCTCCACCCAGCGGGCGGTGACAGCTGAGACTGCCCTGCATTTTCTGCACTGGGGGAGGTTATCCGCTGCAGTGTGACTTTGAGACAGTGTGAATATACCATTCTGCTTCTTGAGACCTGGCTGACTCTTTCAAACTGGTGAAGTCAGTTTTAATCCCCCCGCCCCCCAACAAAAGATGCCATGTTCTCTCACGAGCCAAAGATCTTGCAGGGCTGCCAAAGTTTCTCAACCCCCATGACATAAGGGGTTCCTGAAGCATTTCATCAGGAATGGAGAAACCCTCTTGGGTGCCTATGAGAGACCCAGGGGAGGTGAAATTCCCCTTTGGGGTCCCTGTTCCTCTGCTTCCTTTAGGAATGTGCTCCCTCTACAGATACCTGGAGTGTTTCCTCACTCCGTTCTGCTTGTGGGCCCGGGTGGGCCGTGGGCAGATTGCTGGATGACATTTAGCAAAAGGCTCATATCTTTGCATTTCCACCTCAAGCAACTTCAGAGGGACAGAGTGAAAGGTGCTGGAGGTGGAAGGGGGGCAGAAATCCTTCCCAGAGCCCTAGAGAGCCCGGTTGCTGCCTCGCCCTTCCACTACACCCGCTTCTGGAAGCAGAAGCCCACGCTCACCCTACCCGGCCCAGGCGGGGGATCCTGGGTATCTTGCTCCTTGCACAAGACACAATCTATGTGCTAAACCTCCTTCTCCACCCTGCACTGCCCTCAGCCAGAGGGACAAAGGGACCAGCTGTGACAATGCAAGTCTCCTGTCCACACAGGGAGCCTTCTGGGGGCTCAGTTCCAGGCCCAGCACCAGGCAAGCTGCTACGTGAGATGGGGTCCAGCATCAGCTGTAGGGGTTCCACATCTTATTTCAGAAATTAGGGAACGAGGAGGGACACCTTTGAAGCCACTGGGCACATGTGTGCAGATAAGAGCAAAAATTAAAAAAGCACCCGGCTGGGGAGAGAGGGGACACGCAGCAGCCCCAGGGACATGCGGAATGCAGTTAGGGAGCAGTTGGGAAATATACTCACGGGTTTGCAAGCCAGCTGTGTCCTGGACCTGGCTGGGGGAGTCTCGGTGTTTCTGTCAAATTCCCTCCCCTCCACCTGTGGTCTGCGAGGCCTCCAGAAGATGCCAATGCTGACAGCGTGCAGCGCCTTCCCGGAAGCCCACAGCACCCGGCTTGGAGGCTGCCTCTATTTTTAGCAGGAGCAGAATGGGGCTGAGGTGGGCTGCACACTTCCCTTTTTCTTTTTTCTTTCTTTCTTTTTTTTTTTTTCTGAGCTGTCTGTGGTTGACTTCAACCCTGCAGAGGGGGAGGTTGGGGACCAGAAGGGAAGCCATGCTCTGCATGGCCCATGGCCCATCTGCTGTGAGAGGCAGGAGGTTGGGAGCAGGGCAGGAGCCCCCCAGCATTGACAGCAGCTCTGCCCTTCCTGCTGGCCCTGCCACGGTGCCACCTCACTTAGGAGACCACTGTCCTCTACCTTTGAACTCCATTGAGAACAGAGTGCGGGGGCCTAGAACACTCCATGGAGGAGCCATCTACAAGCACAGAATATTGAGACTCTGTTGTTTGTTAGTGAGTGGCACGGGGGAGGGGAACCAAAGTTCCTTGGACACTTCCAATGCTGCTGCCACCTGGCTGCCCCTTGGATGGCTGTTCCTCTCACTGCCCGTGTCTGTCTCCACCCCACTGCCCCCTTCACCAGGCAGGGCCTGTGGTGTAGACAGTTGGAGTGCAGATGGGCTACAGGTGTCCTCATGGGGAAGGGGGCAATAAGAGTTATGAGAAGGACAGATAGAGTTGATGGGTGAAAATCACCTGTCCAGTGTCCTGGGCAGGTGGGCAGCTAAACAGCCAGTGGCTTCCCTTCCTGAAAGCCATCATGGCCCCTCCATTCCCATACAACTGAACTTGAATTCCTTACCCTATGCTCTGTGACTCCAGTCCTGCACCACAGAGCCCTAATCTGCCACCTTAGCCTGATGCCTATACCCCAGCCTCTGCCGATGGTAAGATTACTTGACGTTCCCTTTCCTTTTTCAAGAACCTGAGGTGTAATCAGTAAGCTGCATGGATTGCAAGTCCACCTTCTGGTACGTTATGGGGAGACAGCCATGCCACCAAGACCCCCATGGAGACAGAGAGTGGGCCACCCCCTAGAGGGTACTCCCCGCCCTTTCCATTCCTCTGCCAGAGACAATTGCTCCTGGGGTCTTTATCAATTTTTTGCACTTTCTTGAACTTCAGGGAAACAGAAAAGCATACTCAGTGCTCCTGAGGGTCTGGCTTCTTTTGCTTAGCGCTTTGAGGCTCATCATTTGGGGAGGGTGTGTCAGTAGTTCATTCCTTTTTGTTACGCAGCGGTATCTCACTGATGCATGTCCCAGTTTCTCCATCCATTCACATGTTGCTAGACATTTGGTTTCCTATTTGATTGTGACATTGTTGTTCAAGACTTCAAGGAGACGCATGTTGTCATTTCTTTTGAGGAAGTACCCTGGGGTAGGACTGTGAGTCAAAGGGTGGGTGTCCACTCTGCTTCATGGCATTTTGCTTCCTGCCGGCAGAGGATGAGCATCCTAGTTCCTCAGCATTCTCATCACTACTTGTGTCAGACTCTGTAATCCTGAGCCTCTGCTCAGGAATAATGAGGCTGTTCCCTTAACTCTGCACACCCCACACTTCCCACCTTGCTCTGGAAGTTCCCCTTCCCTGGTACCTCTCATTTGGAAGTTGACCATTATCCCTCCAAGTTCATGTCCACCTGAACCCTTGGAATGTGATATTTTTGGAATTGGGGCCTTTGCAGAAGTGATTAAGATGAGGTCATACTGCATGGGAGTGAGCCCTAACTCCAGTGACAGGTGTCTTTATAAGAAGAGATAACTTTGATCCACAGAAGGAAAAGAAGGAGCTTCAAGCCAAGGATACCATCACAAACTGGTAGAGGAGGCAAGGATCATCCCCCAGAGATCATCCCTCTAGAGGGAGCATGGCCCTAGTGATACCTTGATTTTGGACCCCTTAGTTCCATGCTGTGAGACAATAAATTTCTGTTGTTTAAAGCCACCTGGTTTATAGTCATTTGTTATAGCAGCTTCCAGCAATGCATACACACTGCACTCCTCCAACTTCTCTGTCAATCAAACCCCTACCCAGCCTCAGGGCCCTCCCTCACCAATGCTTCCTCCACCAAGCTTTTCCTGACTGCCCTCGCCTTGTTTGCTCTTCGCCCTGACCCAGGGACCTGCAGACAGGACCCACAGTGGCTAAGGGCAGGGCTCTGACCAGCTGGGTGACCTTGGGCAAGATGTCCCCTGAACTAAAAGGAAATAGGTGTTATTTAAGCTGGTTCCAGAGGAGAGTTTAATAAAGAGACAATGTTCAGTGATGCTGGCAGGAGCTTACAGGGAATTGTGCAGTGATGAGGGAGGGCATAGTGGCCTGTAGGGAAGCTCACTGTGTGAGGAGGGCAACCTAAAAGTTGGGGACACCCATGGCCACCTGGCGCTCAGAGAGAAGGAGGGTCCTTTGTTCCTAGTTCTTGGGGACTCTGATCTGGAAGCCCACTGCCTTGGGGATGACATGGCAGAAGCCCTGCCTAACTGCGTCTCCTTCAACCCTCCCAGCAGCCACAAAGCCAGGAATCTGGCCTCAGAGGAGCTGCAGGATTTGCCCAAGTTCTCATGCAGGCGGCAGGAGGTTCCTGGTTTGGCTCTGCATGAGATGGAAGGAGCCCTTGCCTTGTCTTGGTGCAAGGTTGGGATCACCCTCTTGTGACCTGCTCTGCAGGGACATCACCAGGACACTGTCACCTCAGGGATGACTCCCTGCACAAATCAGCATGAAGGCTCAATTCCACAGGGTCAGAGCATGAGATAATGGAATTTCAGAGCTGGGAGGGGTCTTCTAGGTCACCACACCCACCTACCTCACAGCTGAGGGGAGGGAAATACCAAGAAGTAAAGTGAATGACGGATGGAGTGAAACCATCCACGAATGGCCCAGTGCCAACTCTGTGCAGAATCTACTGGGTCCTTTAGGTGCATTTTCTCCGGTCATCCTTCCTGTGGGATAGGTCACGTTGGCCTCCACACTGGAGAAGAGGGTCTGGAGGTAGTGGGGAGTGAGCACTGGGCTCAGGGCCCCTCCAGGGAGTTAGGGAAGGAGGAGGGACTGATCCTGGTAGGTTGGTACCTCTGCCTGCCCATCTTTCAATCAACTACATTTTTCTCTTCTTGCCCCCCAAGAAAGCTGACCCTTCCAGGAGGCCAGCAACGGTGATGCCAAGGAACTCACTCCTTGCAAAAGCAGAATTCAAGGGAAGGGATGTCTAGGCACCTTCAAGGTGGGGCCAGACCCCTCCAAGTCCTTCCATCTCTGGGCTTGTGAGCCTCTTCCCACTGGAGAGGCCAAGACATAGATGGTGGGATGCAGGCTTCTCCACCACAGGGTGCGGGGACATCACGAGGCAAGCCCCCACCCAAGGCAGGGGGGTTGAATTCTCTCACTTGGACAAGAGGGTTACCCAAGGCCACAGGGGAGAGGGGACCTTGGAAACCCTCTCTTCAGAGAAGGCAGCAGTAACTGTCACATGGAAAGGAAGTGGCCTCAGAGAGCTTCCGGCATGCACCCCAGTGGGGTGTGAGTCTCTGCTGGGGGGGGAGGAATGACTTTTCTACTACAGCAAGGAAACAAAACACAAACAGCGGGCCCTGCACACAGCAGCCCCGCTGAAGCTTGGGGACCCAGAGACAGAGCTTGCTGAGTGCAGCCAGGGGCCCTGGCCCGCGAGCCCCAGCCCCAGCCTCCCCACGTTCAAGGGGCCAGGATGGACCTCTGCTTCCCACGCTGTTCCCAGAGTGGACCCCAATCTGTCCTACTGAGGACAGTCCCCTGGCTCAGGACCTGGCCTGTCCCCAACCCCAGGACCCGACCTCACCACTGGCGCTGTTGTTTTATTTATGTCCGCCTTGAGACTGTGGCTCTGAACGGTGTGGGCCCTCGGCTGCTGACTCAGCCGCCAGAGCCCCAACCCATAAAATCCTATTTCAAAAAGGTCCAATGATTTTATTTTCTGGTCATAAATATGAAATTTAATTAGCAGCTTGCTGCTAATGAAGTCGCCATGGAAGCCAGCCTAGAGATTCAGAGTGGCATTAAACAGAAGCCACTGCCTGTCCTGGTTAACTCTTCCCCTCCCCCACCTGCCCTTCCCAATGGCCTCATGCTTCGGTGAGCCAGGGGCTGCAGAGGGCCAGCCTGGGACCTGAAAAGAGGGGTTGCTTATTGAGGCAGAGCCTGGTGTGTGTCCTGGCTCTGGTGTCCCCTCCTTGGGTCTCCAGGAAGCTCCTGGGCACAGCTGCCACAGACTCTACCTGTGGTTAATTTTGTGTGTCAACTTGAATGGGCTAAGGGCTGCCCAGGGAGCTGGTAAAACAGTTGTGGGTGTGACTGTGAGGGCGTTTGTGGAAGAAGTCAGCATGTGAATCGGTGGACTGAGTCAAGAAGACCTTCCCTCCCCATCATCCAATCTGTTGAGGGCCCTTAGAGAATAAAAAGGCAGAGGAAAGGCGAAGTCTCTCTCTTGAGCTGGGACATCCATTTCTCCTCCTTTTGGACATCAGAGCTCCCGGTTATCAGGACTTTGAACTTGGAAGGAATTACACTACTGGCTTTTCGGATTCTCCAGGCGACACTCAGGGGCCTCCTCAGCCTCTGTAACTGCACAAGTCAATTCCCATATTAAGTCTCCTTTTATCTCAGTCTCTCTATATCCCATTGGTTCTGTTACTGACCCGTGGCCCAGCTTCCACCTTCTCTCTAAAGCTCCTCGGATGGAGCATTTGTCCACGGCAGGAGGGAGGGACCAGGAACAATGCAGTGTCTGCAAAGGAGCTTAAGGAAAAACTACGGGGGCTTAGGAAGAGCTTGGCTACTCCGCTTGACGCTGGACGTGAGTGGGGAACAAACAGCTCATCCCACTCTGCTGCACCACGGAAAGGATGGAAAGCAGCCTGGGGAGGGGCATCTGCTGGCCTCCTGGCGGGAACTCCAGATCTCTTCTGTTCACAGTCCCAAAGGCCAGTGGCTCCTTCACACTTCATGAAACATACAAAACCCAACACCCACCCCATTCCTCCAATTTCTCCTGCCTCAGTTTCTCTATAATATAGGACTCATAATGCCCACAGCTCACAGGATTTGAATGGTGCTTAAATGCATATCTAAGACATGTGCTTGCAATACAGTAGGCGCTCAATAAATGGGAGCCTCATTGCCATCGTTCCTTGTATGATTAATCATTAAATCCAAAATCTAGAACTCACCAAGATCGGAAGGCCTATAGAGAAGAGATGACCATTCCATGCATTACCCAAGAAGCTGAAGTTAAATGTGATTGTAAATCTCCTGGAAATTCTGGGGGAAAGTCTGATGCGTCTGTCGGTGCGGACATAATGCTAACATCCCTCAAAGCACATGCGCACACACAGGGTCTTCCGACGACTGCATCTGAAGTCCCCTCATGTGTGGGTGCTGTGAAGATATGTCCTTCACCCATGCAGAGGTCAGGCCTCTATGTGCTCTCCTGCATGCGTTCTGCACACGAGAGCAGGTGCATGGACTCCCCAAGGGGGTCTGGGAGAAAGCCACGCCCCCTCCTGGTGGAGTCTGCAGCCCAGAACTTTAGACTTAGTCTGTAGTCAAAGCACACATTATTGTATTCTAGAAAAAAGTTTATGGCCAAAGGTAATAGAGTTTTTGAGAGATTTTCTTTCTTTCTTTCAATAGAAGCATATTGCTATTCTGCAGGTGTTTGGGTTCTGGCTCCCGGACAAGAAAGAACAGCTCATGTGTTTGGCTCCTTGTGGCTCTGCAGGAATTCTCCTGGGGTCACTACCAAGATTTCTGGGACCCTGGAGCCTGAGTGCCTGCATTTATGATCATCAGCCCCAAGAGGCGCAGCCGGCTTCAAATGGTAAATGCTAGGGGGAAGCCAAGTTGGTGTAAATCAAACCCCTTTCTCTTCACTTCCGGGGCTCAGTGCGGCTGACTCCCCACATAAGGAGCTGCTCTGTGCAAACCTCACTCGCAGACTCAGGTTACCTGGCGATCAAAGTGCTGTTCGTGGTCGGCAGGGCAGTATCAACATCATCGGTGCCTGTCAGACCTGCTGCTTCTCAAGCCTCCCTGGACCCACTGAACGGAAGTGTCCGCTCTAACAAGCTCCCCAGGTGAGTCACACATGCTCACTCACTCCTCACTGCGAAGGGCTACTGCTACTATAAACATGTCAAAGATGTCATGAACACTTAAACATAATAAGGGACAAGAGATGGAATGAAAACCATCTAAAGGGAAAATTCTAGAACTAAAAATTATAATGTACAAATCACAAATTCAGCAGGTGAACTTAACGACCATTTGGCCATTGCTGTCAGTGAACTTGACAGAGGGTAACAGAAACCAGATAGCCAAGGCCCAGCGTGGGAAAAGGCTAACAGGATGAACAGAGAATCGGTGAACTGTGGGACAATATTCAGCAGTCTAATATCCAGGTAATTATGATTCTAGCTAAAGATAGAAATTGCAGAAAGATGCTACTTTTAAAAATAATGAGCACATTTTAAAAAATAATGACCAAAAATTTTCCAAATTGGATGAAAAAAGAAATACTGACTCAGAGATCCAAGAGTCTCAAGGAGTCCTAAGCAAAATAAAGGCAAAAATCAACATGGGCATGTCTTTATAAATTGCTGAAACCAAATATAAAATCTTAAAAGCAGACAGAAGAAAAAGAAGACACGTTGTAGACAATGAAGCACTGGCAGGTATCACTGCTCACTCTGGATAAGAAACATGAGGTGGGAAACAGTGGAAGATCTTTAACATGCTGAAGGAGACCAAGTCAACTTGGCATTATTTATACCATGACATATCTTTCAAAAATAAGATGAAACAAAGGCTCTTTCTTTGATAAACCAAAAGCTGAAAGAAAAAAAAAATCTGTCACCAACAGACTGTAACATAAGGAATATTAAAAGACATTTTTCAGGCAGAAGAAAAATAATACTGGATGGAAATTTGGATTTTCAGGGAGGACTCTAGATATGTGAGTAAAGACAATTTTTTTTTATCATACTTAGGTTCTTCCAAAGATAAATGTCTAAAGTGAAAGTAAGAACCTATTGTGCAATTTGGAATATTAGAAGAAATAAAATATAGCAGAACAGCTGGGTGCAGTGGTGCATGTCTGTAATCACAGTGGCTTGGGAGGCTGAAGCAGGAGGATTGCAAGTTCAAGGCTAGCCTCAGCAATTTATTGAGGCCCTACACAACTTAGTGAGACCCTGTCTCAAAATTAAAACAAAACAAAACAGAAAGGGCTGAGGATGCGGCTCAGTGGTTAAACGCCACTGGGTTCAATTCCCAGTACCCCTCTCCCTAAAAATATATTTACACACACACATATATATGTGTGTATATGTTCACATACACACACACACACACACACACACACACACACACACAGCACAATAGCCCAAGGCATGAGAGAGGGTTAAATGCAAGTACCTGGTTGTAAGATTCTAAAAGTATAGGTGAAGTAATATTACATTAATACAAAGTAGTCTGTGATAAATTAAAGATGCGTTTTATAAGCCACAGAACAGTCATGTACACACACAAATAAAACAGAGGCGGGCTAATGAGCCAGTAGAGGAGATGAAATGAGTATCAGAAAAGTCATTGATTAATCCAAAGGAAGGCAAGGAAGTCAGGAAAAAAAAAATGAAACCAAGCACAGATGCATCAGAAAGAAAATAAACACTTAGATGGCAAATGTTAATGGACTAAACACTTGAATAAAAAAATCTGAGATTATCAGGGTGGACCAAAAAATGATTCAAATGCATGTTGATAAAAGACACGCTTTAAAAAACAAAGACAGATAAAGTAAAAAATAAAGAGATGGAAACACAAATACTGAAAGCATTCTACTAAAGTCAGAAAAAAAAATAGAAAAAGGAGAATTGTCAGTGGTAAGAAGGACATGATAAGAGTCTATTCATCAAGAAGAAAAATAATCTTAAATGCTACTTCTAGAGCTTCAAAACACATGGGACCATAATGGGTAAATTATGCACAGTTGGTCCAATGTTAAAAAAAGAAAAAAAAATCAACCAATGTAACTCACCATATTGAAAGAATAAAGGTCAGAAACTATCCAAAAAAAAAAAAAAAAAAAAGAGAGAGGCTGGGCTATAGCTCAGTGGTAAAGACCTTGCCTAGCATGTGAGAAGCCCTGGGTTCCATCCCAGCACCACCAAACAGCAATGAAAACCCCCAAATAAACAAAGCACCGGAAAGGAGATTAGGCAAATTCACAATTATAGTTGGTTTCAACTGTCCTCTTGTTGTGGAAGATTCACAAGATCTTATGTTGGTCCATAAAATACATCTCAATTGCCTTGAAAGTATTAAAAATTTATAGGTATGTTCTCTGACTTCAAAGTAGAAACTGACAATTAAAAAGATATCTAGAAATTCCCTAGATGTTTGAAAATAAAATGACATGATCCTAAATAATCCACAGGTCAAAGGAAGAAACCAAAGGAAAATTTGTAAGTTTTATAAGCATAATGGAAACAAAACCAAAACATCCAAGTTTGTGGCATGCTGCTAAAGCAATGTTTAGAGAGAAATTTGTCATTTTAAATGATTTACGTTAGAAATGAAGAATGATTTAAAATTAATGATCTAGGTTTCTACAATAAGAAGTCAGAAAAACCAAAGTAAGAAGAGAAAGAAGATAAGAATGGAAAATGGTAAGATAGAAAATTTTGAAACAGTACAGAAAAATCAATGCAACTAAGAACCAGTTCTTGGAAAAGATCAACAAAACTGATAAACCTCTAGCTAGATTGATTAAGGGGGCAAGGCAGAGGAAACAACTATCAATACCAGGGAAGAGAGAGGGAATATCACTACCAATTCAACAAGCATAGGTGTATATTCTGAGGATATTAGGAAAACTTTATGCACCAAATTCTACAACACAGATAATAAAATAGAAATTACTCAAAAGACAAATATTTCAAAAAATGACATAAGAAATAGAAGATCTGAATTTCAGAAAGATGTAGAAAGGTGAGATTTATTCCAGAATGCATAGTAGATCCAACATTAAAAAAGAAAAAAAAATCAACCAATGTAACTTACCATATTGAGAGAATACAGGTGCAAAAAACTATTCATTTGGCAAACACCTACTTATATGAAAATATCTTGGTAAATTAGTATAGAAAGAATTATCCTTGACCCAGTAATAGCTGTTACATATTTGGTAGTGAAAGGCTGAATGTGTTCCAAGACTGGGAACAAAGCAATGATATTCACACTTTTATTCAATGTTGCACTAGAGTTTCTAGCCAATTCAATAAGGCAAGAAAAAGAAATGGGAGGGATGAAAACTGTCAATCATTATGGACAACACGATTGCCTAAAAAAGAAAAGAAAATCCCAAAGAAGCTACAGAAAAATCTACTAGAATAACAATCAATTATAATAGCCAAAAATTATTATCCAAATTAGGAAGAAGATCAAATAACCTAGTATCCAAAACCATAAAATACTTGAGATTTAAATCTAATGAAAGATATGTGAAACATCTATGCTAAAAACTAAAAATTTAAGGAAATATTAAGTCAAATGGAAAAACATGATCATGTTCATGAACTGGAAGACTCTTTTTAATACTCTTAAAATATCATTGCAAGGCTTCAAATGAACTACAGTCTCAATAAATTCCAATCAAATCCCAACAAGCTTCTCTGGCAGAGAAGAGTATGAACAAACTGACTCTAGAATTTATATGGAAAAAGCAAAGGACTATTCCGATGGCAGAACAATTTTGGAAAAAAAAACAAAACAACAAGACAAAAGGACTTATACTGCCTGATTTCAAGGGTTACTGGAAGGCTGCAGTAATCAAGACGATGTGGTTTTGGGGTAAAGATGAATGGTACAGCATTGAAACAGAAGCAGTGGGGGCAAAAATAGACTTGTCTGTATAGAGTCAATTAACTCTTGGCACAGCCTCCAAGATAACTCAATAGTGAAAGAAGTCTTTTCAACTGGCCCTGGAATGCTGGATACTCACATGGGAGAGGGAGCATCCATGCCTACCTCACACTGCAGATGAAAAGGAACACCACAGGCTGAAGTGTACAAGTCAAAACTAGAATGTTTCTGGGACAAAACCTAAAATGAAAACCATGGGGTCAGCCATCATGACCTGGAGAAGGTCCAGAAGCACTTGGGCCACAAAATTGAAGACAAAACAAGATTTCCAAGGAATCTCCACACTGCTTTCCCTATTGGCTGCACCAATTTTGCAGTCCCACCAGCAGTGTATGAGTGTACATTTTCCCCCACATCCTCGCCAACACTGACTGTTGTTTGTCTTCACAATAGCTGCCATTCTGAAGGGAGTGAGATGAAATCTTAGAGTAGTTTTGATTTGCATTTCTCTAATGGCTAGAGATGATGAGCATTTTTTCATATATTGATTGTATCTCCTCTTCTGAGAAGTGTCTGTTTAGGTCTTTGGCCCATTTGTTGATTGGGTTATTTGCTTTTTGGTGCTTAGCTTTTTAAGTTCTTCATATACCTTAGAGATTAGTGTTCTATCTGATGTGTGAGGGGTAAAAATTTGCTCCCAGGGTGTAGGCTCTCTATTTATCTCATGGATTGTTTCTTTTGCTGAGAAGAAACTTTTTAGTTTGAGTCCATCCCATTTATTGGTTCTTGGTTTTAATGCTTGCACTAGAGGAGTCTTATTAAGGAAGTTGGGGCCTAATCCCACATGATGGAGATTAGGGCCTTCTATTAGATGCAGAGTCTCTAGTTTAATTCCTAGGTCCTTGAAGACTTAAAAATAGCATACTACAGGGACACAGCCACATCAATGTTTATAGCAGCACAATTCACAATAGCCAAACTGTGGAGCCAACCTAGATGCCCTTCAGTGGATGAATGGATAAAAAAAAATGTGGCATATATACACAATGGAATTTTACTCGGCAATAAAAGAAAATAAAATCATGGCATTTGCAAGTAAATGGATGGCATTGGAGAAGATAATGCTAAGTGAAGTTAGCCAATCCCAAAAAAACAAATGCCAAATGTTTTCTCTGATATAAGGAGTCTGACTCATAGAGGGGTTGGGAGAGGGAGCATGGGAGGAATAGATGAACTCTAGATAGGGCAGAGGGGTGGGAGGGGAAGGGTAGGGACAGGGGATTAACAAGGATGGTGGGATGTGATAGACATCATTATCCAAGTACATGTATGAAGACACGAATTGGTGTCAACATACTTTATATACAGAGATATAAAAAATTGTGCTGTATATGTGTAATAAGAATTGTAATGCATTCCACTGTCATTTAGCTTTTAAAAAATCAATAAAAAAATTCCACTTTTGTTATACTAGTGGAATGAAGCAATCTCAACAAATAAATAAAGGTTAAGTTCTTCAAAAAAAAAAAAGTAAGCTAACCTGATATTCTCCTCTGCTGCCTCTTAAAAAAATTGCATATCAAAAACATTAACAATGATGAATGAAAGGCTAAACCACAGACTTGGAGAAAATACTTCCCTAATCTGACATAAGTTTCTTCAAATATAAACTATGAAGGTGAAAAACCCAATAAAAAATAGGCAAAGACTTAAAAACAGCCATTTCGGAAAGGAAGAAACATAAAGGACCAATAAGCACAGGAAAAAACACGCTACACCATTAGCCACCAGGTGGATGCAGATTCAACCAAGAACTACAATAAGGCTGGGTGTAGTGACGCATCCCCATAATCCCAGCAACTCTGGAGGCTGAGGCAGGAGGATCATAAATTCAAAGCCAGCCTCACTAAGCAACTTAGTGAGGCCCTAAGCAATTTAGTGAGACCCTGTCTCTCAATAAAAAAAGAAAAAAGAAAAATAAAAACAGGATGGCAATATGGCTCAGCAGTCAAGTACCACTGGGTTCAATCCCTGATATATATATATTTAAAAAAACCCAGAATGAGGTGCCAGCTTACATCCAGTCAAATGGCTAAAACTTCAAAATCCAATGCAGTGAGGATCTGAAGTGACCAAGAAAGATTCTCCTACACAGCAGGTGGAAGAGGGTACAACCACTTTGGAAAAGGGTTCAAATGAAACATATACCGATCCGAGTAAGTTGGAAAATAGAGGGTTCTGTGACCCAGGACCCCACGGATTTACACAAGGGGAAATAAACACCTGTCCACTGGAAGACTTGTACGGGAGTGTCGGTAACAGCTTCATTCACAATATCCATCGATAGGAGGACGAGGAAAGAAACAGGAAAGAACTAATGACACCTACAACATCCAGAAGAATCTTAACACACGCCAAATGGAAGGAGCTGACACGCATGAGCTCAAATTGTCGGATTCCAGTTGTGAGACCCTCTCAAGCAGGCAGGGCTACCGGATGGTTCCCTGTGGAATGATGGAAACAGACTGGGAGGGGCCTGAGGGAACTTTCTGGGTGTTGAAAAGGTTCTTTGTTGGTAGGCCATGGGTTGTATTTGCCAAAAAATGATTAAACTGTATTCTATGCACTGAAGATCTGTGCATCTATGCAGAGTATGAATTACTTCCCAAATTAGAAAAGAAATTAGAATGGATTTTGAGGTGATTCCCCCTACTACTGTGTTTTCACACCCTGAAGCCTGAAGTGACATCTCAGTAGATATGCAGACAGGGGTGGAATTTCAGCAAACACTCTGGGTGAATTCTGTCCCACTGTCACCCTGGGCACTATTTACCCTTGTGAAGCTCACCTACGAAATAGAAGACTAAGCTCTGTTAGAGCAGTCAGCAGCTATATTTGTTTCCCAGGTCTGAAGTAACAAATTGACGCACACTGGGGGTTTAAAACAATAGAAATGTATTCTGTCCAGGTTCAGGAGGCAATAAGTCCACAGTCAAGGTGTCTAGTGGTTGCTGGCAATCCTAAGTATTCCTGGATGTATTCGTCACTTGTGTTACTATAACAAAATTCCTGAAGCAGGCAACTATGTAAAGAAAAGAGATTTATTTAGCTCATAGCTTTGGAAGCTGAAAGTTCAAGATCACGTAGCTCAATTGGCCTCTGGGGAGGGGCTAATGGTATTATGGTGGTAGTGTGTGCATAAGCCAGAGGTCATATCTCAAACAGGAAGCCAGAGATCAGCTGGCTTCCTGATCCCACATAATTCCCTTAATCCCTTGCATAGGCAGCTCTCCCAAGGACTTAAGGACTACCCACCTGGCCCCACCTTCTCAAGGTTCCACACTATCTTCTAATACCACCACTTTGGGGACCAGGCTTCTTATGCATGAACCCCTGGGGAACACACCACATTCAAATGAAAGCCTTATAGATGCATCACTCCAATCTCTGTCTCCATAGCCACATGCCTTCTCCCTGTACATTAGTGTGTCCTCTTTTTATATAGAGACCAGTCTATGCAGAGTATGAATTACCTCCCAAATTAGAAAAGAAATTAGAATGGATCTTGAGGTGATTCCCCTTAATACAATACTGTGTGTTCACACCCTGAAACCTGAAGTGACATCTCAGTAGATATGGGGAGAGGGGTGGAATTTCAGCAAACGCTCTGGGTGAATTGGGGCAGGGCCCACCCTAATCCAGTATGACTCCCAATTCTAACTTATCTAATTACATCTGCAAAGACCCCATTTCCAAGTAAGGTCACATTTGGACATTCATTCTGGGGGATACTATCCAGCCCACTACTCTCACCCTCCAGCCCCCAAATCCAGGCAAGTTTCACGGGTGGCAAAAATAGGCAGAACATCTTCAGGGAGCAGCCTGGGACCTGGGTCTTCAAGGGCCCCTTGAACAGCCCATGGGTGGGACTGGGACATGCAGGCCCAGCAAAGCAGTGCAGCTAATGAAGTAACATTCAAAAGAGCAAAGCATAAGCTTCAGGCCACTACCCTGGGACACAGGGCTGCAGAGTGTCGGCTGCAGAGTGTCACCTGCAGGCTCCTACTAGGGAGAAGCCCCCGTCATGGAGAAAGCCAAGGTCACACCCTTGCTCTGGGTCAGAGTTGCTTTCCATGCCACTGCCCTTTCTCCGAGAAGTTAAGGCCCTTTTGCTCTCTTCATAGAGGAATTAACCTTTAGCAGGATGAATAATTGGTGCTCATCTGGGGAAACCCCCTGCAGGTTTTGATGCAGGGTAAACCTGTCTCTGGCACACCTCACCAACCTCCTCCTACCTGGAGGTGTCCCCATCTGACCCCATCAGATACTTGGAGGACCATGTCTTCTGAGCCCCTTATGTCTTTTTAATTTTGTCCCCAAGACTGTTCCCAGGAAAGGCACATGGAGCAGAAACTCTGAGTCACCAGCTGCCTTCTCCAGGTGAAGTGCACTTCCAACTCACGGGATGCAGGGACCTATTTGCAGTAAGGCTCAGAGGCCCATGGTCACCCTAACAGGGACTGGCCCGGCCCCATTCACACCCAGGTATGCCTGACTTTTAGGCAATCTCATGGCCTCTAAAGCCCTCCTTGCTAAGGTTTTGGAACCTGGTCATGGTAAATGGGTCACCTGTCCTACAAACACCTGCTTGGAACAGTGAGAAGAGCTCTCCCTTCCTAACACGAATCCCAAGCATAAGGGAACTGTGTGTGTCTTGGGGTGGGGGAAAGGCTGAAGATTTTTGGAAAAGGGGGCCCAGAGTGTGGCTCAGGGGTAGAGCACTTGCTTAGCATGTGTGAGGCTCTGGGTTCCATTCCCAGCAAGGCAAACAACAACAAAACAGAAAGAAAACCAGCACTGCTTATAGATGAGAAAAGATACATCTGTACGGTTGAACAGGACTGAGTTCTACAGGTAAGAAGACAGGTGCTCAGAAGTCCACAAAAAAGATTAAAGATGCCCTGTTAAGAATGTTCAGTGACTCGCTGGGCTCAGGCCTGTAATCTCAGACTCGGGAGGCTGAGGCAGGAGGACCACAAGTTCATGCCCAGCCTCAGCAACTTAGTGAGACCCTGTCTCAAAAAATAAAGAGGGCTGGGGATGTGGCTCAGTGGTAGAGTGTCCCTGGGTTCAATCCTTAGTATCACCCCTGCCAAAATGTTCAGTTCTCTTCCTGTAACTGTGGCGGTCTGCTTGTCTGCTGTAGCAGGATACCATAGACGGGGTGGCTTAAACAAGGGGAACTCATTCCCTGAGAGTGCTGGGGACCAGAGTCCAAGATCAAGGTGCCAGCAGGGTAGTTTCCGGAAGAGGCGCTCTACCTGCCTTGCAGATGGCCACCGTATTGCTGTGTCCGCACCTGGACTTTTCTCTGTGCACCCAAACTCTGGTGTCTCTTCTTATAAGGACACCAGTCTTGTGGGATTAGGGCCTCACCTTTATGACCTTATTTAAAATAACCCCCTTCAAGGCCCTATCTCCAAATACAATCACACTGGGAGCTGGGTCTTCAACAGATGAATTTGGTGGTGGTGACGCAGGCACAATCCAGTCCACGCAGTAACTGAGCAGGCTACTTCTCTCCTCACCGTGGAACCCGCAAAGCCAAACAGGCTTTATGGAGACTTTACCCGAGATCCCAAGGAACACAGTCCCTTATGGCTGTCTACCCAGCAATGCTACAATCGCTCCATGTGTTATGGAACTTCCTCCTCTACATTGCCACAGTTCCAAAGCCTAAAAAACAACTGCAGAAGGTGAGGACCGCCTCCCCCCCTTTTGCAGGCAGTGACACTATCATTGGGGTAAGCACAGAGCCACAGAGTAGCCATGACAAATGGCTATATTTCTCATGCTTCTGGGTATCTGTTCATGCTGTTCCCTGTGCTGGTAATGCCCTTCCCCCATGTCGTCCACTTGGCAGACTCCTATACATCCTTCGGGGCTCGGTACTACCTCTGTCTGAACTCTCCAGGGCTCCTTCCTCCATGTCTCCCAAGCCCTGATTCTCCCAATAGCCCTTGTCATGGCAGAAGGTGCTTCTCAGCCTGTCTGTATGTCTCCACTAAGCAATTCGCCTTTGGAAGCAGGGGTCCTGTCTTGTCACCAGCAGGACCAGGCCTTGAACCCTTGGCAAGTGCTCTGTGGGGTTTTTTAAAACCCTAAGTGATGTTATCATGAACCCCACCACAACCTCACACCACCCAAACCCAGAGTTTCCACAAAGAGAAACATGGGTAAAGCTGTCGGGTTCGCTGCCACTGTTCGTGTCTCTGTGTCCAACGAAGCCCTTCCTGCAGAACTAGGTGGACCACCAGGCCCAGAGGTGCTGCTGGGACCCTCCATTAGTGCCGCTCAGGAGTTGGTGAAGAATACTGAGGCCCCTCAATTGCTAGGTGGGGATTTTCTGGGGCATGTGATTTGTCCATTTGCTGAACTTCTCCACAAGGAATCCCCTTCCAAGATGGCGCACAGCAGATTAGCCAGTGGCCGAGGCTGCTGGCTGGGAGCTCAGCCAAGGACTGGGTACTGCCACTCTTCCTACAGGTGGAGTATTTAAGGGCCCAGGTGCAGAGACCCTCACCTTCTCTACCCCTGTTCCCATCCATGGTTGGGGCTTCCTTTCCTCCCTCTGAACTTGGGCACAGTCAATGCTTCACCTGTAGGAAACGTGGAAGAGATGCTGGGCCCGTGCCTGCCTAAAGATCCCATGAGGAAGCTCCAGCAGCCTGTGCAGAGGCCCACATGGAGAGGAACCAGGTTCCCAGCCCACGGTTGAGCTCCCAGCCAGCCGTGGAGGCCACCTGCCAGTCTGCTACCGCACCATCTTGGAAAGGGATCCCTTGGCCTCCAGCGGAGCCACCTAGGCAGAAACATGGAGGAGAAGCGGCTTCCCTAACCAGGCTCTGCCCAAATTGCAAATTCATGAGCTAAACCAAAAGGTTGTTGTTTTAAGCCCCTAGGAGTTGGGTGGGTTGTGTACAAAACGAATCCAGAACCGCATTTCTGTACCATGGGCAAATGTCTGACCTCTCTGGACCTGTTTCCTCATCTGTCAGAGGGTAGGACTGAAAGATCCGGGTGCATTTCAGTTCACATAGTCAACCAGTTCTTTCAACATGCACAAATCTTTGTGCTTTTTTCATAACACATGACACCTTTTCTTCCATTCATTAAAAATTCCCTAAAAATTCAAGGACACCTTCTATCGGCGCTGAAATCTATAACAGGCAGGGTGGTGGTCTTGTAGTATGCGGATTCTAAGACGGGAAGTCCCGAGGGGGCTTGAAATCTGCATTTGAATGTGATTTTTATGCCTTGACAGCATCTTGAGAAATAAGGCCCTCTTGTCATGAACAGCTGCCATTACCCAGGGGACAAAGCGCTTACAGGAAGAATCTCATTTAATCCTTATAACAACTCTTTGAAGAAGGTTCTAGAATCATTTTCGCTATTCAGATTGGAGACCCAACATCTGGAGGGATCAGGTAACTTGTCTCAGGTCACAGGAGGATGTGTATGGCCAGGACTTCAATCGCTCATTCCTCTGCTGTCTCTTCCGAGCACCAGGTGATGTGAGATTAACCATTTTCGTTTTTAATCTCACCCCTCCTGCCTGCAGCTAGGCAGCTGGGGATAAAAATCTATTACAGAAGGACAGAGTGGGGACTCCGGAACACATGGGGAATAACAAAGCGGAGTTAACAAAGGCAGAGGTGACTTTTTCAGGTTTCCTATCACCAGCCATGATTAATTTACAGCTTTTTTTGCATGCTAATGTTTTCCTGCCTTCTGCCAGTAATAAATAACCAATAAGCTCTAATACCTAGTTATTATTCATCCCTTTCAGATATTTGGATTTTGATTTTTCACTGCTGTTCAATCACATTGAATTTCTTTAGCCAGGACAGCTCCATTAAGACTCTCTGCAAGGACATCCTGGCAGAGTGGTGACAGTGACGCATAATGGGTGACAGGAGAGTGGGGAGCAGCAGCACAAAATATTGGCAGCCATGGCAAAAGAGGGGGAGACTGCAATAAAAAGCACCACCAAACTCCACTTAAGTAACGCGAAGGTTATGACACAGACCCATAAAACCAGGAGACTTACAGTGAAGGCTGACGCGCCATCCTTAACGAGCCGATTTCTGCAACAGAACCCGCACATGTACTTAATCTCTGCTCCGACACCGGGCGTTCCCCTCTTCCACCGGAATGAGTTAAGAATGGTTTGCCAGCCCCAGCAGTGTATTTCAGAGAAGTGCCTGGCACTTTTTCCATCTTAATTGCTTCAAAGCGTTTCTCAAGCAAAGAAGTCCAATCCCCCAAGAAAAGCTGGCTAATAGGATTGTTTCTCCTACGTCCAAGACCTGTCTGTCCATCCTGCCGTCCCCGTTCAACACATGACAACTCATGTTCCCTGGTCCTGCTGAAGACTGACAGGGCCATGTCCATTCTGCCTGGTGGCCGCCTCTTCAATAGGAGCATCCCTCCTGTGGCCTCTGATCAGCCATCTCCCTTGGTGGCCACCAGGGTCCTCTCTTTGTCCCCTTCTCTTGACCTGGCTACTCTCTTCATTGCAGGAACCATCGGGGATGTATCTCATACAAGGAGCTCTTTCTCAAGGGACAGCTATTTCTGACATACTTGAACTTGTTTACTCTCTGGGACCCCTTCCAGAATAATATTTTTAAGTGCATAACATGCAGAGGATTATAAAGGAAAACAGGTATTTTGAAATAATAATTATAAGATACTTTAAAAATCACAATATTCTAATGCTATTATTAATGGATTGAATACTATATCTAGCATGAGGGTCTAACAACTGATTTTGAAATAAGGATCTATCGACAATATTTTGAGGTATCTGCAAAAAAGTATAATAGGATACAAAAATATACAATTTCTGTTGGTGTCAAAGTCCCAGCGCCACTGACATCATCACTGTGGCTGGTCACCATGTTCATAAGAAAAGGAAATGTTAAATTTCAGTCATTTTAGGGAAAGAAAAGTAATTTCTTCCACCCAAGTTCAAGTTCATGGGCATCCTGAACTCTACCCATGGGGCCCCAGGTTAGAACCCTGCCCCAGGGTCACATATCCATGTACGTGCTTAGAGAAGCACCTGACATCCCTGGTGGACCTCAAAGGATGGACTCTATCTGTCTTATTCATAGCAACAAGAGCAGGGCACAGCTGCAGGTGTGTGAGAAATATTTGATCAATCAAAGGCAAGACTGATACCACTTCCACTTTATGCATCTCCTTCTGGATGGTTCCTGGTGAGAGCAGCTAAATCTGGGGTTTAATTTTAATTTTTCATTTTGAGTACCAGGGATTGAACTCAGGGGACCCGAGCACTGAGCCACATCCCCAGGCCCATATTGCATTTTATTTAGAGACAGATATTTTATTTAGATCTCACTGAGTTGCTTAGTGCCTCGCTTTTGCTGAGGCTGGCTTTGAACTCTCTCGATCCTCCTGCCTCAGCCTCCCGAGCCACTGGGATTACAGATTTGCACCACCACGCCCAGCCTAAATCTGGGTTTTTACATCTGCCTCTGTGCTGGATTATTCAATCAATGCAGCATCTATATGCTTATTTATCTTAATTGAGATGTAATTCACATATGATAATATTCACCACTGGAAAACATACACTTCAGAGGGTTTTAGTATAGTCACATGGATGTGCAACTGCCACTGTTATCTAATTCCAGAACATTTTCCTCACTCCCAGAAGACCCTGTACTTGCCAGCAGTCGCCACCCCAGTCCCTCTCTCGCCAGCCCCTGGAGACCACTAATCCACTTTCTGTCTCTATGGAGTTTCCTGTTTGGACATTGCATATAAACAGAATCGTACCATATGTGGCCTTTTTATCCACTCGTGTCAGTGTTCCATGGCTCTCTATGGCTGAGGACTATTTCGTGGATAGACATCACATTTTGCTCATCTGTTCATCAGCTGATGGCTGTTTGCCTGCTCATGAATATTTACACAGCACCACCATGGGCCAAACCCAACCCAAGGCAAGCAGGATCCCTTCCCTCCCTCACAGAAATTATCCTGGGTCTTGAGCTAGACCTTTATGTTGGGATCCCCGTTTATCATCTGCAAAGCAGGGAAATATCTACCCCTTAATGTTGCAGTCAAGCTTCAAATTCAGAAGAGCGCTTGGCACATAGTAAGTGGCTGCAGAAGAGTCAATAAGTAAATAACATTCCAGCAACTCCAGAGGCCGAGGCAGGAGGATCTCAAGTTCAAAGCCAGCCTCAGCAACTTAGCGAGTCATTGAAAAATGCATGGAGACCCTGTCTCTAAATAAAATGAATATAAAAAAGGCTGGGGATGTGACTCAGTGGTTAAGTGCCCCTGGGTTCAATCCCTGGTACCAAAACAAAAATAAAAATAAAAAGTAAACAACATGACACAGTGTGATTAACACCAGGAAAATAAGTGTAGAGGGAATAATGGGAGTTGGGCAGAGGAGCGGCCACCGGCCACTTGGGTAAGGCAGTCAGGGAGGGGCATGTTAGCTGTAAGTCAAGACTCAAATGATGAGAAGAACCCAATGGAGCCGAGGCCAGGGATCCTGCAGAGAGCTGGAGCTCAGGGCACTGTACGGCATGTGCGAGGCCCCAGGTCCCATCCCGACCAGCACCAAACAGACAAACAAAACCCAACAAATCAAACAAACAAATGGTAGGGAGGAAGTCAGGGGCTTGCTGTCCTCCAGGACACAGCACTCTCCCATAGAAAGATCATGAGAGCCACAGAGGAGATTTGAAAATTTTTGGCAGCCTCATGTAAGAAACTCAAAAGAGGGATGAAACTAACATTACCAACACACAGTATTTCACCTTATATATCCAAATACAACTTTTTTTTTTTTTGGTACTGGGGATTAAACTCAGGGACACTTGACCACAGAGCCACTTCTCCAGCCCTATTCTGTATTTTATTTAGAGACAGGGTCTCACTGAGTTGCTTAGCACCTCACTTTTGCTGAGGCTGGCTTTGAACGTGCAATCCTGGCTCAGCCTCCCAAGCTGCTGGGATTATAGACATGCACCATTGCACCCGGCTCAAATACAATAATTTTGACATGAGATCAATTTAAAAGTTGTTCACGAGATATTCTGCATTCTACCCCTCTAATCCTAAGACTTCAAAACCTAGGTTGTATTTCACATGTACTATTTGATTTTAGCTTTTGGCCAATTTCTTATAATACTAAAGAATGACAATAGAATTTGGATGAACTGGCTTTCCTGATAGGTGAACTGATGGGTTGTTAAACAGAATTACCTGACAAGTACTGATAATAGTGCTATCATTATGTTCACTGAGTAAATTTAAAAAACACTGGAGAAGGTCTTAAAGTCCTGAGACCAAAGAGCTCATTCTGGGTCCCCTTTTGTTCAACACTTTCAGCCAGGAGGCAAGTGAAGATCTAGAGGAGGATCTAACCAACAGCTCTGCAGGTCGCATAAAGCTCAGGAAGAGACTTAAAAAGATAAATGCACTCACTCATCAGCAGGGCACGGTGGTGCACACCTGTAATCCCAGTGACTTGGGAGGCAGAGGTTAGGGTTAGGGTAGGAAGAATGTGAGTTCAAAGCTAGCCTCAGCAACTTAGTGAGATCCTGTCTCAAAATAAAATGTTAAAAGGGCTGGGATGTAGTTCAGTGGTTAAATGTCCTGGGCTAAAATCCCCTATACCAAGGGGGAAAAAATGCACTTATCAAAATGAAAAAGATTAACAGATGAGAACTTGGGACCTAAACCACAGACGGAATTCAATAGAAATAAATATAAAGTGCTGTAAGTTTTGCCTTAAAAATCTGCACAAGGATAGGATAGGGTAGAACTGGCATGGCAGAGGTTTCTGCAAATAAATACATTAAAAAAGAAAGGCAGGAAGAAAGAGAAGAAAACACTGTGGACATTTGATTCATTAAAGGCTCAACGGAGCTGATTATGTAACAGTATTTAAAGAATAAGCTGAGCGAACTCTGCTGCCCTGTCTCCCCTCTCACACTCTCAACAGGTGGGAAAGAAATCTCTAGATACCTGGCAGTGGGCTTAGACTGAAGGAGAAAACCAAGTTCAAATGGCTACAGGAAAGGCCAGCGCCCGGTACAAAGGACGGCACCAGGAATCCAGTTTAGATTTTTGCCTGAGACCAGAGCAGCCCAGCTGGTTGCCCTTCTGCCAACTCCCCTCAGCCCACCCCGTGGCCAGGCAGTTAGGCACAGCCCTGGGAGGCCTGGTGACTGACCAGACAGGGAGCACAGTGGCTGGGTGAAGTGTACCCACGCCTCATGGGTGAGGAAAGACCCTGGAGGAACAGGAAGCCTCAGATCCAAGAACAGGAGTTCCTGAAACACCTTCCCCACTCCACAGCTGGCGCCATCTTGCCCTCACAAAAGGCTGGATGGAACCGGGGCAGTGGTGGCAGACACAGGATGAGACTGTCCCATGGGAATATGGTCCCCTCACCAGGGAACAACGGACCTCTGAGGGAAGACTACCAGGGTGACAGATGGAGGCGGTACTGAGACAGGTGCTCACAGAGGCGGGAGAACGAGTCTGTAGAATATGCATACTTGATGTCCTTGGAAAGACGTGTGTTAAGGTTTGGGTACGAGGTGTCCCCAAAAGCTCTTGTGTGAGACAATGCAAGAAGGTTTAGAGGAGAAAAGATTGAATTATAAGAGCC
Source organism: Urocitellus parryii (assembly GCF_045843805.1). Lineage (NCBI taxonomy): Eukaryota > Metazoa > Chordata > Mammalia > Rodentia > Sciuridae > Urocitellus > Urocitellus parryii. Next base: position 34,141,859 of record NC_135539.1, read on the forward strand.
TTAATCCAATCATTGAATTAATTCCCTGATGGGCATTAACTGAGTGGTAACTGAAGGCAGGTGGGGTGTGGCTGGAGAGGTGGGTCTCTGGGGGCGTGGCCTTGTGGTATATATTTTGTATCTGGTGAGTGGAGTGTCTCTCTCTCTCTCTCTCTCTCTCTCTCTCTCTTTCTCTTTCTGCTTTCTGATCATCATGTGAGCTGCTTCCCTCTGCCACACTCTTCCACCATGATGTTCTGCCTTGATCCTCAAGGAATGGACCCTGCTGTCTATGAACTGAGACCCCTGAAACTGTGAGCCACCAAAAAACTTCTCCTCCTCTGCAGTTGTTCTGGTTGGGTCTTTTTGGGGGGGTCGGTGGGTCCTGGGGATTGACCTCAGGGGCGCTCGACCACTGAGCCACATCCCCAGCCCTATTTTGTATTTTATTTAGAGACAGAGTCTCCCTGAGCTGCTTAGCGCCTTGCTTTTGCGGAGGCTGGCTTTGAACTCCTCCTGCCTCAGCCTCCCGAGCCACTGGGATTTCAGGTGTGTGACGTGGCAGCCAGCCTGGTTGGGTCTTTAAGTCACACCAGCAAAAAAGCTGACAAACACAATGTGTGAGGATATTGGCTCCACTAATAGAAGCAAACAGCAAACAAAGAAGAGCAGGTGGACAGAACCTGATGAGTAAAGACTGAACTGAGGGATTTTCTCAGAACCTAGGTAAAGGTGGTGGTGTGGAGGGCGGGGGTTTTTGTAAGAAAAATCCTGAGAAATGGAAGATGGATCCAGAAATTCCAACATTCGCCCGAGAGCTGGTCCACAAGGAAAAAAGACAACGGAGAAGAATAAACTCCAGGAAATTATAGGAAAAAACTTCTCCGAATTGTGCACTTGAAAAAGACACACAAAGGCCAGGAAGAGGGTAACAGAGAAAAGGCCACCTCCATTCATACCGTCCTGAAGTCTCAGGGCACCAGGCTCACAAGGAAAAATCCCCAGTGCTTGCAGTAACCCACAGAGAAACCCAATCGGACCCACCCGCAGGCGATACAAGACCCAAGAAGACAATGGGGCAATGTCTTTAAGGTCCTAAAGGAAAACAGCTTTGAAATTAGAAATCTATGTCAAGTTCCCCAACGGCTCCAGTGTGGAAAAAAGGCAGAGAAAAAATAGTTTGCACACATCTAAGGAATCAGTTTCTCATTCACAGACCTTCAATGAAACAGTCATCAAAAGATGTGCCTCGGGAAGGAAAGAAGAGACTGGGAGGAGAAGAAATGGATACAAGCCACAAGGCGGTTGATCGCCCCCACCCCACCCAGCCAAGTTCATGTGCTGAAGTCCCAGCCCTGGTACCTCAGAAGGTGACTCTGTTTGGAGTCGGGGTCTTTAAAGAGAGGATAAACTTAAAATAAGATTTTTTAAAGTGGGACCAAGAGTACTGTTTTTTTTTTTTCAAATGAAAAAATAGAGGGTCTGGGGTGGTGGCTCAGTGGTAGAGCGCTTGCCTAGCATGCGTGATGCACTGGGTTCGATTCTCAGCACCACATACAAATAAATAAAATAAAGGTCCATCAACAACTAAAACATATTAAAGAAAAAAAGGAAATCGAATTCAGGGGAAATGACATTAAAAAGGACAAAGAATATTTTGATGCTACCAAGAGGAGCCATTGATGACCATAAATCTCTGTGCCTCACAACAGAGGGCTGAGAAGCACACTCACTTGATAGAAATACAAGAAGAAACCGGGAGAGTTGTGCAGTAAGAGACTCCAGAGGGGCACCTGAGAAGGGGACCAGGAGGTGCAGGAACCGATGACCAAAAATAATCTATATGTTCTAATAGATCCAGAGAGCTCTGTACCAAACAAGTGGGGAAGACACATTTTTCCCCCAAATATTCATAAATATCTTTCTAAAATTCACCATAAAGCAGCCACAAAGAAGATTTCAAGCAATAATGAAAGGCAGACATAACATATGGCATATTTGCTGATAGAAACATCATGATTTCTTTTAAATGCAAGAGAATATACCATCCCATCTATACAGCAGGAAATTTGAAAAACACAAATTAGATTATTTAAAAATAAACAATAAAATATAAAATAGTAGAAAATAGTTCTACTAGGTGGTAAAATACCAGGTCAGCTTCTACCTCTTTAAGGCATATTATAAAACAATAGGGCCTCAGTGGTGCCAAAACATAATTCGAACAATAAACAAAAGTCTAGTAAACAACCCGCATGTATAAAAATTCAGTATGACTGGGACAACATTTCAAACGAATGCAGACACTAAAAGAGGCATTCAATAACCATGGGTAATTTGCTAACCAAGTTGGAAAAAAGTCACATCCCTACCTGCCCTTTTGCCAAAATAATTTGCAGAAAGATGAATGATTTAGGAATTAAATAATAAATTCCAAAAGTGTTAGGAGAAAAAAAAAATTTTTTTAATATGCTTATAACCTTGGGAGAGGAAAGGCCTTCTTAAACAAGGCATAATATGCTAATGTCATTTGGAAAAAGATTGATGCCTTTGAGTACATCATAATTTAAAATTCCTGCCTGGTGAAAAACAGCACAACAAAGTTAAAATGTAAGTTATGGTCCAGGAAAACATCTGTAATATATGAAATAGAGATTAATGTGCCCACCATCAATAAGACAAAGACAAGGCACAGGGCAGGAGAGGAAGGAGGGAAAACGAGAAGACAGCCAGTCATGGGCACGTATGGGACCCAATAACTCGAGGGATAATTAGCTCAGCAACACCCCAGCAAATAAGTGCAAACGATGAGGTGCCACTGTGCACTAAGGGTCAGGAGAAGAACCTGCCTCACAGGGTTGCATGGGATCACATGTGCCCCAGGAGGCAAGCTCTTGGGCGGGTGCCTGGAATGGCGGCGGGATCAGAGTGCGTGGCCAGCAAGCACAAGTTGCTCACCATCATCACCGGCAACTGAGCCACGGAGCCACATCCCCAGCCTTTTTTTATATTTTATTTAGAGACAGGGTCTCGCTGAGTGGCTTAGGGCCTCACTAAGTTGCTAAGGCTGGCTTTGAACTTTCGATTCTCCTGCCCCAGCCTCCCAAACGGCTGGCATCACAGGCGTGAGTCACTGTGCCCAGCAAGTTCCATCTGTCTCGATGGGAAGTTTAGTTGGTCCAGCCAGTTTGGGGGGTAATGTGGCAATATCCATTCATACATACCCTATACTGGCTCTGAATGTTGTGTCCCCCCCAAATTCATATCCTGTTGAAATCCTAACCTCATCACCTTGGTCATGAGGCACCTTGGTAATGAAACTGATTACCTTGCCTTTGGGAGGTAATTAGGTCATGGGGTGGGGAGCCTCGTGAGAGTGGCATTAATAACTTTAGAAAAGACGCTCCAGTGCTGGGTGTGGTGGCGCACGCCGGTAATCCCAGCAGCTTGGGAGGCTGGGGCAGGAGGATTGCAAGTTCAAAGCCAGCCTTGGCATTTTGGCGAGACCCTAAGCAACTTAGCAAGACTCTGTCTTAAAATAAAAAAAAAAAAAAAAATAGAAAGGGCTGGGGATGTGGCTGAGTGGTTATACAACCCTAGGTTCAATACCTGGTACCAGAAAAAAAAAAGAAAAGAAAAAGGAAAGAGACTCCAGAGAGACACCCCTATTCCTTACACCATGTGAGAACCCAACAAGAAGGCACCATCTATGATGACGTGGGCTCCCAGAAAACACTGAATCTGTCAGGACCTCAATCTTGGACTTCGTAGTCTTCAGAACTGTGAGAAATGAATGTTTGTTGTTTATAAACCACACAGTTCATGGCATTTTGTCATAGCGCCCCAAAGAGATCAAGACACCCATCTATTCTGCATTAACCCCTAACCCAGAGAAACATGCACCCGTCTTGGCAGCAAGAGGCATGCGCAAACCCAGAGGAACAAAAGGAAGAATCCTTGGGGACTCGGTGCTTTCCTGGAATATCTTCAGCTGTTCACAGGATGAAGCAGAGGTCACACTAACAGGGAACAATCACTAATTCATATTTTTAAGTGAAGAAAACCTGTTGCAGGGCAGCAAGTATTGCGTGGTGCTACTGAGCAGAACAATCATCACAAGACAGAAATGTCTGTTTCTCTAGCTTCACCTGCAAGCCTGGAGAGGGACCTGGAAGCCTCCAGTGAGCTCCTGGTTTCTTCAGGGAGCATTTTGGGATCCAGGTCTCAGGAAGCATGCTGGGATCCAGGATTCAGGGAGTATGTGGAGGTCTAGGCCTCAGGAAGCATGCTGGGATCCAGGATGCAGAAAGCATGCTGGGATCAAGAATTCAGGGAGTATGTTGGAACGGGGCGTCAGGGAGCCTGCTGGGATCTGGGCTATGAAGAAGGAGGGACTTAATAGCTTTTGTCTATTCATTTGAAAATTTTAAAAGAATATTTTCCCTGGACTGGGGACTTGGAGTGTAGTTCAGTGGTGGAGCAGTATACTCAAGGCCTGGGGTTCAATCCACAGCAACACACACATAAAACAAAAAGAATAAGTTCACCTATGAAAATACAACACATAAAATTTTAAAAACCAACCTCCTGAAATAATGCAATCTTTGGCTACTTCATAGTCTTGAGAATAGAGTGTCAAGATCCCAACAAAGCAGAAGCTCAGCTATGCATCAGAAGGGTAAGGTCACATCTGGTTTGTGTCCCATCGAACATCACGTCTTAAGGGACATGTTCACGGCTGGAGTCCCTACTCACAGGCTGCTTCCCAAGTTATACCTGTTCCATGACTCATCCTGGGTAATTATTAATTGTTATCTCTCTTCCTGTTCTCAGGAGTCTCCCAGTGTGATGGAGAGGAGCTCCCACTCCCCAACCCCCACCCCTCAAAATCCCCAAAGCAATTTACACATAAATCTCACAAAAGAGGCACAGGATCTGTTTACTGAAAACTACAAAACGCTATGAAGGAAATCAAAGAAGACTTAAATAAACTCTCACTAAGCTGATCTATAGATTTGACTCAAGTACAATAAAAATCACAACAAGATTTTTTTTTTTTGTAGCTATAGACAAGCTGATTCTCAAATTTATATGCAAAGGCAGAGAAACTAACATAGTCAATGTTGTAGTTTTGAAGACCTGATTTTAAGGCTTACTATAAAGGTGCAGTAGTCACCAGAGTGTGGCACTGGTCAAAGGACAGGCTCATGGGATCAAAGGAATGGTATAGAGCATGGAAATGAACCCGCAGAACACAGACGGCCAACTGAGTATGGACAAAGGTTCAAAGGCAATTCAGTAGCAGGAGGATAACCTTTTCCTATCAGTGATGTTGGAACAATTGGCTATCATGATTCAAGACCCAAACTTCAACACAAACCCCGGACCTGGTACAAAAATGAGCTTGAAGTAGATCATATGCTTAAATACAAAGAACAAAATGACCAAACTTCTCAAAGAAAACATAGGGGGAAATATTGGTGATAATGAGTCATTTAATATTTCTTGGACGAGACACCCAGACGCAGTCCATGAAAGGAAAACATGAGACTTCCTGAAAACTAAAATTTTGCTCTGTAAAAGACGCTGTTAAGGGGCTGGGGTTGTGGCTCAGTGGCTCTTGCCTAGCACTTGTGAGGCACTGAGTTTGATTATTAGCACCTCATACAACTAAATGAAATAAAGGAACACCAAGAGCTAAATATATAGATATATTTAAAAAGATGCTAAACAAGCTACAGGTTGGGTGGAAAATATTTGCCTGTCACAAATCTAATAAAGGACTGTGTTTGGAACGTACAGAGAACTCCCAAAAGTAAGCACAAAGAAAACCAACAGCCCAGCTTGAAAATGGAAATGCAAATTAAAACCATGATGAGGTATCACTACACAATGGTAAGTATAGCTAACATTTATATATATATATATATATATATATATATATATATATATATATATATATATCCCCAATACCAAAGGCTGGAGAAGATGTGGCACTTCTGGAACTCAGGGCTGCAAGGCGGCATTATAACTTGCCCTGGAAAAGTTTGGCAGTTTCATATAAAATTAAGTGTTCCCATTCCTAGATATTCACCCTAGGAAAATGTAAACTTATGTTCAATAAAAACCTGTACTCTGTTTATAAAGGCTGGCTACATAAATTGTCCCAAACGGGAAGCAACCCAAATGTCAGCCAATGGGTAAATAGACAAATGTGGTACATCCATACAATGGAATATCACTCAGTAATGAAAAGGAACAAAATAACAGTCCCATGGGACATGCAGTATCATGGGTGAATCTCAAAGGCTACACATTGAATGAAATTAGCTGGTCTCACAAGACTGCATGATCCCATTGATATAACATTTTTGCAAAGAGGAAACCATGGTGTCAGAACAACAGCAGTTGCTAGGGTTGGGATGAGAGGTGGGTGTATTATAGAGGAGTAGCTCTAGGGAGTTATTTTAGAAGAATGGAGCCATTCAAAGCCCCATAGGCATTAAAATTCATAGAGTTCCACATCAAAGGGAGTCAATTTTCTGCATGTTAATTAAAACAAAAAGTATCCTGGTTTAGACAATAAATTATATGGTCACCCTAACTATCCAGGGAGAAGGTCACATTGGTGATTAATCTGAAAACCCAAACAAGGACGGTGGAAAGGACTGAGATCGTAAATAGCAATAATGACTCTCCTTATTGCTGGCCAACTCCGCCAGGCGTGGCCCCAGCGGCCCCACAACCCACGAGGGTGAGACCAGCACTACCCTCATCTCACGGACGAAGCCCTGGAGTGGGGAGCTACAAAATGAGGCCAGGTTTAAACTCAAGTCCAAAGACATAACCACTGAGTGCTGCCGCTCTGTGCAATGCCACACTGGAAAATCAAAGTCAAGAGGTTCCACGTGGCCTCGGAGCGAGGAAGGGAAGGGAAGAGGGAGGCTGTCCTCCCCCATCTGCATGACTATCTGTGGGGGATGGCTTCACAGCCCGGTCCATTCTCCTCACCTGGTGGTGCCACACACTCCAAAGTCCTTGAGTAGGAGGCACAGTGGGGTCACCCTGCAGCGGTCCTAGGGTTGGGGCTCTCTGGGAACACCCTGCAGAGGTCCTCAGGTTGGGGTGCTGTGGGGACACTTGCAGAGGTCTCAAGTCAGGTTACTGTGGGGACACCTGCAGAGGTCCTGGGGTTGAGGTGCTGTAGGGCCTCGCATCACGTATCAGGTTGGCCTGGATGAAAGTCCCTTATATCTCAGAAAATCCGTGATTTCTTTCTTTCTATTGAGATGAGTCACATTGCACATATAATTGGCCATTTTAAGTGTCTAACTTAGGGGCAAAATGTTGCACAACCATCACTTCTAACTAGACTAGAACATTTTATCACCCCTAAGGGAGACCCCATTCCCAGCAGCAGCCACCTCCCTTCCTCCCTCTGCAGGGCCCCTCATATCCAGTAACCTGCTCTCTGTCACTATGGATTCTCCTCTTCTGCACATCCTATACGTGTGGAATTATGCTGCCCGTGAGCTTAAGCATCTGGCTTCTTTCATTGAGCGTAACATTTGCCCAGTTCACCCCGCCATAGCACATATTGGTGCTTTAGTCCTTTTTACAGTTCCATCAGGGTCCACTGCAGGGACCGGCCACATTTGTTGACCGTGCATCTGCTGCCGTGTTGGGGGCTGCTTCTGCCTCCGCGTTCGTGGGAGCCGGGCTGCTGCGAACCCTCACACACAGGTATGGCCGCGCCTACCTGGCTGCAGTCCTTCTGGGTGCACACCTGGGTGGGAGGCGCCGGCTCCCAGGGTAACCCTCTGTGTAACTTTCCATGGAACTGCCAAACTGTTTTCATGGCAGCTGCAACCATTTCACATTTCTTTTTTAATCACAAAGTGCAATGGAGAGTCAGAGAAGGGAGGCAGCTGGAGAGCGTGCAGAAGGTGGAATTTGTCAGGCCAAGGAAAGGTGGGGAGGTGAGCAGTCCAGGGAGAGAGAGCAGCTGGGCAGAGGTCCTGAGGTGGGCAGGTAGGCTGGGCGTGGATGAGAGCTGGGCTCAAGTGCCTACGTTATTAAGTGTAGGAAGCCTCCCTGGGGGGGTTGCATGGGGCTCTTTACGCAGAGGTCCCCAGGCACCGGCTGATCCACCCTCCCCCACCACCCGCCAGGCCCCCCTGCCCTTTCCCCTATAATGGGAAATCTGAGTAAGAGGCAGAGAGGGCGGGAGGGAGGGAGAAGCGCAGGTCTGGTAATGAGGCCATTCGTTGTCCTGACCCTCAAGTGCAGAGGCAGGGCACCCAGAGCTGTCATCTGTCTGCTTCCAACTGTCATAAAAGAAATGTGCCAAGCGGGGAAGATACCAAACTAGATTTAACATGCAATTGAGCCAGGGAATCAGCTGGCTCCGGCTTCTCTCTCTGACTTTAAATTGAACTCCCAGAAGCTCCTACAATGGGTCAGGCAGAGCCAATTTAAAAAAATTAACTCAGCTCGGCGTCCACCAAGGTGTTCGGTGGTAGTGGGGGTGACGATGATGGCAGTGAGGGCACAGAGCCATGCACACCTCCAGGCGACAACATGGCCGTGGGGGGCAATGCACACCTACCAGCAAGCCAGGGATGCAGTTTGGGGTCCCCTGACTGCAGCTTTCTCACCTGCCACCTGGGTGAGTCTCTGTTCCCTTGATTCACTGAGAGTTTCCAAGCATGTTGTGAGTGTGGCTTGGGGTTCCTGGAGGGGGACTGTGGTGGGCAAATGCCTGGTGCTACTGTCTTGAGTAACAGGGTCTCACACCTTCGATGACACAGTTAGAGATGCTTCTGGTTGGTTCTGGAATCTGGTCTGATAGTACCTGACATAGCCCAAGGAGGAGGAGGAGAAGGAGGAGGAGGGCTGGCAGGACTGCTCAAGTCCCCATGTCAGGGAGGGTCCACCTGCTGAATCATCTCCCCAAATTTACACGTAGGAGCTCTGACCTCTGCTACCTCAAAATGGGAATATTTGAAAACATATTTTTAAAATGAAGCCAAGGTGAGAGGCCTCAAGTGGAATTAGCCCTGCCCACACCTTGACCTTGGACTTGAAGCCTCCAGAACCTTGAGGAATATAAGGTTGTTGAAGCCAGTTGTTGAAGCCCCCAGTCTGCAGTGCTCTGTCCTGGCAGCCACAGGAGGCCAATGCAGGGTCTGACTGAACCTTGCTTCTCCAACATGACTCTGCCTCTGTGTCTGTGCAAGTCACAGGACGAGATCCGGGCCCTCCCTGGTCACCAGAAGCTCTGTGGGCCCGCAGAGATTTTCCTAAAGTATGTCCAGGCCTTCAGTTTGCAGAGCAGCCTGGAGGTGCAGGAGTGGCTGTTCTGTGCCCTTGCTGCCATAGCTGTCACCTGGAAGTGTGTGGTTGTTCTATGCCTTCACCACTGCTGTCACCTGGAGGGGTGCGTGTTCTGTGTCCTCACTGCCGTGGTTGCAAGGTTGGACGTCCTGTGTTGCATGGGGAGGAACCGGTTGCCTCTGCCGCTCCCTGACTTTTCCTGGCCTTTTATTTGCGGGTGAGTCACAGTGTTCCACGGTCAGACAAGGGCTGTGCTGTGTCCCTGGAAACCTGGGCTGGTTACATACGCGCATGTCCCCAGGGCCTCTATATGACTCTTGCCAGAGAGTTCAGGCCCTGAGTGACAATATTTTTTTAACTGAACTGGGTTGTTTGGTCCAGGAGCCTCAGTGGGACCTCAGACAAGAGAAGAAACACAAGGCCAGAGCACCACCGTGTCGCGTTCCCTCCTGATGTCCCTCCTCGAGCACTTGTCCCATGTCCTTGTGGATTTACAGGGTTGAGGCAGCCCTCCTCCTCCCTCCTCAAGCCATGCGAGTGGCAGGGGCTCTCCCCCTTGGTGGGGAAGTGGACTCTCGCTGCCTAGCACCCATATTCTTTTAATGCATCCTTTTATATACCTCATGTTAAGAACCAGGCCTTATGGCATCCTGTAGGTAGTGGTGAAACTTCTGGAAACCCATCAGATTAGCTAATGCACTGCACGGAACCCAAGATACCAGTAAAACAAAATCCTGAGGATTTTACCTGAAGTCTAAGCATTTTACCTGACACCAACCTTGACACTGTACAATTTAACACGGAGGCCTTATTGCCCAGTTGCTGGGACTATGGTCAGCAGAGAGCCTCCGGCTGTCAGCTCCTTGGAGTGGCTAAAGAGCCACCTCTTTCATGATCACACACTTCCCAGGACAGGCCGTAGCCAGTGACTGACTAATGCAGGGTTACTGAATGCCTGAGTGTCGTGGGCCAACTCTAAGACCCCCATCAGCTCCAGAGCCCCAGCTGTCAATCAAGATGCATGATGGGACTACACCACAGCCTGTGTGCTCCTTTTGCCTAATCCTGGTTCTCCCTCCCATGAAGACTCCTTGATAAACACCCTTCATCTATAAACAAAGGGCTCCACCTCCAAGTAGGCCTCCTGGGGAACACAGCTAGTGCTACTCACTATACAGTTATCTCTACTTTTGTATATATTTGAAAGTTTCCATAATAAAGTAGATAGAAAATAGATAAAACTCTACAGGCAGCAGATTAGGAGACAATTAAAGAACATTATGAGCAACTTTTTATTGTTACGGTTTTTGGTGATACTGGGGATTGCTCTCCCACTGAGCTGCATTCCCCAGCCCTTTTAATTTTATTTTTGAAACAAAGTGTCACTAAGTTGCTGAGGCTGGCCTTGAATTTGGGAACCTCCTGCCTCAGCCGCCTCAGCCACTGGGATCACAGTTGTGCACCACCGTGCCCAGCACAAACATCTTTATACCAGTACTTTCAGTGACTTGGATCAATGAACAAATCTGTAGAAATATATAATTTATTGAAACTGATTGAAGAAGGTGTAGAAAACATCATAGGCCTGTAATTGTAAAAGAAATGAATCTTTAATCTAAAATCATATAAAGAAAGCATCAGGCCCAGCTGGTTCTGATTCACGTTCTATCAAAGCTTCAAGAAACAAATAACTACAATTTCACACAAACTCATTGAGACGATGAAAGAATAAGGAAACTTCCCAGGCTAATTTTTAGCATTTTAGTTCTTGATAGTAGAACAAAAGAAGTATAATATAATAAAGGAAAATTACAAGTCGGTTTCACTCATGAACGAAATTGCAATGAAAGAAAAAAAATTAAGCAAACCAAACCTAAGCACAATAAATAAAACATGAATAAGTTGGGTTTCTCCCACAAAAATAAATTGGTTTAACTTAGAATATCTTATGATGAAATTTAATTCACAAACAGATGAAGGCAAAACACTGTATATGGGCATTTCAGTAACTATAGAAAAAGCATTGGATAAAATTTGACATGTATTCGTGATAACATATATTGGCAAAGTAAGAACAGAAAGGAAATAAACTTTCTTAATCTAATTAATGAAATTCCCCCAAATCCTCCAGCACACTTTATAATACTTAAAAGTAAAACCTTAAAACCTTTTCTGCCAGGATTGGAACAAAAACATCATCATCGCTACTACTGTTCAATGCTTCCCTGTAGAGGTCCCCCAGCAGGGTATAAAAATAAAGCAAAAGCTAGCTGGGTGACATGGCACATGCCTGAAATATCAGAGACTCTGGAGGCTGCAGTAGGAGGATCACAAATTTGAGGCTAGCTTCAGTAACTTAGTGAAGTCCTAAGTAATTTAGTAAGACCCTGTCTCAAAATAAAAAATAAAAAGGGGCTGGGATGTAGCTCAGTGGTAAAGTGTCCTGTGTTCAATCCCCAGTAACAAAAATAAAAAAAAAAAAAGAAAAGAAAAGAAAAAGGAAATAAAAGCTGTAAGTGTAAAAAGAAGAAAACCCATCATAATTCACAAAGATATTATCATTTACATAGAGAAAAGCAGAGATCATTAGCATTTTTTAAAAGAGTCTAACCTAGTTTCTGAATCCAAGCTTGAATATTTAAAAATGAACTGCATCTCTCTACACTAGCTTGACACATAAATGCAAATTGTAAAAAGATGTTCTTTATAATGTTGCAAACCACAGAAGATGCTAGGAAGAAATTCAACAAAAACTAAGCAAGATGTTCACAGGGAAAATGATGAAACTTCTTTCAAAGTCAAAGCAGACCCAAGTAAAAGGAAACATGAATACAAGTCCAAAGACGGAAATACGACCATAAAGATGCCTGTTGTGGTTTGGATCTGTCTGTCTGGACTGTCCCCCAAAGGCTCATGTGTTGAGGGCTTGGTCCCCAATGCAGGAATGTTCACAGGTAAGGCATTAGGAAGGGACTGGATCATGAAGGCTTTAGCCTCATCAGATGATTAATCCATTTGATGGATTAATCCATTTGATGGATTAATGATTTGAATGCTTTATTGGAAAATGGTGGAAACTGTAGGCATGTAGGGCACTACAGAGGAAGCAGGTCACTGGGGGATCCCATGGGGACTATATCTTGTCCCTGTCTCCTTTCTCTCTCTCTCTCTGCTTCCAGGCCGCCATGATGTTCTGTCTCACTTCAGTCTCGAATCAATGGAATCAGTCAACCAGGGACTGGGACCTCTGAAACCAAAGTGGATCTTTCTTCCTTTAAGTTGTTTTTCCCAGGGGTTTGTCACAGTGACGAGAAGCTAACTAACACAATGCTGGTTCTCCCCAACATGATGTATAGACCCAATACAACTCCCCGACAAATATCCTAACAGAGGTTCTTAGGGAACGTAAGTTGGTTCTGTGTGGCCAGAGCACTAAGTTTGTTTCAGGCAATGTGCACACAAGTGATGTGCTCAGCTTGCAGCCTGGTCCATAATAAGTGTCCCCTCTGTGTGCCTTTGTGCACTGACTGGATGCCTCAGTGAGGAGCATAGCATGACGGAGAGTCTGGTCCCCGAACACCTGCGTGGAGGTCAGCTGACCTGCATCCTGAAAACCACCCTGGGTTATGTGTGAGGAAAAAAAGAAGAAAAAGACACTTTCTTTCTTCAAGACATGATCATTTCAGGGACAATGTGCCATACCGGGTGGCCTGCACAACTGATGCACACAGTACGGAGTCAGGGAGGTACTGACCTCTGGTTTGGGCTTCGACATAGAAAGAGCTCAGAAGTCACGATTCCCATCCTCACCGAAACAAAACCCAAAACGCTGGGCAAACCCTAGAATCACAATTTTCTTGGATCCAACAGAGAACTAAGGTCACCGATCAAATTGCCACCTTGGAAACTTGAAGGTCACCGACTTCTAGATGGATACAGCAGCTGAGATCTGCTTGTATGGAGCACAAACCTCTGGGGTCACCAACTCGTAGGAACACCAGGATGGTAATGTTGACGGATCACGAGAGGCTGATGATGAGAACGCTTGGTAGGGCTACGCTCCCAGGAATGCCACCACTCCTCCCAGTGAGGGTCTCAGAAAGATCCCCTGGGGGCTGTGGCAGGGGGATGAGTATCCATGTTGAAATGCACCAGAGCCCTTCCACAAGGAAGGCCTGGTCACATGGGGGTTGTCGGACAACAGTTGAGAAGCTTCATCCCACCTGGAGGAAGAGGGGGCTTCTCCCCTCTCCAGGCCCTCCAAACTTCCTGTTTTACCTAAGAGGGAGACATAGTCAGCAGGGCCCAGGGTCAAGGGAACAGACTGCGGACACAGCAGCTGGAGCTGGAGGCAGATGGGAGACCACATCGCTGGAGAATTACTTGGGATATAATCATAGATTATAGGTCATTGCCCCTACCGGTCCCCTCCACTTCACCAGGACACCAACAGGCTCTAGCCTAACAAGGGTGGATCACAGCGAAGACAGCTGGAAGACAGCCGGGCTCTGGGGAGAAATGCACAGGAAGCACGGTGACAAGAAGGAGCAAAAGCAAGGACGCTGGAGCAATTTGGAACTCCAGGCACCTCTCCGTCTAGCCCACGTTGCACAGAAGCCGAATCCTAGCGAGAGTAATGTAAAGCCTCCCGCTAAACCCGCCTCAGCTCTCCCATTACCCAACAGCACCTGTGCTGTCAACAAACAGGAACAAGGTATGACAAGTGACAAGGGAAAAAACACTCTGAAAGACAGAGCGATGTCAGAAGCTGGCGCAGATACGACATAGAAGCTGGAATTATTCAGAGAGGGAATTTACAAGAATTATTGACTAATAGGTTGAGGACTCTAATGGGGAAAAAAGGCAGACAGTATGTAAGAACCAATGGGTAAAATAGACTGAGAAATGGAAACTGTAAGAAAGAATCAAAAGGTCACACGGCAAGTAGACAACAGGACACCTTCCCTGAGTGAGTTCACCAGGAGCCTAGGAGTGGCCGAGGAGAGATCGTGAGCGTGAGCCCAGGGTGATGTGGATTCCCAGGCTGAACTGCCAAGGCAAAACAAATAGAAAGAAACCATCAGAATGGAGCACCCAAGAGGTGCTGGCTCATATCAAAAGCCTAGAATATGCATACTTGGAGGAGCAGAGGGAGAAGAGGAAGAGGAGGAAGCAAAGAAAGAGGGGAAGTGAGAATGGCCAAGGACATTCCACACTGAACAAAAGAGATGCAGGAAGTTCAGAGAACATCCCCGAAGCAGAATAAAGAACCACAAAAACACATCTCACAGCCCGGCGAGGCAGTGCATGCCTGTAATCCCAGCCATGCAGGAGGCTGAGGCAAGAGGATGGCAAGTTTTGAGGCCAGCCTCAGCAATGTAACAAGACCCTCAGCAACTTAGCAAGACCCTGTCACAAAGTAAACATAAATAAATAAATAAAAGTGGCTCACTGGTTAAGCATCCCTGGATTCAATCACTGGTACAAATAAAAGAAAAAAGAAAAAGAAACGTGGATTTAGATTAGTTTAAAATGTATTTTCTAAGCTGGTGGGCATGGCTACTCAGCATGCTAAGGTGGGAGGAGGCCTTGAACCCAGGAGTTTGAGGCCCCTGTCTCAAAACAAAACTAAATTAAACTCTTAGGCAATCACTTAGCAATTTTTGAAGAAGTATAACCGATACACTAAGAAAGAATACAAAGTGAAATCAAATAACACTCAAAGCCCAGGAAGGCAAAAAATGAGGGGAGGGAGAGAGAGCTTGGTATTTGTTCAGAGAAAGACTCATTGTTCTAAGGAACAGACAAGGGAACCCAGATTTAAAGCCACAATTGTCTGAGATCTGATGTATGAGAAACTTGGCTCCCTGCAGATCAGCGGAGGGAGGTGGTGCTAGGACAGGTGGACGTCCCCTTGGAAATGAGTTTAATTGAATCTCTGCCGTGAACCATTCACACCAATAACGTCCAAACGCGTTAATGTGGAATCTTATTACCAGTGTTCTCGATATTATATGTGTGCAGGCGTGCTTTTGTTTGCATTTTTAAAAGAAATTTAATTCACAATTTAAAAATACCTATACACTTAAGAGAGAGATGAAACCAACGTTTGGCTTAGTGGTCAAAGAGCTGGAGAGAAGAGAACCTGCTGGTCCTGCAGAGCCCCAGAGAGCCTCAGACCTCGGACGCCCCTGCCACAGGAGGTGGGCACACAGGTGGGGCTAGAGGTCAGTGGCAGGAGGGAGAAGGTTTGCTTAGTGGAAGATGAGGCCTGGGGGCGAGGGCCCGAGGACAGAAATGAGGATAAGCTGTCATCTGGAGAGGTGACAATTAAGATGCTGGCAGAGTGGAATTCAGAAGTGGGAAGGGATGGGCAGGGACCATGACTTTTTATTATTAGCCATGTGATAGTATTTGGCTACACACACACACACACACAAACACACATATATTTTTTAAAACATACACACACACACACACACACACACACACACACTGGTGATTGAACCTGGGGCACTTAACCACTGAGCCGCATCCTCAGCCCTTTTATGTTTTTTTTAATTAATTAATTAATTTATTTATTTTCATGTGGTACTGAGGATTGAACCCAGTGCCTCATGTATGCTAGGAGAGCGCTCTACCATTGAGCCACAACCTCAGCCTCCCTTTTTGTGTTTTATTTTGAGACAGGGTCTTGCTGAATTGTTCAGGGCCTCACCAAATTGCTGAGGCTGGCTTCAAACTTGAGATTCTCCTGCCTCAGCCTCCCGAGCCACTGGGATTACAGGTGTGCACCACCATACCCGGTAGAGAATATTCTTGTAATGGCTTCATAGTTTCTTCCCAATTTAGTCCTTCTCTCATTCTCCCCATCCCAAACTCAGTAATCGACCATTTACCTTGACTTTCTAGTGTTCGTGTTATTTATAACAGGAGGAACAGCATGTTTGGCTTGTCACCTTTCTCCGAAGAAACTTGGGTTGTCTCTAAACCTTAATGTGCACACAAAGTACCTGGGAATGTGCCTGTTCTCCTAGCAACTTGGGAGTCTGAAGCAAGAGGATCACAAGTTTGAAGCCAGCCTCAGCAACTTAACAAGGCCCTAAGCAACTCAGCAAGACCCTATCTCAAAATAAAACATAGAAAGGCCTGGAGATGTGGCTCAGTGGTTAAGGATTCCTTGGTTCAATTCCCAGTACTTAAAAAAAAAAAAAAAAAAGTACCTGGGAATCTTTTTAAAGAGATCTTGTTAAAGAGATCAATAGATCTGAGGTGGGTTGTGACATTCTGAGAAGCAAAAGGATGTGGGACAATTTTTAGGGGTGACAGAAATGTTTTGTATCTTGATTGAGGTTGTAGTTACATGGCTATATACATTTATCACAACTCATTGAACTGTATACTTACAATAGGTGCAAAAAAATTGACTTCAAAGGGAAAAATCATTCTAGATAGGTTATAGATATAAATTTGGAAGATGAAATAAGATTTTAGAAGAAAACATACATCTTGGGATAGGTAAAATCTTTCTTAAGCAGGACTCAGAAAGAGCTAACCATACAGAAGAATTCTCACACATGAGTTGGACCACATTAAAATAAACTCCCATTTATAAATAGACTATTAGAGAGTGAAAGGCAGGCCACACAACCAAGGAAAGATATCTGCAGTACCTGTATCTGACAAAGGACACACACCTATCTTATACAGTTCAATAAGAAAGGCAGTTCGATAGAAAAATGGGCAAAACACTTGAATGGATACTTCATAAAAGCAGGATATCCAAAATGGCCAATAAACAAGAAAAATTTTGGTTTTTTTTTATGACTAATTGTCATAAGTGAAATGCAAATTAAAACCACAGAATTGTTTGTCTGGCTACATACCCACCCGAATGTCCAAAACAAAGAGACAATTCCATGTGTGAGTATCGTCTCAGAGCAGAGAGCAAACAAAAGCCCCAGCCAAGACCGAGGGCAACACAGCCTGAAATAACATCCTTGGGAAACTATTTGGCAGCACCTACTAGAGCAGAGTGTGAACATGCCCTAGGGTCCAGCAAGCCCACTCCTGGGTGGGTAAACACTTATTTCCAAAATACATGCATAAGAGTGCTTGTAGCAGCATTATTCACAATAGCCAATCAACAGTGGCATAAATAAAATCTGGATAATTCACAAAATGGATTATTATTGGCAACAAAAGCCAAACAATGTATCGCTATAAGAAGCAACATTGATAAATAAAGCTAAGGTGGTCAGACAAAGTACAGGACACCCCCATTATACTTATTTTCTGAATAAACAAATAATTTTTACTGCAAGAATGTCCAGTGCAATATTTGGGACATACTCATACTAAAAATTCTTATGTTAAAAGTCATCACTCTATTACAACATTATTTTTTTTAAAATTCTTACATTAAAAGTTCTTATTCTATGGCGATATTGTTTTTCAGCTGGTCACGTTCTATTTCTTGATCTGGGTGTCACTGGTGACCAGGATGTGCTCACTTGGGGTCCACACGCGTCTCTTGTGTGTATGCTACATTTCAATGCAAAGTTTACTATAATAACAATAAAACTGTACCTGGCCCATGTGTCCCATTCAATCAGGGCTGGCCTCTGGCCTGTTGGGGTCCCACTAGATCTCCTCCCTGCTGTCTGTGATCTCTGTAACCTGTACAGCCATCCTGGCTCACAGCCCCTGTTCAGAATGCCCCGATGGCTCACCCTGAGCTGTCCTATTCCTTCAGGCAGACCTGCCTATCCTTCTCCCTAAGGTCTGTCCACATGTTGGGCATCACTCAGAGCGACAGCCTCACCTTGCAACTGACTGTTTATACGCCTGTCTCCTCACCAGATGACAGACGAGTTGTGGCAGGGACTCCGTCTTTTCACCTTTTATCCTTCGCAGTGTCTGCACAGGGTTGATGCTGGGCGTGTCTTAGTGGATGAATATGTAGGGGTCTTAGTCCATTTTCTGCCGCTATCACAGAATACCACAGACTGCATAATTTATAACAAACAAATTTATTTGGCTTATGCTTCTGGAGGAGGAGAAGCCCATGAGCAAGAGGCTGCTTCTGGCAAGAACCTGCTTACTACATCCTCCCATGGTGAAAGGGCAAAAGATCATGAGCAAGAGAGAGCGAGAGACAGAAGAGAGTGGAAACCTACCCAGGGGTAACTATCCCTCCTGTGATGACAACGTTGACCCATGATCTTTTTTTCTTTCTCTCTCTCTCTCTCTCTCTCTCTCTCTCTCTCTCTCTCTCTCTCTTTTGGTACTAGGAGTTGAACCCAGGGATGCTCGACCACTGACTGAGCATCATTCCCAGCACGGTTTAATTTCGAGACAGAGTCTTGCTATGTTGATTAGGACCTCACTAAATGGCTGAGGATGGCTTTGAACTTGCAATTCTCCTGCCTCCACCTCCTGAGCCACTGGGATTACAGGCATGTGCCACCGTGCCCAGTCTAATCACCCCTCAACACTATTCTATGGGGGATTCAGTCTCCAGCCATCCTTTTGGGGAGGCACTGTTAAGCCCTAGCAGTGGGTAGCAAGAGTAATGGAAGTGATGGTTGGAGATCAGGCAAAAGAACATGGGCAAAGCTTTGCAAAGGGTTCATGCTAAAATTTTAGATTTGAAAGAGACCCTTGGGCACTTGCTCTGGGTTATCCTACTAATGGGTGGCATGCAACTACAGCAAGATGGGCACTTGGCAGCTACAGGCCTGTCCTGAGCATGGTGCTTGCTGCACATGGGTGGCAGTGGTAGGTGGTGTCTTATTTAACTTGCTGTGGAAGGGTGCTGGTCTCATCCCATTTCATAGATGAGAACACAGGTGTGAAGAAGCTCGGCGACTTGTCCCAGATCATATGGCTGGCAGGAGCAGAGCCCACGCCCATCACAACCACTATTCTATGAGTAATGCCAAATGCTGAATCACTGAAATGCCCCCCCCCCCCCGCACCCTTCCCTGCCACCACCCAGAACAGGCAAGTCAGCAGAGGAAGTGTCAGTGCCCACCGAGCCCTGAGCAGCACTGTGAGTCACACAACCTTTCTGGTACCTCTCAAATCGGTCTCTGTAGGTGGCTCCCCCTCCCATGGAATGGCCCGCCCGGAAGGGGTGACAACTCAAACCCCTAAACACAGCCTTCAGCTTCATCCAGACTGAGATTTTCAGGTTTTAAACAAAACAAAAATCTGATTCACTGTTTCCAGTCCTACAGGAAACTCAAGTCCTTTATTTATCTGTTTCTTTAAAAAATTTTAAAAATAAAAAGAAGAAGAAAATCAAACTAGGAAAAAAAAAACACCTTTATGTCTTGAAAGAGTTTTGAATGCATCTCATTTCACACAGCACCAAACATTGTTCATGACAGAGGCTGTAGAACGAAGCCCAAAGTAAAAGAGAAGGAAATGAAACGCATTACAATAAAACACACTCGCTAATAAATAAGAGCCCAGGCAATGAATCCGACTCAGAATATACCACTGGCAAGAAGAAATGCCCCCAAAGCTTTGCTTAAACCAAATAATAGAAGAACTGATAGCTCCCCTGGGTCCCTGGGAAAAGTTAATACATCCAGGAGGCTGCAAACGGAAGCTCTGTTTGGGATTTTGGTACAAAACACAGGACATTAACGACATTCAAGGTGAAAGAAACAGGCCTTGTAGATTTAGGGACCACGGTGTTTTCATCAGGTAACAAAAACAGAAGTCTGGATGTCTCCACTGGATCCCACCAGCTGCCCTCCAGAAATTAACCAGAACTCCTCACAGCAGCACCCAGGGGGACCCACTGCTCCTAACTGCCCAACTGGAGAATTAATTTAACTGCAGAGATTTGGATAATAAGAATGAACCCTTAAGGGAGATAAAAACCTTAATTGGGGAAGATTTTTCTCCCATCCATTGTGCAGAAGCATCATTAGAGGTGAGGACACAGGGTGGGGGTCAGGAGCTCTGGGGTTCTATTATGCAAGGGTGACCCTGAAGAAAACCCTGAGGCTGTGAAAGATACTGAGATGCTGTGGTGCTCCAAGCTCAGAAGGATCACATCCTACACCTAGCATCCAAATTAATCCCTTTCTCATCAACCCCAGGGGAATCCTAATAGCACTAGGGCACCAGAGCAGAAGACAAAGGAAGATGTTCAAGGTGAAAGCCAAGGCCGGTCTAGAGGAGGGCGCGGCCAATGACAGAATTCAAAACTGAAGAGGCCAATTAATAAAAATAAAGCCTCTTCTTTACAGAATGCTTTGGTATTTCCAGCACCATTTTTCACCTACTTATCTCCTAGGCTCCTTAGAGCAATTTTGTGTAGCAGGAAGGCAGGGATTATTTATCTCCATCTTGTTCATGAAATCTCGGAAGAGTGAAGTGATTCGCTCAAGGTCACAGGGTCATTGTGGATTTTTAAAGTGGGTCCTGTAGGGATGACTAGTCGGGGGCAGCCAAGCTTCAATTCTCAGTTTCACACCCATGGCAGACATTGACTATCAATTACAGAACTCTCTTCCAGAGCTCAATGCAATGCTCCAGCAAGCCATTATTAGTTGATTGGCCTCCAAGATCAAATCCATTTATCATCTCAAGCCCTACCTAATCTTCTCACTTGACATATGAAGAAACTGAGCCCCAGAGAGGAGAAGGGACTTGGTCAAGACTGTCCAATGGGTGAGACGATCCAAAATCCAAATCCCCTTTCTAAGCCAGCGGTTTCACCAGTGCACCAGGCTGTCTGCCCCCCATCTGCTGCCCATAGAATGCACATCTTCCCCACCAAGATTCATTAACAGGACAGAAGAATGACTTTTTTCATGACCTTGCCAGAGAAAATTGGGTTTTCTGAGCAAATGGACAAATTACTACTCCCAAGGGACAAATCAAAGATGACTCCAGGAGCCTAACCCTGAGCAACTGGCAGGACAGAAGAGAGAGTTCAGCACCCGGAAAACCCAAGTTTGATTTCTGGATCCATTCCCAGTGGACACGTCAAGACTCAAGTTCAGGAGGGGAGTCTGGGCAGGAGATACAAACCTGGGTGTGACTGGCACATAGATGACTTTTCAAGCAATGAGGCAGATGAGGCCACCTGGGGAGAGGACTGAGCTCTGGCTTGGGCCTCAGAGATCAGGGGATACGAGCAGTCAGGGAAGGGAGCCTGGGAAGCAGCAGTCAGTTAAGTGGGAGAAAAACCAGGAGAGGGGCCCAAAGCCAGATGAATGTGTGTTTCCAGGAGGTGAAGAATCAATGGTATCACATGCTGCTGAGATCACGGACTAAGAACAGACTGTAGGACAGGGTCAGCATTAGATCAGAGCTGTTTAAATTGATTGCCTGGGCAAAACCCCACTAAAGTGGGTTCGAGATGGAAAGGGAGAATAGGAACTGGGGACAGCCAGTGTAGACAACACGTTCAAAGGGATTTGCTATGAAGGTGTTATCCTCAGATCCTTATGTTGTACCCCTAAGTCCCTGAACATTGAAATGTGACTCTACTTGAAGACAGGGTCTTTAAAGAGTAGATTAAGTTTAAAATGAGTTTTTTTGGGGGGATGGGACCAGTAGGACTGCTGTTCTTTATGCAAAAAATAGGGAAGGAACATTAAAAGGGACAAAGAAGATTTTTTAAAAATATTTATTTTTTAGTTGTAGTTGTACACAATACCTTTATTTTGTTTACTTATTTTTATGTGGTGCTGAGGATTGAACCCAGGGCTTTGCATGTGCTAGGCAAATGCTCTACCACTGAGCCACAACCCCAGCCCCTAAACCCCTCACCCCCGGCAAAGAAAATTTGTATGCTACGGAGAAGAACCGTCAATGACCATGAACGCCGATGTGCCTCAGAACACGGCTGAGAAGCACACACAGCAAAGCTGATGGAAAACAAGAAACTGGGAAAGACATGGTCAGTAAGAGACTTCAGAAAGGGCCCCGAGAAGGGGACTAGCAGGTACAGTAACAGATGACCAAAGATAATCAACATGTTCTAACAGATCCAGAGAGCTCTGTATCAAACAAGTAGGAAAGACAAATTCTTTTCAAGCACACACAGAACATTCTTACAAAATTTCAGCATGAATTAGCCACGAAGAAAATTTCAAGCAATAATGAAAGGTGGAAATAACATATGGCATATTTTCTGGTGAAAACATGATAGCATTTTAAAAGGAGGGGTGAGCCCTAATCCAATCTAACTAGTGTTCTTCCAGAAGAGGGCTGGGGATGTTGCTTGTTTAATATGCATGGGGCCCTGAGTTCAATCCTAGCACTGCAAAAAAAAAAAAAAAAAAAATCAAAAGAAGAGGGGCTGGGGGTGTAACTCAGTAGTTGACTGAGCATGCCCTGTTATGGGTAGGGCATGTTTAGCATGCACACGGTCCTGGGCTCCATCCCTGGCACAAATAAATAAAAGGAAATCAGACACACAGAGACACTAGAGGTGAGCTCGAACATCCAGGTGAGGACACAGAGGGAAGGTGGCTGTCACCGTCAAGGAGAGAGGCCTCAAGAAACACTAACCTACCAGCACCTTGAGCTCAGACACGCAGCCGGAACTGTGAGACAATGAATGTTGTTGTTCAAGCCACCTGGACCATGGTGTTTTGTTATGGCAGTCCAAGCGTAATCATTAAAAAGAAAAGAAACAGACAGGCAGTGATAGCTGGAGGGGAAGATGAAACCCAGATGGGTTGGTTAGTTTGTGCTAAAGATGGGTGAAACAGTGGCATCTCAGTACTCCGATGGGAATGAGGCCACAGAGAGAGAGGGATAGATGATACAGGAGAGGAAGATACCAGAGAATTTCACTGGATAGACAAGGGGGCTCTGGGGCCTGGGGCAGAGATGGGCAGGGCAGATGGACAGATGTATATCTTGGAAACAGAGCAGGGATCAGGCCCAGATGCACGAGGTGCCAGGACAGGGGGTAGAGGAGGAGGCAGGGCCACAGGCTTAGGGCCAGGAGGGCCTCTTAGGTCCCATTTGTCTGACTATGCTACAAAAGATTGGGATTTTTCAAAATGTAGCTAATATTAAGTAAGAAAGATATGAAGTTATATAAAATTTCTATACAAAGGGGGAAATAGGTTGATCTGTTCCTTGGAATGGCCTTCTGCTTATGCTATAGCCACATATAATAGTCAAAGAAAACCAGTGATGCTTCCCTACCCATAACAGTCAGAGAAAATCATCCTTTCCCAGGGATGGGATGTAGCTCAGTGGTACAGCACCTGCCTAGCATGCATAGGGCCCTGGGTTTGGCCCCTGACAGTGCAACAACAACAACAACAAAAACCTATCCCTTCCTTCTTTGGCCTCGTTCTTCAGCCTAAAACCTCTCCAAACTGGGACAGTCCTGCTAAAGAATGTCTCTTAAGAATATGGGAAGAGGGCTGGGGATGTGGCTCAAGCGGTGGTGTGCTCGCCTGGCATGCGAGGGGCATTGGGTTCGATCCTCAGCACCACATACAAATAAAAAATAAAGATGTTGTGTCCACCGAAAACTAAAAATAAATATTAAAAAAAAATTCTCTCTCTCTCTCTCTCTCTCTCTCTCTCTCTCTCTGTTAAAAAAAAAAAAAAAAGGCTATGGGAAGAATGGTGTGGGGATGTGACTCAGTGGCGAGGTGCTTGCCTGATACGTGTGAAGCCCTGGGTTTAATCCTCAGTGGCCCCCCCAAAGGAAAAAAAAAGTAAAAGTAAAAAGAATATGGGAAGAAACACTTTTCTAATATCAGGTATGCTCATAGGAATGGGGCCTTTTATGCTCCTTGGTCTACATCTCTGCAAACAAGGATGTCCACACCAGCTCCCGGAAGCATGTGGTTTTCAAAAGCATCTGAGCACTGAAGACAGGAGGCCTGGGAAGAAGTACAGGGTACCATTATCATTCAACTGAATGTTTCCCTTGAACCAATTTTGCTCAGATCCCTTTTTTTTTAAAAAAGGCTATTTCTTAGAAGACTTCAGTCAATCACATAATCCTTTCCAGAAGCAGGGAACAAAGCACTAGTGTCAATAAAATGCAGTTTTACTTCATACTAACATTTATTCACTAAAATAATAATTTACTAAACCTCAAATAATACTGGCACAGGGCTTCTGTTTGCTCTCACAGATGAAAAAAAAAATTAAAATAAAAAACCCACATCTTTCTGCAGAAATGTACAAGAACACTCACAGTAGTTTCATCACAGTGGCCCCAAAGTGCAAATCATACAAATGCTTGTCAACAGACCCTTTCCACCAAGATGGTGCTGGAAGCCGAGAAGGAGCCTCCTGCCTCTCCCAGAGCCAAACCAATGCCAAGGCTCTGCAGGCCAAGAATGCAGAGCGAGAAGGCACTGTGTTAGTCAGCTTTTTTCGTTGCCATGACTAAAATACCTGACAAGAACAACTTAGAGGAGGTAAAGTTTATTTTGGCTCAAAGTTCCAGAAGTTCAGTCCGTGGTGGGCTGAATCCATGGCTCTGCGCTCAAGGTGAGGCAGGACGTCATGGTGGAAGGGTGTGGTAGAGGAAAGCAGCTCAGCAGACAGCAGTCAAGGAAGCAGAGAGGGAGGATGAACTCTTCCAAGGCAAACTTCCCTCCCCAGTGACCCACCTCTTCCAGGTATCTCCCACCTGCC
This sequence comes from Urocitellus parryii, assembly GCF_045843805.1. NCBI lineage: Eukaryota > Metazoa > Chordata > Mammalia > Rodentia > Sciuridae > Urocitellus > Urocitellus parryii. The sequence goes on from NC_135539.1 coordinate 34,166,822, forward strand.
TACAGGTACCACCCAGGCAATCCATTCAAAGTAAGGCAGTCTGATTAGGTCACAGCTCCCATCATTATTGTACCTCTGAATATTGTGCATTAACCCAGGAATTTGGGGGGACCTTATACTCAATCCATAACAGGCATCCATAGACAGACAGACAGACAGACAGACACACACACACACACACACACACACACACCACTGGGGTTCCAGAGGCAGCCCCAAATATCCTCAGAGGAGAGCTGCCTGAAAAAAAATCCCCATCCTCAAGTCCCCTCCACTGAGTTTGCCATGAAATCAGAGGAAACAGGGGCTGGAGATGTGGCTCAGCGGTAGCGCGCTCACCTGGCATGCGTGCGGCCCGGGTTCGATCCTCAGCACCACATACCAACAAAGATGTTGTGTCCGCCGAGAACTAAAAAATAAATGTTAAAAATTCTCTCTCTCTCTCTCTCCTCTCTCACTCTCTCTTTAAAAAAAAAAAAAAAAAGAAATCAGAGGAAACACACTCGTGTTCACTGTGGATGTCGAGATCAATGAGCACCGGACTTAAAAAGCTGTGAAGAAGCTCTGTGACATTGATGTAGCCAAGGTCAATACTCCATCAGGCCTGACAGAGATGAGAAAGCCTATGTTCCACTGGCTCCCGATAACCACGCTTTGGATGTTACCAGTGAAATTGGGATCATCTCGACTGAGTCCAGCTGGCTAAGTCTACATACACGGTTTTTTTCACCATAAAAAAAAAATGTTTATCAACACTAGAACGGATAAACTGTGATGCATTTGTACAAGGCACCAAGAAGCAACAAACTGGATGAGCCTCACATCTGTGGCTGAGAAAAGAAGCTGGAGGCAGAGAACATCTCATAGGCTCCATTTACAAGAAAGGCAAGGACAGGCAAAGCCACAGGGATTAGCTTGAAGTGGTGCTTATGTTGGGGTTAGGGAAAGGTGAGCCACTGGGAAGAGGCCTGAGAGACCCCTTGGGCCCTTGAAAGGAGTTATACCTGGATCTGGGTGATTGGCTCCGCGGGTATATAAAAAGCTCATCAAGCTCTATGCCTAAGATTTGTTCCTTTTTTTTTTTTTTTTTGGTACTGGAGATTGAACCCAGGGGCACTTAACCACTGAGTCACATCCTCATTCCTTTTTTAATATATTTTATTTAGAGACAGAGTCTCACTGAGTTCCTTAGGGCCTCAATAATTTGCTGAGACTGGCTTTCAAATCGAGATCCTCCTGTCTCAGCCTCCTGAGTCGCTGGGATTATAGGTGTGTGCTACCATGACTGGCTTTATGTTTAAAATTTGTGAAGTGTACTGTGTGCTATATCTTAATTTAAAAACCCAGATTTCTCACTGAGGGGTCCCCCAGTTTTGCCTTTTAGCAGGAACACTGAGGCCTGTGATTCCTAGCATGGCCCTCTTATTAGGACAAAGCAGAAATGAGAGTCCACTGTAAGAGGAAACCACCTTTTGCATGAGGCTGGGATTCTGGAAAGCTAAGACTCATGGTTAACAAAAAATGCAAACAAGAGACAAAGATACAAAATAAGTTTTAAAAATTTCCCTTCCCAGCCACTGAGCTCCCTCCCCCAGAGGTCCCTGGCATAAACAGACTCCTATAAGTGCTACTGTTTTCTTCCAGAAACTCATTGAGAAGAAACACACTTATGATGTCTGCATCCCCGCAGACCCGCCTCATCCTCATTAACGACCTCACAGAATCCCACTGTGCAGATGGACCTTGCTCTGGAGGAGCATTTCTGCCCTTTCAAGCTTTTGTCTGTAAATAAACAACACTTGCACGAACATCTGCATGTACAAATCTCTGCGTGCTTGTGTGTCCGTAATACAGTCTCTTAGAAGCAGAGTTCCCATGCCAGAGGGTTTATTCATTTACAATGCTGGTAAACATCATCAGATTGTCCATATGTAAGAATGCTTGCCTGTCCTTCCCTTGCCAACACCAGGTTTCAAATTTGATGAGTGTTGCCAGCCTAAAAGTTCAAAAAATGTAATGTCCCTCTTTTATCACTTCACATTGATTTAAGCATAACAGAAGCATGTTGACTTGTTCATATTATACTCGTTTGCGTCCTCAGCCATTTTCCTACTGCCCTGAATTCTCTAGTTCTGGGGTTGATCAACTATCACGGAGGGTCCATTCCTGCACCGCCTGCACTGTGTTGGACCAGCGATGGCCACACTCTCTCCATCTGTGGCTTGCAGAGTTGAGTTGCTTCGACAGAGACCATCTGGCTCATGAGGCCTAAAATATTTACTATTTGGGCCTTTCAGGAAAAAGTTTGCTGATTCTGGTATCTATGTGATTGACAAGTGTTCGTAATAAATTAGGGAAATAGCTCTTGGTTCTGTGTATTCAGTTTTGCTTTTAACTCATCACCCTGTTCCACCTCCTAGTCTTAAAATAACCAAGTCAGAAGCACAACTGAAAAGCAGAAGCTCCCGGGGCGCCATGACACACGCGGTACATTTAGAAACATGGTTGGTGTTAATTTAGGGAAGGTATTTTTATACCCATTTTATACATGTGACTTTGCTGAGGCCACAGGGTCATGGGTGATTGCCTGGTTCCAAGTACATAGATCTTTCCAGAATAGTATCTTACCTCTTAGGCATGAGGGCCACATCAGGAGCAGCAGGCGCTGCCTTTGATACCCTCAGGGCACACGAAGTTCCGAGGGATAGAACACGGGGGAGTCCCCATTCTGTCCCTGTCAAACTTATGAGTAAAGGCCACACCTCCCTGAGACAGAGGGGTCAGGAGGATGACATGCTGCACACAGAAACAAATGGGGAAGGCTGGAGTCCTCCTGGGGGACTGGACACACCTTTCTGGCTCTCAGGCCTGTGAGGAGCATTGCCCACTGAATAGTGGCTGCAGGGTCCAGAGGTTGAACAGATGTGCTTATGGGCACTGGAGGCGGGAAGAGGGAGCAGATGCCAAGCAAGAGGAAAGCTTTTATTACCCCCTGGCACTGGGCCACGGATACCCATCACACAAATCTGACAGTGACCATTATAATCTTTGAGCCCTTGAACCAATCACAGCACCAAAGATTACTCCCCAATAAAACCACTGACCCAGAGAACAGGTCCCTCAAGGAGAGTGAGGGGCAGCCGGAGGGCATGTTCTTTACATGTAGCATGTACCAGCCGTGTCTTTCCCATGTGGTTCTGCCTGGATGAAGAGGCTGGCACCCAGGAATCTGCTCTTTGTAATTTTTCTTTAGGGACAGGTAGCTCCACGGTAGAGCACGTACCTAGCCCATGTGAAGCCCTGGGTTTGATCCCAGCATGGCAAAAAGAATAAGAAAAAGAAAACCTGTAATTTTATTTTATCAGAAAAGTATTTTTAAGGGGTTTTCTCAAAAGTTGTCTTTCCCTTTTCTTTCTGTTCTCATATTTCAATTAAACCAAATATATTCTAGAACAGTTGGGTAGTGTAGCCACAGCAGCAAGAAGAGGATATTCACAGGATAGAACATCTGCTCTGATTTTCTTCAATTCTCAAAATTCTACTGTAAGACTGTGAAACTGAGGCCGAGCCACACTAAGCAAGGAGGCCCTCCAGTTGGTCTGTCGGGGGTGGGGAACAGGCACTGTATCCCCAGGTCTGGCCTCTGGAATCCAACCTCTGATCTCAGTAGCAATTGCCAAAGCAGTAATATTTTGTATTTTCCTCATTTTATGGCTAATGCCTTGGGCAAGGCTGAAAACAACTAGTATTAAAATCCCAATTCCATTAGAGAAATGATGTCAGAGAGCACAAGGAATGACAAGTCTGTCCAAGGCCACACAGCTAGGACAGCTCCCAGACCTGAAAGGAGGCAAGCTGACCCCTATCACTTCTTCCCTCCGTCATGAATACACGCATCTCTCCATTTCTGAAATCTGGCTTTGCAAAACCACCACAACCCACCCCTGCTGAGCCAGGGTGGCCATCTGGGGCTTAACCCCCCCTCCTGTTGACCAGACACGCTGTCTTCAAAACAGAGAGAAAACAGATGACAGTTTTGGACACAGATTGGAGGGGGCTTCATTGTTCAGCATTTGATGAGCCCTTTCATAATCGTCATCAGAAAATCAGGACTTGATGAGGTCTCACATGTACACTGTACTATAAAGACCTAATATCACAGGAGACTCTTCATCTCCACCACCCCTACCCTGCAGACACACATCCCTTCTGGCCTAGGAAGAAGTCTCTAATGGGAAGGGTGGGGGAGTACCACATTTGAAGGTGCAGAAAGAAGTCGAGGCCTTCCTTCCTGCACAACAGCCTGGAGCCTTTTCCTATGATGGCCTTCCAAGCCCTGCCATCTCCCACACGCCCTCTGCCAGCCTCTCTCCTCTGAATTCTTTCCCATCTAGTGTCCGCAGCTGCACTGCCATCAGTGCACCCAACCTGTGCAACAGAACCTCCTTAGACGAGGACCCTGTGCTTCCCACACAAGGCTACCTATGTAGTGAGCACTGATTGGTTCAAACATACATTGTTGCCTTCAGGAGAGTTAAATCTAGAGGTTATCACATAAAGGGTGGGTGAAGCCAGGCATGGTGGCACAAGCCTATAATCCCAGTGGCTAGGGAGGCTGAAGCAGGAGGATGGTGAGTTCAAAGCCAGCCTCAGCTACTTGGCTGGGGATGTGGCTCAGTGGTTTAAGCACCTCTGGGCAATCCCTGGTACCAAGAATAAATAAAATGTGGTGTCTCCATGCATTGGAGCACTACTCAGGCCAAGTAAGGAGACAGGCAGCAACGTGGATGGATACAACTTCAGGACAGGATGATCAGGGAAGTAACCAGATACAAAAGGTCAAACACTGATGCCACCTCAGTGAGGTTCCCAGAGCAGTTAGATCCACAGAAAGTGCAATGCTAGGGCCTGGGGGTGAGGGGAAAGAGGAGCTATTGTTTAAAGGGGACAGAGTTGCTGTTTAGGAAGATGGAAAAGTTCTGGAAGCAGATAGCATCCATGACTGCACAACAGTGCGAATGTACTTAAGGCCACTGGACCATCCACTTAAAAGTGGTTGAAATTGTTATTTTTATGCAGTGTATATTTTGCCACTTTTTTTTTTCTTAAATCACTTCAAGGATCACTCATGTGCAGACCGGAGACTACTCCGAGGGGGTAAGGTACCAGCCTGCCTTTCTGATTCCTGACTAATAAAATCTATTCAGGTGCAAACCATTTCGCTGAGATGTGACAAGGACAAGGCCGGCTGCCTTTGCCCTCGGAGCACGGCTGGCCCAGGTGGAACTATCTGCACTGTACAGATGCCTTAGGGGTGGAGGCAGCCGGAGTTCCCGCAAAGCACAGCGGTGGAGAAGGGGAGCTGAATTCCTGTCCTCGCATTAATTCCCAGCTCCCGGGATTTCCGGCACACATTATGCACGGTTAGGCACTAAATAAAGGTTGAATGACAGACCAACTTTTTCCTCCCATTCTGGTAGATTGGTAACTTTATACCTTCAAGAGAAGCGGTAAGTGTCAGGAGAAATTTTTTAAAACTACTAATCAAAGGGTTGGAGACCAGGCAGAGCGCACAGAGGTCAGATTTGTCCAAGACCCAGTTGGTGCAGGCGGCCCTCGGCTGAGACTGCAAGGAGTGACAGAAAGGCAGCAGCTCAGGTGACGTCCTGATCCAGCTGAAGGCTGCAGCCCACAGTATAACTCTGTGTTCGGGGACCCCCTGCAACTGGGCTCGGTACCCCTATGGGCCAGAAAAGCCCTTCCTGTCTCTCAGCAGAGAGGGCGCCGCAGAGCGCCCACGGGAGCATCTGGGAGGTGACTTCAGGCTGGGGCCACCAGGGCCCTCTCCTGCACGCCGACCATCCCCCCCCTCCTCATTCGTCCTCCGTGGGAGGGGGGCGGTCCTCGGCCCCCTCTGCGCGGCTTTGGAGGTCCCCGTCCCAGCCTGAGCCGCGTGGGCCCCACCTTCTCGGGAGCCTCTGAGTCAGGCTGGGCTGTTTGGAAACTGTCTGGAAACTTCCGGCCCTTCAGGTGCCTGCGCAGGTTCTACTCCCGCCTCCAGGGCAGGTGCACGGGGGCGCTCGCCGGCCGCTGCCTCCGGCCCCCCATTCATCCCCGTCCTCTCTAAGGAGCGCGGGAACCTGGCCAGGGGGACCCCCCGAGGCTGTCAGGGACCTGGAGGAGACCCGGAGACGTAACAGGAGGAAGCAGCGGCGGGGAGGGGAGAGGGAGGAGAAGGTGGGCGAGGAAAGGGTGGGCCCCTCCGGTCCCCGCCGCCAAAGCCCGCGTGCCCCGGCCGCGTCCCCTCCCGCGTCCTCCCCTTTGCTTACCTGGGAGCTCATGCTCCGCGGGCGCGGACGCCTCCTCCGCGCAGGCCGCCGGCTGCCTCCCGCGCCCCGCGCCCACTGTCCGGCTGCCCGGCCGCAGGGGCTGGCGCGGCCGGGGCTGGAGTCCGGAGACCCGAAGAGGCGATGGGAGCAGAAAGGAGAGAAAGTGTGTCATAGGCTGGGAGGGGCGGGGGAGGGAAATGCAAAACCCGACAGGAAATGAGACTAAAAAAATGCAAAAGGTTAGAAAAAGAGATAAGGAAGAGGGGGAGGGGCGGACTCTGGTCCAAGGCTTTGGAGGGAGGGCGGGGAGGGGGTGGGGCGGCTCTGGGGTGGGGCACTGCAGGGACAGACTTATGAGGGTCAGAGTGGGGAGACCTAGGGGTACCCATGGGGCCAGGGCACCTGCCTCAGCTGGAGCGAAGGGCCCAGCCTGGGCTATCAGGCCCCACCAGCCCAGAAAACCCACGGATCCAGGTGTGGCCTTGGGAGGGGCCCCCTTCCTAAGTTTCTCAAGGCCCTGATGGGCCATCCCAGGCAGGGGTCCTCTGGGAGAAATCAGATCCTGAGGAATCCCAGACTTTGCAGGGAGGGGGTACAAAGGAATGGGAAGCAAGGAATCCTGCTCTCCAAGTCCCTTTCCTCTCTCCAGCCCTCGTTCTGGAAGCTTCCTGGGGCATGCCTGCGGGTCAGCAACTCTCTGGAGGACCTCTCACATCCCTCCTGGACACTTCATGGTCCTTGACCCCCACACTTGGCCGGGCTTGTGCCTTAAAATTCTGTTGAACGGTGATTGTCAGGGAAGTGGCGATCTGTGACTGTTGCTATTTTGAGGTAGGATAGACGGAATTAAAAAAAAAAAAAAAAACACAAATAGGTGGAAAGGAAAACAAAGGAAGAACAAGGAAATAAATTCCTAGAACTCAGCAAACTTTCTCAGGCCTCTCCCTCCCAAGCCAGTCTCTCTCCCAGGTGTCTTAATACTTGACCCCAAAGTTTATCAAAGGAGCCTCTGACTGTGCTTTGCTTTCTCAGGTTCTAGGTGAGCCATCCTAAGATTACCTGATTGTGGACTCAAATACCTGGATGAGGGCTGGGGTAGACTCAGTGATAAAGCACTTACCCAGCGTGCCCAAGACCGGGGATCCAATCCCCAGCACTGCAAAAATAAAAAAATGTATTAAACATCTGGCTGGATCAGGCACCTCCAAGTGTCTTGGGTTTTTGCCCTCTGCCTGTGGCTCTTCTCCTCTGCCTCAGTTTACCTCTACCTTCTTTCTCTCCCTCTTTTGATTCTAGGAGAGTTTTGAGGTCCTCAAGGGAAAGGCATTCAACAAATGAACAGCTATTCAGGAAGATCAAGAAAACTGGGGTGTGGTGCAGGTAACTAGAAGAGCATAGATTCTGGGCCATGTAGAGGATTGGAGAGGTTCTAATGCCCTGGCTGGGGACTGGGCAGGACTTGAGTCTGCTTTCTGTAAAGCCTGCTCAAGAATGTTAGCAAGAACCACAGAGAAAGTTCCTGAAATAAACACTAGGTCCCCAGCTTCTGAGTCCTCGATGCCTAATGACACATCTCACTGCCCTCCGGGGATCAGAGAAGTAGACCACTTGCTTGTTGTGAAACATTTATCTTTAAAGGAGAACTCTGGCTTCCCACTAGCAAGACCTGAAAAGGTAGGTGTTACTTAAAAACAATAAAAACTTCTTAATGAGATGAATTTGGCCCAAGTACACACATTCTGTGTACAGTTTGACAAATTTTCAGAGTGAACATAACCATGTAACCCACACCCACACTGTGTTCCATCAAAACACGAAACTTCTGTGTCCCCAGGAATCCCCCTTGGGTCCCTTTCCAGTTACTCCCCCACCAGGGTAGCAGCACTGTGACCTCCAGCTGCATAGATCAGCTCTGACTGTTCATGAACTTATATAACTGGAAGTCTGCACAGCTTGCCTTTTGATCCTGTGTCTTTCACTCAATATTATGTTTCTGAGATTTATCAGTGGGATTGGATGCCAGGTATAGTTCATTAAGACACGACCCCCATAATCTCATTTACAATTTTAAACATGAATATCCATTTACCCCACCACAGATTCTAAAATTAACATTTTGCTGTGTTTGCTTTCTCACATACCTATTTGATCCTTCCACCCATCAATCGTTTTTTTGGATGCATTTCAAAATAAGTTGCAGATATCAGTGTAAGTCACACTAAATGCTCCATGATGTATATCGTTAACTAGAGAGTTTTCATAAGGCAAAATTTACATCCAGATTTCAGCTATCTGATGAAATGAGTTTTGATAAGTGTGTATACTTTGTAACGCAAACCTTTATGAAAACATAGAACCGCCTGGTGCAGTGCTTGACAATTCTTCCAAGTTTTCTGAATGTTTATGGTCGTGGCTGGTGTGAATAGAAGCTGAATTTTTTATTCTATTTAACTTTAATTCATCTTAATCTAAATCTAAAAACTGGTCCTCAATGCTGTTGGAAAATTTTCAAGTATATCAGAAACAATTTCAGTATGTCCATCCACTTAGGAATTTGACAGAACCTAAATACAGACCAAGTGTTCTGAGGAAAATTAACATCTGAATTAATGTGCTATTAGACACCTGAGTTTGAAGCCTTCATATATAAAAAGGAGTGCAAAAAAAATTAAACAATTTTATGTTGCCAAGTTTAGTGGCACACGCCTGTAATCCCAGCAGCTCAGGAGGCGGAGTCAGAAGGATCTCGAGTTCAAAGCCAGCCTCAGCAAGAGCGAGGCACTAAGCAACTCAGGGAGACCCTGCCTCTAAATAAAATATAAAATAAGGATAGGGATGTGGCTCAGTGGCCAAGTGCCCCTGAGTTCAATCCCTATTACTCCCTACCCCCCCAAAAAAAATTCATGCTTATTGCACACTGAAGCAATATTTTAGGTAAGTCAGGTAAAATAAAATAAATTATTAAAAGGAATCTAATCTATTTTTCTTTTAGTGTTGCCACTAAGAAATTTTATTTTTATGGGGTGGGGTGGATATGATATGGAACATTATATCACCTCATGGAGTCCTCTCACCCCAAGAAAATGGGGTTCCTCCAAGACCCCAGAGTCATTGAATGAGGACTTCTGGTTCAAGACAATGATTAAACACTTTCTTTGGAGAAGTGACAATATGGAAGCATTCAGGGAGGGTTGGTAATGGTGGGAGACAGAGATGAGACTTGCCATGCATTTCCGGAGGGCTGGAGGCAGGGGGACAGGAGCCTGGCCCCAGCCAGCATGGGAGTCGCTCTCCACCATGGAACCTCTGCCCCCCAGGTCAGGTGTGCACTTCAGGCAGGAGAGGCAGGAAGGGCAAATGCAGATGATGGGTGGAGGAACTGTGGGTGCAATTGCTAGGATAGAAGCGTCCCCATTTCCCTCCTCCAACTTCCCACTGTGTGGCTCCAGCCTCTTCCTGAGGCCAAAGTCGGAGAAACATTTCTAAGAAGATCTCAGAGAGGGTGGGTGCTCTCTGAATAGGGACAGCAGACCAGGGAGACCCCTGTGCACGTGACATACGGCAGAGGGGCAGCCTTCCTCACTTCTCCCTGCCTGGGCTCCCTAAAGGAACACTTCCCAGCTGGCTGTAGTGAAAGGCAAACCTCCCTTTTACAAAATGTCTCATCTGTCACGGACTGATTCTTCTGTAAAATATAATAAAAATTAATTACTATAAAATGGAACTTAAAAAAAAAAGAGACGGATGATACAAGCCAACCGATCATGCTTGGTTACTGTGCAATGTCAAAAGTGCCATTAAAGTTTCAAAATGCTTAGTCTCAGTTTCTGTTCTTGTCTCGGATGGGTTCACCAAAGGACATGGGCCCACAGGCCAGACTTTGCAGAGCAAGGCTCTGGAGCAAAGGTGGTCTGCAGATTCATGACATCTGCCCCTATGCCCCAGCCAGCTGCTACTCCTTAAGAAGGTCAGAAAAGGAGCGGAAAGCATCACAATTGTCCACCTGGACCCTGACAGACGGGGATGAGATTAGGTTGTTTGAGCAAACGGGATAACTGTCTTCCAGTAGTAGAAAGGGGACAGTGATGCTAGAAAGAAAGGAGCCTGGTGACCTGAAAAGCCTCCGAGGAGCATCCCTGGAGATTCAAGCAGAGATCACATCTGTAAAAGAAGAATAGTCGCTACGGGATAGTGTTGGAAGCTGCCACATGGGGATCGAGTGCCCCTTAGCCTTGAGCCATGAGAGTGTGGAGATGTGGCAAGCCAGCCCTGGGCTGTGTGTGTGTGAACTGTGAGCATTGAACGCACAAGGGGCACTGAACTGTAAGCATCTTTTCACTTGCTCTGCCATGAGATGGGCGTGGCCTTCCTAGAGGTCAGTCAACCTGCTGACAGTTAGACATCGTGAAGCTAGACTCAACCCCCTGAAACCTGACCCCTTGCTTCATTTGAATGGCTTCTCCTCAATAAAAGGGTTCAGCACTTGCTCCTCTTTTTCTTGCCTGTCTTGCCCCCCCTTGAGGGAGCTGCAGCTGAGGATCAGTCACTGAACCCCCCAAAAGGTATTTTCTGTGTCTGTGGCTTTATTTATTCCCCAAATTCACTTGGAGTGACCCTGACCGGTTTAGTTGTGTGATGCAACAGGATAGGCTTAGGGATAGGCTGCCTGAATAAAGACCAGTTCATTAAATTAAACATAATTACTAAATGTAAAATAAACTTGAAAATTCATTAGAAGGGTTGAAGATGGTCTTTCCAGTATATCCTCCTGGGCTGGAAAATGAAAATAATATAAAACTCAGAGGAAATGAAAAGTTTGAGAGAAAAGTTGAGATATAAACAATCTGGAAAAACAAGTGCCTATTAAGGGTTCTAGGAAGAGGAAAGGAAACCAAGAGAGGAATTAATCATGAAATAGTAATAATGTTGCTGGGTGTGGTGGCGCACGCTTGTAATTTCAGCGGCTCAGGAGACTGAGGCAGGAGGATCCGGAGTTCAAAGTCACCTCAGTAAGAGCAAGGTGCTAAGCAACTCAGCGAGACCCTGTATCTAAATAAAATACAAAATAGGGCTGGGGATATGGCTCAGTGGTTGAGTGTCCCTGAGTTCAATTCCTGAGACCCCCTCAAAAATTTAGTAATAATGTTAATCAGAGCTGGATCTCCACTTTGAGAAGATCCAACAAGAAACACATTAAGCCAGGTGTGATGGTGCACACCTGTAGTTCCAACTACTCAGGAGGCTGAGGCAGGAGGATCACTTGGACCCAGATAAGAACTGACAAGAGGCCAGGTGTGATGGCGCACATCTGTAATCTCAGCAACTGAGGAGACTGAGGCAACTCAGCAACTTAGCAAGACCGTGCCTCAAAACAAAACAAAATAAAAAATTAAAAGGGCTGAAGAATGTTGCTCAGTGGTGGTACTCCTGGTACCAAAACCAAAAACTAGCAGAGTGATCATTTTTAAGCCAGAGCCATCCAGAAAGCTCATTTGGTCAGCAGTGTATATTTCTGAGGAGTTTGACTAGGAAGGGAGTGAGCAGGGGACAAATGAATGTATTTCCTCTTCCCTGTGTGTCCTTCTACAGTTGTGGCTTTTCATTACCGCCATAAAATACCTGAGGCAGCTACCATACAGTGAAAAGAGGTTCATTTAGCTCATAGTTTTGGAGGCTGGAAGTCCATTCAGCTCGGGGCAGGCTCTGCAAAGTCCCATTGGCTGCATCCCATTGTGGCAGGAGGGAACCTCTGCCTGGTCTCTCTCCCTTTCCTTGTAAAGTCACCAGAATTCAATAATGGGGCTCTATTCTAATGACCTAATCAAATCTAATCACTTCCCAAGGGTCTCACCACTATCAGGGTCTACCCTCTTAAGATAATTAACATAAGACTTTCTGGATTAAAATCCTCTATGAGTTTGCAAACTACATCCTTAACATAAGCACCCTCTATCCTGACAAATGTCTGTTTCCACATCCATTTTGCTTTTTCCTAAATTAAAAATTAATCATTTCTACAAGAACCCTGTATGCATGTATACCCATGAGCCACTCAATAATAAAACCAGGAAAGGACCTGATCCGTTTGTCTCTTGGCCTCTCTGTGCTCAAACATTCAAGTTATCTTAGGGTATGCAGTGAGGTTACTGGGTCACTCACCCAAATAAGCATGTTTGAAGAAAAATCTCCTTTCTATCTGAAAATAATCTTGCTTTTCTTCTGGTCCCTTCCTGCAAGTTAGGAGGAAAAGCAAAATTTCAGTCCTTCTTGCTAAAATCCAGCACAACCCAGTAATGTAACCGTCCTCCTAGAGAGTGCTCAGTCTTTCTAGAATTAAGACACTTCGTCTCTCCTATAGCTGTCCCCTCCCTCTGCCTTCTGCTAAGCTGGCTCAGAGTACGTGGGAGAAGAGTGGTTCATAGGTCCTGAGAGGCAAGAGAAGGCTGGGGGTGCTGAGCCTTGATCCTCTAGCTCGGATCTCCAGGCCAATGCCTATCCCTTGCCTGGGTGCCAGCTGCCCTGCTGGAATTCATGGCCAGCTCCTGGCTCCTGTATAACTCAGAGCCTGCCCTCTCTCAGCCATGCTCTTATCCAGTCTGGAGGCTGCTGCCCTGTTGCTATCACTGAGGCGTGCCCTCTCAGGGTGCCACGACCGGCTCTCACCCACCATCCTAGGACTGGAGGTTGAAAGCAGCTGGGAGCTCTTTCCAGACCTTTTCTACAAGACACAAGACAGCATTCAATTTTTGCAAGGGCAGCTGAGATTCACCTCTGGTTCTTGCACTCTCCCCTGTCCACCCCCTGGAAGAATTCAGCAGCCCCATGTCTGCTCCTAGGGAGGCAGCAGACAAAGAAGGTGGGATCTGCCTAATGTCTGGGTCTGTGCTCTTTCCATCCAAACACAGACAGCGAAAATAGCCCCTCAGATGAGGATCCAGTGTGATTTACTGGGGGGAGAATTTCAGGAGAAGCGGGGGTGAGAAGACTGAAGTTGGAGAGGAAAGAGCCACATGGGGAGGCTCACAGCCTCATCTCACCATGAATTGCCCCTGGAGGTGGCTCTCTGTTGGGACCCTGGGCTCCACCCTCAGTTGGTCATTGACTGTAATCTCCTTGGAGGAGGTGTGCCTAACCTGCCTGATCTTAAGGCAGGTTCCCTGAGCTCCGGCCTTCTTAGAAATGGAAAGGGCAAAGCAATAGGGATCCGAGTTGGAGCTGCAGAATCCGATGCCATTTTCATGAAATGAGTTCCATTTTGGAAACTACCAGCTTGATTTGCTACGTTCCCCCCCCCTTTTTTTCACTATTGTTCCCCGCAACATTCAGCATGTCTGCCAGGGCTCCCTGTCTTCTGCTTCTCCCCCCTGACCAACTTGAGTCATATATACAGTGGCTTATGGGCTGCCTGATCCAACACAGGAGATCACAAAGGTGGAAAAGGAGAGGCTGGGGCTCTCCCCGGAGCTGTCCCAGTGCAGTTTGGAGACATTTCTATATTGCACTGAGAGCAAAATGGAATGAGAACCAGAGCCCAGGGGACTGCCTCTCCAATGACCCCTCCTTGGCTGCCCACCCACCACCTCCCCCTCCCCTCCAGAGAGCAATCCCATCGGCAGCCGCCTTTAACTCCAGGAAAATCATTCCTTATCAGTGCTGCAGTCACACGCCTGGGACAGCACAGAGGCATTTCACAAACTATTGATCTGAGAATTAATATATTGCTTTTTCCCCACATGCGGCACCTCACTGCCATTGTATATATTAACGCCCCCCAAAATAGCATCGAGAGCAAGACAGACCTTCCGGGCCTTTAATTATGTTTTACGTACTTTATACTTTGATGCCATTATTGCTCTCTCTGCTCCTGCAAGCTCATGCCTCTTCATTTCAGATGGTTTCCCCGCCATCTCCCTATGCAGAGATGATTCCAGAAAGTCATCAACGTGTCTACATTGCCCCTGCTACCCACCGATTTAAAAAAAAAAAATCACCTGCCGAGAGGTTCATTTACTTTCCTGTCTGCTGAACACCTTAGCTGACCCTTGACTTATTATTACTTTTTCTTAAATTCTTGCAGAGAACATGGCTTCCACCCAGGAGGAAAAATGTTCCCATCTGTAGACTGGCAGGACGCATTCTTCAGTTCTCAGTTGCTTGAGTTAACCCAGACGAAATAGCCACCTATATATCTCACAGCCGAAAGATACCTTGAAATTCACCCGCCATGGCCCCCGAGCGGAGGTGATTCTGCAGGAGAAATGTGCAAGGTGCTTGCACACTCAGATCGCAGCCCTGCTGAGAGGGATGGAGGGTGTTTTGGCCCATGGAGGCACTGCACCATCTTTGTGGAAGGCAGGTGTCAGTACATAAGATCACCCCATTTCCTGGGCTGAGTGCCATGCTCTGTGTATTTTTCCTTTCCAGGGGGATGGAGAGATGACAGTCTCCGAAAACTGACCATCATTTTCTCTCCCAGTTAATCAACATTAGGGTAATTGGCACATCACATTCATTTTTTAGTGTGGTGGATGTGCTTGCGGCTCCACATAAATAATGAATAATCACGTAATGACCAGAAATGTGTGGCAAGCCATTGCGGGGAGCACATAATGGATGCTTTGTTTGTCTTCGGGGACTGTATTACCAGCGTGTAACTGATTAGGCTTTAAAACGCTCTGGGTTACCTGAGACCTGAGAGGTGCTCCATCAAGTCTGAGCCTGTTCCCTTCCACATGGAACCTAAGGACGACCCAATATTTGCTTTTGGTCCCCCCTGTTTAAAAATGGAAGATATTTAGTCCTGCTCATCCATCACCTTGCCTGCCAATGATTTTCCCCCTCTCCCTTTGCTTTTAGAGAAAGCAACTAGAAACACCCAAGCAATGGAAATCACTCTTGAGTTATGTCTGTTTTTAGCACACGGTGCTTGAGTAGCAAAGTCAGGGCTCATTAAAAATAGGAATGTTGTAGCTTATAGAATTGGCCACTTTAAACACAGTCGTCTACACCCCAGTGGTTCTCAAACTGTTTTATAGTGGCCTGGGTTTTTATGAGGCATCTCTCAGTATCTGTGTGCATAACACACGCCAGTATATTTCCCTGAGGTTTGGCTGGGCACGGTATTCACAAGATCACTCCAGCCAGCAAAGAAGTAAGCGTTCCATGATTAATGTGAAAACCACCTGTCACTTTGTCAATGTTGACACAGATGCGTGACAGTTATGTTGCTACTGTTTAGAAGAATTATTTGAATTTCTGAGCATGCGCTGCTTACTTTGGCTTCTCAGTTTAAGCCTTAAAATGTCCCATCTCATGTAAAATTGAGTGCTTTGTTATCTGCTTTGAACTGTGTACATAGAGTGTTTGGAAATGGATGTGGTTTTGAGCTTTTGAAATGTGCGTGCTAACATGGTCAAGTTTGGTGAGTAAGAACACAGAGAAACTGCACAACTGCTAATAAAGGATTAGCTGTGAAAGCAAAGGAAACATTAGGAGGAAGAAGTTAAACAGGGAGCAATGGAGAAAGAACAGAATGGATGGAGCTGAGAGAAAGGACCAAGCAACAATCAGATAGAAGCCAATACTGGGAATGCTGCAGAGGCTCAATAATATCCAGCACAAAATGTCAAGGCTAAGTGCACTGAATAAAGGCACCGAGTGCCATCCAGGTGAAGGGGTCTCACCTGGCATCTGATCTAAGACACCTGTCCCGACTGCTGGCAAGAGGAGGCACAAGCAGCAAAATCACAAGGACAAACAGCAAACCCACACACTCCCGAACATGCAGGCTCGTCGGCACTGGCTCTTGTATCAGGAAAAGCTGAGACTAAATTATGATGTAGAAATGGCCCATACGATTTTCAAGTACTTGACTAGAGAAATAACTTTAAGAATAACTCTTTGGATCTGCTGGGGCTGCATGGATCACTGCGGATACAGACAGTTTCATGACAGAGGGCATTGCAGCCCTCTGTGATGTGGCCCATGCCGATGGATTTTCATCTATTGATGTCTGTTTCATCTATTGATCTATCTTTCAACCTTGCCAAACTCATTTATTAGTTCCAATTGTTTTTACTGGATTCCTTGAGTTTTTTTTTTTTTTTTAACAAAATCATGTCCTCTGAGAATGGGAATATTTTTACTTCTTTTCCAATCTAGATGCCTTTTATTTCTTTTTCTTGTCCAATTACTTTGGCTAGAGCCTCCAGGAGGAGTCATCAGAGTGGATGACCTTTGTCTTGTTGCCATGGGAACTAACTCTGGAAAGGAGGAGTGTGGCTGGGTTGGTACAGGTTGGGGGCAGACTGTAGAACCAGGAATTCTCTGAGTGAGCTCTGGGTAAAGGACAATATTTATTAAAGTTCAAGTGATAAATATGTGTTCATCCAAGGCTCACGAATGTATTATGAAAACCCATAGTAACCACAGCAATTGTTTAGAACTTAGACCAGCCAAAGATGCTTTTCCAGGGAGGAGCAGGGGATGGCTGGCATGGTGTACGTGGCTGGTGGGTGGTGATATAGAAACCCACTGACTTTTAGTTGGTTTTAGGGTTGTTTTTGAATTCTCTGCCAAGAGAATTTTGTCTGCACCCGGTGTAGAGATGGCTCTCACTCTTCTGCCCTTGATGCTCACCACCCTCTTCTTGACATGTCTCCCTCTCATGTGTCTGCTGGTTTGCCCAGGGACAGGTGCAATGTCTGACCCCTCCCTGCCTCCCTCACCACACAGCACAGAGCCCCTTAGCGGGGCCTCCAGAGCTGCACTGTGGTGGCCCAGAGAATAGACACCCGTCCTAGGGTCTGCAGGGCTCCAGTCCCAGACCCTGGAGTGGCGTGAAGTGGTGTGTCCGAGCCTCTTGGTTCTGCTGCCGACTTATCATGTGACCCTGGGCCCACAGCACGGGCTCTTTCGGTTTCCCTTCTGAGTAATGGGTACAGTGCCGCAGACTCCACCTGCCGCCACCCCTTCAGCCTCCTCCCCGTTCTCCTCCACCTCTTTCGCTGCCTGCCGCACAGTGGAAAGTTTGGTTAACAGGCCTCTGGAAGGAGTGAGAGGGCTCTGAAAGAAAGGGGACAGACCACCTGTGTGTTTGTCACTCGTCCCCTGATGAAGCTGGTCAGACAGGGATTTGAACAGTGCTCACGGCTCCCTGGAGCCGGGGAAGTGGAGAGGGACGACTTCCTAGAGGGAACCCACTGACAGAGGTCAGCTGTTTCTAGGGGGAAAAGAGATGGATGGTTCTGAAAGAGGAAGTGGGGGCTCTGGAAGCAGCTGTCAGGAGGAGGGCACTGTCAGGGCCCTGCCCAAGGCCCCTGGTGCTCTCTCTTCTGAGGACAGAGACCTGTCTTCCCTAGCAGCCATGACCTGGGACTCTCTGAGGGCCTTCTCTGGTTTAGATGAGCACCAGGAGCAGCTCCCCACCAAGGGATGGAGGGGGATAAAGGATACACACTCCCCCACTCACCTCTCACCTGTCCAGCAGGGTGACTCCTTATGTTCTACCCTGCCTCGCAGGGGCCCTGGCAGGGCTGAGGTCCAGTTGCCCAGGTTGCCCACAGTCACCACTGAATCCATAAGAAACGCTTTTCCTGTTGCCTCCCCTTCCCTGTCTCACTTCCCCACCGGGGATTTATGGGACCACCTTCTATATAAACATTTTGCCCTCAAATCTTTATTTCACAGTCTGCTTCCAGGTCCCCCCCCCCACCTGAGACAGAGGAAAAGGAAAAGGAAAGGGGAGAGGTCAGAGAGAGGGTTCCTCAGGAATCTGGAGAGGCCAGGGCCGCTCCATTTGTCAAGGTTGCCACAATTCCCAACACGCGACAAACTAGTTGCCCAATTGCACCCTTTTAAAACTTTTTCACACACAATGTGGCATTATTGTGCTTTTCACACTTATTTTGAAGATACTTTGATCCTTTTGCAGGGGTGGAGTGAGCCGGTGGGTGACACCATTTGCAGCTGCAGCAGGAGAGGTGTCCCCTTTCCAGCGTCACAGTGCACAGTGCCTCTCTGGGACCAATGGCATTTTATCATTTGGAGATGACCTCACACTCCGAGTGGGAAACCCTTTGGGAATGTGCCCTCTGGGTCGAATGACCTCCAGGGGAGAAACAGGAAGTTCTCTCCAAGAATCTCCTTCCCAAATCTGTGAAATGGGAGCAAGAGCCCAACCTTACTGGTGCGGTTGTGAGCCCTCAACAAAAATGCGTTGGTGACAAGCTTCACTGGGGCCCAGGCGGATGGAGAATGCACGAGAGAGTCGTTTCCTCCCTGTCCCCCACCCCCACGCCTGCCTCTGACATCGGGGTGGGGCCCAGTGGGGCTTTGTGTGGCTTCTTTAAAGTTTCCAGTCTTTGGTGTCAGATGAAAGGCGGTTGATAAATATAAAACGCTGCTCTGATTACAATAAAGCTTCACGCCCAGAGTGGTGTAAATAACAGTGACACCAATGAAGGAAGCAAGAAGCCCAGCCTAGGTGACTGGGACAGCTTTCAGACCTGAACCCTGAGCTCTGGAAAGACAAGGGACCCCAGGAGGAGGACAGAGCTGGATGCAGAGAGGAGCCCAGAGCGAGGGCAGGGGAGGGACGGGTCACAGGCCTTGAGAAATCAAGTCCATTCCTGCTGGGGACAAGAAATTGGGGGAGTAAATCTTTCTCTTCCCTGTAGGTGACCCTGGCCAAACTCCCCTACCCTCCGGGCTCTACTTCCTTCACCACCAGGGGGCGCTGTCCGCATCGTCTCAGCCTTCTTTGGTGACTTTATCCACCACCGTGGTCCAGCCCTGTCTTCTACCTGGAAGACTTCCAACTCTCCCTCTAAGGTCAATCTCAAATGCAGTCTCCTCCGCAAACACTCTCCAAATCCTGCCCACCTGATGGAACTGCATCTTCTGTTTCAGGTGCCTCCTCTGTGCCGGCACTATGCTGAGCCCCTTAGGTAGACTCTCGATTATTGCCCACGATAATTTCATGTCTTCATTTGGGCTTCCCCAGAAGCTGACTCTGAGACTGGGATTTCTGTGCAAATGGATTATTTGGGAGATCATCCCAGGACACGGTGGTAGGGAGAGAGGAATGAGACCCAGAAGGGGAGGCGCCAGCACAGGGTGCGTCGGTGAGCGCTCCAAGGGGTACTGGAGAGACGTGGTTTAGGGAATGAGTCATCTTAGTTTCTTTTGGCTGGAGACCTGTGCTTTGAAATGTCTTCTCCCTGGAAGAGGCTGAACTTCCAGGTCCAGTCCCTTGGGATTATCACTGATGAGCAAGGGTAGGTGCTGGTGTTATACACCAACTCTTTCTTTGCATGTCCCTTAGACATAGAAGCCCAGATACTGCTCAGGCAAGCCAAGAGGTGGGTGGACTCCTAGATGAGGTCCAGGGAGTGTTCTGGTATCTATTCCGCTCTGGGATCCTTCCCCATTTTGTAGACCAGGAAATGGATGCTAAGACAAGATCACTAAGGCCACTAACCCACAGGGGAACTGAGATTCAAACCCAGGTCTGTCTGATTTTGTTTTTTAGTTGCTGGGAATTGAACCCAGGGGGGCACTTAACCACTGAGCCACATCCCCAGCCCCCCCCCCCTTTTAAATATCTTACTTAGAGACAGGGTCTCACTAAGTTGCTCAGGGCCTCTCTAAATTGCTTTGAACTCAAGATCCTCCTGCCTTAACCTCCCGAGCTGCTGGGATTACAGGTGTGCGCCATCGGTCGGTCTGATTTTAAGCACTGTCTGCTGTCTCCTGGAGATTCCCGTTGTCTCTTGGTGAGCACCCACCCCTGCCCAGCACCAAGAGGAGCCAAGTATATAGGAAAAGGCTCAGGTAACACCCATAACCAAACCACCAGGCCCTGAGGGTAGAGTGTGGACAAGGACAAGTTCACTGGCAGAAAAAGAAGGTTCCTCTATAGAAATAATAATGGCACATCCCAAGGAGGAGTCACTTTTGGGAGTGTGACTAATTTTTGTTCTGGGACTCAGATTCCCCCTCCCCCACCACCCACCAGTGTTTAGTTTCCCCCCCTTCTTGTGTTTTGTTTTCTGATTTTGACTAAAGGTGAGAAGGGTAGAAAGTTATTCTGTGGAGATTGGAAACCAGACCACAGTGAGCTGGGAACCCCAGAGCCTAAATTCATGGCTGTGCTCCCGCCTAACAGGATTGGCTCTTGGGGTCGGAGGTCACGCTCATAAAGAATCTCAACTTTGTTCCATGGTTAGGGCTGTTTAATGGCTCTGCATAAATATTTCTCCAAGGGCCAACAAATTAATGACTCCTAGGACCCTTGAAAGCCTTGTGAGCAAAGAAACTTAAAAGGCGACCCAATTTGTTGGGCTCAGAGTTATTGGGATCAAGCTGGATTTGGCTTCCTCTGTTTATTCAATTTGTTTCCAAATGTAAATTTTGGGAAAACAGACCACTAAGGAGAAAAGGTGCTCCAGGGTACTTGAAACTGTCTGAGTAACAGGTAAAAAAAAGCAATAAAATATCAACTGGCTTGTGGCTGAGGGTCTCCAATGCCAAAGACAATCATAGGAAACAGAAGCACACTCTTGGGACAATGGACTTTGGACAGATTATGCCTTTCTTCCAAATTTCCAGGGCTAAAGTTTCCAGTTTGTCAAAATGAAAGAGAGATGCAATTATTTGTGTCTAGAACCTGGAATTTGGGGGTCTTGGGAAATTGTTGCTTCAGATATGCAACACATGTTTTGGGGGGGGGGCTTGGCTTGTACCTGGGCAACCTGAGCTCTTCTTGCAAGGAGTCTTGCAAGAATGGATGCTTCAAAATCTCTCCCACACAGGGCAGCTGGGGGAAACTGACGCTAAGCACCTTGACGTCTGATGAGTCTGGGCTGGAAGCATTTGTCCTCCACTCACCAGCTCTGTGACCTTGGGCAACCTCCTCCAAATTCCTGCTTGCTGGAACCTCAGAATGTGACCTTATTTGGAAATAAGGTCTTTGCAGATGTCACTAGATAAGGATGAGATGAGATAATCCTGAACCTAGGTTGGGCCCCAGATCCAAAGACAGGTTTTCTTCTAAGAGGAGATGACAGAGAGACTCGCAGAGGTGGAGGCAGAGACCGCAGTGATGTGTCTTAGTGTCAGGGAGCACCAAGGACAGCCAACAGTCATCAGAAACTATAAGAGACACATGGAACAGACTTTTCCTTAAGACCCAGGAGGAACCCATCCTGCTGATTCTTTGATCTCCGACTTCCAGAACCATGAGAACACATTTCTACTCTTTCAAGCAACCCAGCTTGTGGTGATTTGTTACAGTAGCCCTCAAATTCATTTCCTACTCCAGAGAGAATTATGGAACAGTGAATGAAAAGACAGATGCCAGTATTTGGTGGAGGTGGACAATCTTCCAGGGCTAATTCTTCTCTCATAAGTAACGGTGGAGCCTGGGGTTGTACTCATCTTCATCTGCCATCTTCCTGGCACCCACCCAGCTCACACGTGGAACACAAAGTGGAAGTCTCCAGGAACACCCTTCAGCCAGTGATGGACGAGAATTGGCGAGGACATCCCCCAGCTCCTTCCCCACCAGCTGGGATGACAGGACGCCCATTCTGCCCTGTCTCCCAGAGTCCCCAGAAGGACTGAGGCCCAGTTTCCTCCAGCCGTGACTGCTCGGAACACACACGTTACTGGATTTCATCTTACTTCGGTTTCCTGTGGCAGCCATAACCAACGACCACCAACTTGGTGGCTTAAAATGGCAGCCACTACTCTCACAGTTCTGGAGGCTGGAAGTCCAGACAGGGACTTCTGGGCTGATGTCAAGTGTCAGAAGGGCCATGCTTGGCCAGAGGCTCTGGAGGAGAATTTCTTCTTTGCCTTTCCAGTTCCTGGTGGTCATCAGCATCCTTAGCAGTCTTTGGCTTGTGGCTGCACCGTTCCTATCTCTGTCTCAGTCTTCACTGGGTGGGCCTCCTTCTCGGCCTCCATTGCAGAAATGTTCATGGAGCTCCACTAAGGGTCCACCCAGGCAGTCCAGGATGATATCCTCTCCTTAAGATCGTAACCACATCGGCAGAGTGCCCCTTCTCACCATATATGGTAACAGCGTCCACAGGTTTCAGGATTACAATGTGAATATCTTTTGAGGGTGACATTCTCCAAAGTCGCGCATGCCTCTTCCTGACTCACTTCTCACACTCCCACCAACATTTCTTGGGGTCAACTTCCCAGTCAACCACTGGAACTCAATCCTTGCCTCAGTGATGGCTTCTGTGGGGAACTCACCTCTGACAGGAGCATTTCATAGGAAGGAGTTCAGTCTTCCAAGGAATCATTTATTCATCTGTCATACTCGGGTTTCACTAACAGTAGTGCTTACCTGACACTGAGGGACATGGTTGAATTCTATGAGGATTGTTGATGGACTTGAAACCGTAGTTTCCAGGCATGGGGTGTCGTTGGCTTGAGCAAGTTTTTTTTTTTTTTTTGGTTTTGTTTTTGTTTGGGTACTGGGGATTGAACCCAGGGGCACTTAACTACTGAGCCACATCCCCAGCCCTTTTAATATTGAGTTTAGAGACAGGGTCTTTCTGAGTTGCTTAGGGCCTCACTTAATTGCCAAGGCTGCCTTTGAACTTGGGATCCTCCTGCCTCAGCCTCCCAAGCTGCTGGGATTGCCCATATGTATCACCATGCCTGGCTTGAGCAGCTTTCTGGATAATAATCCAAGAAAAAAGACATCAGAGAGAAGCCGAATGGGGAACTTCTCTGCCATTTGGAATATCCCTCAGCTTCAATGTGTGATGCAGGCCAGAGAGAGCCCAGCCCTCATAGCTGTGGGGTCTCCCGCAGTGGGTTGTGGGGGTGTGTGGTGACACAGGTGAGCTTTTCCTAATAGGCCCTGAACAGGGTGGCAGAGGGGAGGGCACCCAACTACCTAGGGCTGTTACCTTTGCACGGACGTCCAGGTCATGACACCTGTTGATGTCCCTGGCTCTCGCTGGGCATGCTATGAGGTCATGCTCTGAGGCTCAGAGGTGTTTGTTTGCTCCTGGGATCATTTGTTCATTCATTCATTCATTCATTCATTCATTCATTCATTCATTCATTCACTTATGCATCCTCTCGTCTGCTGAACAAGATGGGTGTGCAGGTGGAGAGAGGATCAGGGCAGCGTCTCCTGGGGAAGAGATCTTTCATTGGGGACCCAACGATGACAAAGTATGAGACAGTCAACAAGCAGGGAGAGTCTCTCTGCAGGGCAGAAAAGAAAAGGCCTCGGTGGGCTCATGGGACACACCAGGAGGACAATTGTCTCAGGCGGGCCTGCTCTGGTGCCTGTTGAGAAATTTGCACCTACTCAGAACCCAATCGAGTCACCAGAGGCCGAGGAGGACATGCCTCTGTGGATGCCTGAGGAACGCACTGCTGCCTGTAGTAGTTTACACCTGTAATCCCAGTGGCTTGGGAGGCTGAGGTGGGAGGATCACAAGTTAGAGTCCAGCCTGGGTAACTGAGTAAGACCCTGTCTCAAAATTTAAAAAAAATAAAAAGAGCTGGGGGTGTAGTTCAGGGATAGAGCACCCCTGAGGTCAATTCCCAGTAATACAAAGAAAAAAAATAACATCCCTTATACTGGCCTCAGAAAGGGTCAGGGAGATGGGGTAAGGCTAGTGGACATCTGGGGGAGGGGCACATGGTAGCTAGATTATCGTACTTTGGCTTTATACTATGTCTTCTTCTCAATCCCTAATTCCCAAAGCCTGAGGGGCTGGGGCTAGTACAATCTGACTGGGGTCCTTGTGAGAGGTGATCAGAATACAGATACACACAGAGGGACACTTGGGAGGACCCAGGGAGAAGATGGCATCCACAGAACAAAGAGAGAGGCTGCAGGAGGAACCAGCATTCTCATACATCAAGATCTCAGATTTTTAGTCTCCAGAATTGTGAGAAAATAATTGTTTGCTATTTCAATGCTCCGTTGGTGGTACTTTTGTTATAGAAGCTGAGCTGACTGATACACACTGTGTAGGCTCAAATTGGCCAGCACAAGGATGCTGGCCTCTTCTTTTTCTCCTGGTTCCTCCAGATGCCCTGCCTCCTCTGTGGTGTTCACATCTGTCTCCCACCCTAAGGCTGTATTTCCCAGGACTCCCTTGGCAAGGGCCCTCCCACTGGGGAGGAGACCAGTGGTATGCTCTGGAAGCCCAGTAGCCTCTGTCCTCGGCTGCTCACATCCTGAATTCTCCTGGAGACTGCCTCAAGGAGTCCCTTCTGCTGCCCCCACGTCTCCTACACACTTACAGCAATTCCCCAAGCAAATGAAAGTCACTTTTACATTATGGAGACAGACCAAATTAGCATTTAGCAGAGAAAGGGGCTTCTTTTTTTGCGAATCATATAACTCCAAATTACCTTCAATTTCCTAAATGGAATTTGGCTCCAGATTCACTCTGGGATGGAGTAGTCCGTAATGAGATTATATTATGTTTGGGGGAAAACATTCAAATGACCAAGATAATTAATTTTGCATAACAACCAACATATCGCAAGATCCAGAGCTGTAACTCAAAGTCTGCAACCTACAGGGAGCCCCTGGGGGTGATGATGCTTCTTTCCCAACACAGCAACAAAGACAGTTCTGGGGACCCGTGAAAGGCAGAGGTATTAAAGCCAAGAATGTAGGGTGCTTTCTGTTCTGACCACAATCTTCATATTTTCTCAGCAGCTGTCATTTACCCTAGGAGCTCTCCTGGGTCTGAGGAGATGAAAGGCACCCTCAGGCCCACACAGGCCTCCTGGAGGGGCTTTCTGGGAGGAATCTTTTGAGAACCGTTCCCAAGAATCAAAAATGGTGTTTGTGCTGAATCAGGCCCCAGTTCACTCTGTGTGTGTGTGTGTGTGTGTGTGTGTCCCCGTGTGTGCACCTGTGCTTGTGTGCACACACACGCTTGGCTTTAAAAGGAAAGAACAAGATCAAACTCTGCTCAGTTCTTTGAATCCTGACTGCCAGGTGGCTTTATTTGTATGATATTAGTCTTGTCTGAACATCTGGGAAGGATTCCACACAGCAGCAATTTTCTAGTTTCTGATTCATTGTTAAAATCACCTCGGAAATCGGCAGACCTGGTATTCTGCCCACCTGCTCTCCCATCTATTGACTGCATCTCATTCTCACCTAGTCTAGGGACAGACGTTCGATGGGAATCAGAGAACTACATTTTCATTTGGGATCTGCCTCTAACTGCCTGCACGGCCTCACAAATAAATTCCTGTGTTCAAATAAATTATTAGGTAAAAAATATTCATATTAGTCCTGTTCATAAGAGTCACAGTAGGAACAACCCAAATGTCCACCCATAGATAGGTGGATATATAAATCGTCAAATATTCACACTGTGAAATATTACTAAGCCATGGAAAGAGAAGGATTAAGACCAAGATGAGCCTTGAAGACATTATGGACAGTGGCAGAAGCCAGAAACAGAGGTCACATATTGTGTGGTCCCATTGCTGTGGTGTAGAAGAAGTCAGTTCATAGAGATGATAGATTAGTGATGGCCAGGAACGGAGGGGAGAGAGTAATGGGAGTGGCAGCTTAATGAATGAGAGGTGATGAGAATGTATTGGAACTGGAGGTGGGGGTTACACAACATGGTGAATGTACTAATTGCCATTGAATTATATCCTTAAAATAATCAACTCTACATGAAATCATTGAAATCCAGTGTGTACTTTTTTCTCTGAAAGCACTGGGGATTGAACCCAGGGCCTGATACATAGTAGGCAAGCATTCTACCCCAAGCCGCGTCCCTAGCCCCATAAAAGGGTTAATTTTAAATTATGTGAATTTTATCTCCATTAGAAAAAGAAGTTCCTCCCATCCCACCTCCCATCAGGTCTGAGGGTCACCCTCTGGGGAAGTTAGGGGGTTCAGAAAAGAAACTGACATTTCAAACTTCCAGCTTAGAGAACAGATGGAGTCAGTTGATGCTTATTTGCAGCTTAATACTCTCTCTCTAAAGACTCCAGCCACGTGTGGTGGCACTTGCCTGTCATCCCAGTGGCTCCAGAGGCTGAGGCAGGAGGGTCTTGAGTACAAAGTCAGCCTCAGCAAGACCCTGTCTCTAAATAAAATATAAAAAAGGGCTGGGGATGTGGCTCAATGCTTAAGCGCTCCTGGGTTCCATCCCTGGAACAAAAACAAAACAAAACAAACCAACAAAACCCCTGCAAATCTGGTTTTTCTTTGGTGATTGGAAGTTTCCAAGGTTAAGTCCCCTCCCCTGTGGCCCCCAGTACTCATGTCCGTCCGTCCGTAGGTAGTCCCTCTCACACTCAAACCACGAGCCCTGAAATTGGCTTTGACCAATAGAATCCAGAAGAAGAACAGAATACAGAATTTCCAAAGCTGGACCTTAAGAGCTCTGACGTTGTCACCGTCGCTTCAAGGACACTCAGAGCAGAACCCTGACTCGATGCTGTGAGCCAGGCCAAGCCACATGGGGGCCACCCGGGGGATCTCCCAGCAGTTGCCAGTGCCAGCCAGTGAGTGAGCAACCTTGGACATCCCAGCCCAGGAGAAGCTCCAGATAGCACAGCCCTCCCTGATTCCCAAGAAGCAGACCCACCCACTGAGCCCAGCAGACCCCAGCCTCATAAGCAGGTTTTGATATCATGGCCTCTGCCCTAGGTGCTTAGCCTGGGTGGCTTGTTCCACAACAGCCACTAACAAGAAGAGCTTTGGCTGCATCTTCAGCAAGCCACCATCCTTCTCCTGTCTGTCTCCTGCACCTGGCCCAGCTCACATGTCTACACCCCATGCCTGACCCCTGCGGGCACCTGAATTTGCAGCCCTGATCTCCAAGTTGTCATGTTCAGATTCCTCACATACCAGTCTGAGCAGAGAGAGTGCACAAAAGAGAGTCTCTAGGAGGTGGATCATTCCAGGATCTCCAAAGAGATAGATTCAGTAGGATAAATGTGTGTGTGTGCATATACATATGTATATACAGATGCACATGTGTGCATAAACATATGTGTAAGTGAGAGAGACACACACACAGATTTATGTCAAGAAAACGACTTCTGCAATTGTGGAGGCTGCAAGTTCCGAATCCGTAGGGCAGCCAGAAGGCTGGCATGCTGGGAAGAGGGGATGTGTCCATAGACCAGGCAGCCCATGACCGTCTGCAGGCAGGATTCCCTCTTTCTTCAGGAACGCCAGTCTTTGATCTTGTTGAGAACTTCAGTTGGCAGCATGAGGACCCGTTGCCATGCTCACAGCTTGCGGATACAACATTCATCACATCTTCACAAGAACATCTAGACTGGCGTTTGACTATGCTTTTGGGTGCCATGACCCAGCCAAGTTGAGGCATGAAATTAGCCACCCCAGGGTGCAATGAACCAAATGTGAGGGCCCATTTGACGCACAGGTTTCCAAATTAAACCTCTGCCCTGATGGCTTTGGAGGCTCCCTGGGGGAGTTCCCAGCAACAAAATGTCCCTTCCTCCCAGCTTCAGTGTATTTTTGCCTCCGACAGGCTGTGCCTCACCTCTTCCTCAGAGGACCCCCTTGGGCTACTGGATTGAGGATGGATGAGATCGCTGGGACAGCTGGGGTTTAGATCCCCAGGAGATGGGGTGAGGACGGTGGGAGTCAGTTCTCTCACCTGGGTCAAAACATCTGGGAGGCCTGACTTACCCCCACAGCTCTCTCCCATACATGATCTGGGCTCCCTCTCCTTCCCTACCTGCTCCCCTCTGACCCTACTCCCTCACCAAATTCTCCTGGTACACCCAGCCGTCTCCTCAGGGTGTGTGGCTAGAGGACCCCACCTCAGACAGACCTTAATGTTTAAAGTGGAGCTAGATGACACAGTGCCATGCAGTCATTAAAACACCACCACTACTACCGAGCAGGAGCTGCTTATCAGTGTTATTTCTAGGTGCTGGATATAGAGGGGGGAAGCAGACAAAAGCCCTTGAGCTCCTTCCGTGGCTGGTGCACTGGATCTTGAGGCAAAGGTTAGAATTCAGAAGTCTGTTCTGAGCTAGGTGTGGTGGTGCACCCTTGCAATCCCCAGCTACTTGAGAAGCTGAGGCAGGAGGATTGCAAGTTTGAGGCCAGCCTCAGCAACTTAGTGAGACCCTGTCTCAAAATAAATGATAAAAAGAGCTGGGGATATAGCTCAGTAGTAAAGTACCCCCGGGTTAAATCCACTACCAAAAAATACAAAAGCAAAAACTGTTCTGATGCTGTCCTGCCTGGCTGTCAGTCCATCTCACCCCCAGGGCGGGCCTGAACACTGGAGGAGGCAACTCTTTCAATTTGATTAGTGCATATGGTACCTCTAAGCTACCATTCTGGGTTCTTCCCCTTAAATATGAAGGAATAGAATGCGCACTGCACACAGCCACCAGCGTGACGTGATCTCACCCTGTGTGTGGCATCGTGGGATCTGCCAGTCTATGCTCCTCAGGCTGCTGATCTTGGGTTCCCAGCAAGCGGGACTCTCCTCGCCTCATCATGCCTTCTCCCTGTGGCCCCCACGGGATCAAGCGACAGTAGAATCAAAACACCCATCAGCTCCTGAGGTGATCTGCTCCCTGCTGTCATGGGCCAGGGCAGGCAGGGAGCCGCTGATTTTATAGACACACATAAAGGTGCGTTGGCGTTTGGTGACGAATATGGAAATTCAATAAAAGGCAAGTTAATTAAAAAAGAACAAGCTGTTGCCTGGGGCAGCAAAATGTAACTGCTCATTATGTGACTGAGAGTTAACATGCAAGAGAAAGCAGGGTGTTGTCTCTTCCTCTCTGTGTCTTCGGGGGCAAAGACCTATGGAGAGCAAGGAAGCCAGGCAATGGATGTTTCCAGACTGGGACTGTCCATGCTGCACACACATCTGTGGTTGGTCCTGGGCCTGGGGTTTCATGGGCAGAAAAACTGACAAGCCAGGAATCGGGTTAGAACTTGCTCATGAGCCCAGGGCAAATGCAGTGCCCAGTTTTTACACATAAGGCCATGAAACATGACATGCTAAACTGTGTCCCCTCCAAATTCACATGTTTGGGGCCACGCCCCTGCCCCCAACTCCCAGGACCTTGGAATGTGACTGAATTTGGAGATAAGGCCTTTAAGGAAGCAACACAGGTGAAATGAGTTCATTAGGATGGACTTAATACAGTGTGACTGGAGTCCTTAGAAAAAGAGGGAACGAAGATTCAGACACACAGAGGAACGTCCCTGAGTCCTCAAGACAGCATCTGCAAGGCCAGGAGAGAGGACTCAGGGGGAATCAGCTTTGCCCACACCTTGATCTGGGACTTCCAGCTTCCAGAAGTGGGAGAGATTAAATGTCTATAATATAAGTCTGTGTCGGTAACATTGTGTTATGTGGACCCAGCAGAAGAACACCTATGCCAACCTTTGATTATTGCTCCAGGTCTGCAGGTGGCCTGGAGGACTCTGCCACTAGGGGGCTGAGCTCATCTATATCAGGGACTGGGTGGCCATTGGCGGGTCCTGGGTGACTCTGCTTCACGTGGTCTCTCATGCTTCAGTAGGGAGCCTGGCCCGGTTGCCAGGAGCTGGTTCGGTAAAGCAGGGTTCCCAAACAGAAAGCACAGTGTGCAGACCTGGGGCGGCCCAGATTCCAACTGACACTGCAGGTCACTTCTGCTGCATCCTATTGGCCAAAGCAAGTCACATGGCTAGGCTGAATTCCAGGGGTAGAAACAGGCCCCACCTTCTGGTGGGAGATGCTGCAGAGTCTGGCAGGGAAGGCAAGGATTTAAGGAGACATAGAGTAATGGCAACATTTGTGCAATCCGTCTTGAAGATTATTGAATATTTTATTTTGAGGGTAAAAATCTGACCTTAAAGTCTGAGACATTTGGAAACCAATTATCCACACTAAAAAAAAAAAAAAAAAGATTCTTTACTGTACAGGAGGATTCACCACAGGATCTCTCAACTTGAAAACCATCGGGGATCATGGGCACTCAGTCCTGGCTGGGAAACGGGAGACTGGAGATGCTTAAGATGGACAGAAGCACTTAGAGTTAGGAGGCCCTGCCAAGCGGCCGTCAATCAGAGAGGAAGATAAGGCTCCCTGGAATTAAGTCCATGGGAAAACACAGAGTTGATCCACAAAATTTCTAGTGACAGGGTTTTTAAGGTTTATGGTATGTCCCAGGAAATCTATACATGTTAAATAATAAAGGTGGTGATAACACCAGGGTGGACCCAACAGAAAGCAGACCTCGACTGCTAGTTGATTCAAGAGGGAACTGAAGCCGTTGGCTGAGTCTCACACCTAAAGGGGCTTTTGCTTCTTGGAGACTCTTTTTTTTTTTTGGTGCTGGGGATTGAACTCAGGGGCCTTAGACCACTGACAAGGACCTTCCCAGACCGTCTCCCTAGCACCTGGTAAACCCACCACAGTATCTGTTGATTGACTGGGTTCCCTTTCCTGGAGTATAGGGCCTTACTGCTTTCTGGAAAGAAACTGAGAATAACCTTGCTGAGCAAAGAACAAAGTCCTGTCTGACAGCCCTATTCCTTTCGGGCAGCCTTGGAAAGAAGCAGAGATTTATTTACAAGGAAATAAAAAGGTTTGCATTTCTAATGGGCTAGGAATCATTCGTTGATGCTGTCCTCAGCCCGACTGCCAAGGGTGCAGCGAGGGAGATGGTAACCCTTGACTGGCCTTGGAGGCTAAAACAAATGCACCCCTCTAAGTCCTCCAAGGGCTCCCTCTCTGGGGGGTCCTATTGCTAACAATGGTTTGGTTTATAGCTTTGCTTGAACCCAGCTCTGTCCAGCAAGATGTTTCCCAACAGCTGTGAAATATGTGAGTACATTCCTTGAACACTCGTAATTTAGTTCCAATTGCTACTTGCTGGTGGAACACTGCAAATGAAAATAAACAAGATTCATACTTATTTTCAAGCACGTTGCAATATGAGCAAAATTAACTTTGGTAAATAAGACCCTCCTGAACAAAGATCGAGTTGGTAGAAACTGCTCTGTACCCTGAAAACTAATTCTGAGGCTGAAAAGATCCAGCCATCAAGACAAGAATAGCAATTTTCAGGATGGTAATGCAGCGGGCAAATCGGAGCTGGGCCAGGGAGTGTGGCGCTCTCTCTCTCTCTCGGGAGGACAATACAATACGATATAATTTATTTTTCTCTAGCATCTTTCACAGAGAAGTTTAACAAAATGCTTTGCAGCTAATTATGGACTTCCTACGCTAATGCAAACAGAGTATGTAGTACACAATGCATCAAAATGATAGAATCAGAAGATACCCCAGGTCAATCATAGATATGGGCAGCCAGGCAAACCTTCATTCGGCCCCAAGAGGGCATTAAAGGTGTCATTAACCAGGATTCACATGGCCATCTGGAGGGCACATAGGGGGCTGGGAGGATCTGGCTATTATCAGGAGGATGGACAGGTAGACCAGACGCCCTGGAGAGAATCAGGAGTCAGGCATCCCATCAACATGGGGAACTGACCAGAGGAAAGGAAGAGATGTCAGTTCCATTTGGGGATGTGTGGTATGCTGGTGCAGGTAGGTCCTGGGGGGACATATTTTGATTGACATTCTGACATGGACAAGAAGCCATAAAGATTTATGGTGACAGTGGATAGAGTCGATGAGGGTGGGTGTCCCGGGATGGGGGTACCTGCAGCAGGGTCATTGCAGGGAGAGGTGACCAAAGCAGGGCCAAGAGATGTGGCAAAGAGACCCTCTGCAGGGTCAGTGACAGGTTCCAGATGTCAGGGTCAGGAGACTCAACCTGTGGGAGGTGAGAGAGTCCATCCTTGTTCTCTGGAGGGAGACATAATACCAAAGAGCAGGTACAAGGTTGGGGTTGGGGAGGCTTCAATGACAGCATTCTATTGGCAGGTCGGGGTGACATTGGTTGGAGCCTTCAGTGACCGTGTGATAGGCAGGGACAGTGACTGGAACCAACCAAGAACTTTTGGTCTTTGGGAGACAGGCAAGTGCAAACCGCTGTTGCCCACAGTTTCCAGATAAGAAAATCCGGGCTTAGAACAGGAGAATTGTTGGAAAGACAAGCACGAGGTTGTCCTAGGAATCCAGGTCCCTGACTCTAAAAGTCCACGGCTCTCAGCATGGAAACGACTTCCGGCTTATGCCTGAGAAGTTGATCTGAAATGAACCCACCAACAGTAAAAACAGAAATTAATGTATCAAAATCCCAATGTATTCAGAATGCTAACCATTCTGGAAACAATAGAAGAAATCAGTCAAATCAGTTGTTTGCATCCTATAGATCAAAAAGGAAAAAGAGAGGAAAGAGAAAGAAAAAAAAAACAGACAGAAACCCCATGAATGAACAAATAGTTTTCCTTTCTGTGGGCTATTTGGTGGTATTTTTTGAGCCCCTTGACAGGGCTGCACCGTGTGACCAATGTGAGTTTAGCTCACTTTGTTTTAGAAAACATAAAGGGATTCTCAGAGATTCCCCTACCCAAACCCCGGGGAGCATCCACTCACCTGCTGACCAGCAGAGGGTGACCCAGTCTCCTGCTTTAACACTTCAAAGCTCTCCTCTTGCAAATGGCTTCGAGACAGAGCAGGAAACACTTGAGAGTCAAGGTCAGATTTAGATAATAGCCTGGAGGTGAAGCTGCTCACCTTCCCGAGGAGAAGAATTACAGCCCCGTTTCCATCCTGTCCCCAGCTGATGGCCAGAGGAGACAGATAATATTTACTATTTTGTCCTCACGAACCTCTGCAGAGATGCCACCCATATATTTGAAAAGCAGGAACTAAATATTTTGAGATGGGGTGTTGGGTCAGAAAAAAAGTGGATGGTCTCGTCTTATTATTTAAGGGTGACAGTCGAACCTTCTCTTAAAGAACTCAATGTCACATCTGCAAAATGCCCAGGCAGGAAACAAGGCCATTATGAACACTGGAAAGAATTAATTATCATGAGGATGAGCCAGGGTGTGGGTTCCTCATGGGGTGACCTCTGCAGTGACCACTCTGCCCTGGGGCAGTAGGGCAAGGGGTCAGGAAGGTTTGGGAGAAGTCTCTTGTTGTATCATGTTGAGCTGAAGAGAGTAATTTTTAAAAATTTATTTATTTATTTATTTATTTATTGGTGATTTGGAGACTCACGATCACTCCTTGTTAGCTCTGACGGCCTCCCTCCCTGAGAAAAGTCAAGGCTTCTTACATTGGGATGGCCAGGTGTGTCCTTCCTACATGGGGGAGAAAATTGGACCTGAAAATGCAGCTGTCATTCTGCAGGGGTGACACCCCAGAGGCTGTCGGTATGTGAAAGGTGCAGGCTTTGTCTTTCCGCCTTGAGGAAGAGGAGCTCAGACCCCGCCTTTCCTCTTGGAATCCTCTCTGCCTTCTCCGCCACCCTCCCGTCCTGGCCTCTTGAAACAGGTGTGTGCTCTCAGCCCCCGAGGAGCTCAGGAAGCCTGCATCCCCACTTACTGGCATTGATGGATGATCCTATCGTCGGGGAAAATGCCCTGGTCATGCACTGCTGATGTGTTAGGAAAGAATTCAGTGCATAACATTTACTTTCCAGCGCGGGTCTGGGAACCGAAGGCCAGGGGGAGGCGAGAGGTGTTCCTTCTCCCTGGCAGGTGGCGCTTGGCTTGCCCTGCCATTTAGGGCTTGGATGCAAAGAAAACACTTGGGGGTCTCTGCCAGCCTGTCACATGTCCACAGCTGGGTCCAGAGCCAGGTGAGGCAGCCAGATTGTCATTCAGGGCTGGCTTATTGCTCCTCAGACCCCAGCACTGGCTGAACGTCTTCCTGTGGCTGGTGAAGTCTTTGTCCTGGCTCGGAAGTCACTGGGGATGAAGAAAGGAGGGAGAACAGAGCGGTTGCTGGGGCTGATGGGAAATATTAAGGCTCACCTATCTGGGCAACACCTCCGACCCCTCCCTGAGCCCTCTCGTTTTCAATAGCCCCCTGCCCTCAGCAGCTCCCCTGTGGGTGGGTCAGTCCCCAGGGGAGACTGACGACAAGGCCACGCACTGAATGGAATTCAAGCTCTGGCAAATTGCTTGACCTCAACTTCTCCTTCTGTACAATGGGAAGTCAGAGTCTAAGAAAATGCATGCGGGAGCCCAGAGCCGGGTGTCCAGGAGCCACCCAGAGGGACTGTCAGTGTTAGCAAAAGGTTTGGAGATAAATCAAGAGGAATCAGGAGGAGATGGGCTTTGATGACACAGGAATGATTCTCCAGAGAGGAGTGGCCAGAGGGGATGCCTCCTTGGTGATCTGATTGTGATCATGGCAACCCCAGGACATGAACAGGACCCAGGGAATCACTGACCACAGAATGTCCTAAGGCCAGCATGCCACCTGAACTCCTCCCTCCCTCATGCTGATTGTGGATCTATTACCCAGGATGCTCACCAGGAATATAAACCCATTGGAAAAGAACCACAGGGTGCCGCCCAGACAGACAGTAGCCATCTTGTCCCCCCTCCACCCTTCCATCAGGAGACCCCCACCAGAGGCGGCTGGTCTTAAAAAGTGATTGGTTTTCAGTCCACTAGGGGGCTAGTCACTAAATGCCCACAGCCAACAAATTGTGTGCTGACCAGAAAAAAATGGCTCCCTTGCGTGTTCCGGAGCCCCTGTGCTGTTTGTTAACCTGCAGGGTGGCCAATCCTTCACAGCTTTCAAAGGACTGAGACACATCACATTCTTTCCTTTCTTTTCGATTTATTTTTTTCCCAGGGTAAATGCGAGGGCATCACAGATTCCCCATAAAGTCCTTCACTGTGGGGAGTTACCAATTAACCAGTGTGCTAATTTATTCATTCAATAAATCTTCAAGGAGTACCTACTATGTTCCAGGTGCTGGGAGAATAGCACAAGAATGAAGGAAAATCAGATGTGGTTCCTACTCTCACGGGCACCTGTCTAGACAAGAATCAAATATTCATATAAATGTAAGATTGCAAATTGTGATTCCTGCCAAGAAGAGTTGCATGGACCTGTAACAGTCTGTGTGGCGGGAGGTTAGCTGCTTTAAGGAAGTGGACCTAGAAGAGATGGAGCCAAGTTGGTGAAAAGGGGGAAGAGCAATCTTAGCCTGAGGGAAGAGCATTTGCAAAGGTCCTGGGGCAGGTAGGAATGCAGCACTCATGGGCCCAGAGCAGGGAGGGATAGGGACAAGCCACAGGAAGAGGTTTCATAAGCAGACCTGGAAGAAGTTGATACTAAGAAGTTGTAGTCATTATTCTAAGAGCAACAGAACCACTAACATGCAAAGGAAGTAACTTGGTCAATTTTGTCTCCTAAAAAAAAAACCACTTTGACTCCTTTGGAATGCCCCCACTGGACAGCCCTGAAGAAATGAAGGCCTATTCCTTCAGCTGTTGGGAGAAAGGAAGGAAGCCCTTGGCTCCCATCCCTTCAGGGACGGCATCTGCTGGAGTGGGGGCTGGCTCGATTCTCACTGCTTCTCAGGAAAGCCAGGATCGGGACCTGGCCACCCCAGGGCACAAAGGCCCAGATCTGCTCCCCGGCTCAGGACAGTGCTGAGGATCGTCACGTCTCCAGAATTCCCCGTGGGCCCTTACTGGGGCTGCATGGAAGGTCCATGTCCTCCCCGCCTAATCCTGCACCCCTTCCTTCCTTCCACGGCATGGGCCTAAGAGCTCCATTAATAGGCCTCCTGCACAATCTTCTCCTCTCCCAGTCGACCTCAGGAGCTCCCAGCCCCCACCCTCCAGTAGGAGAACAGTTCAGTGCAGAGGGAACCGGTTCTCTAAATCAGGGCAGGGGACGCTGGTGTCATGCACCAGGGTGATGAGGGAAGGGACAGAGGAGAGGACCCAATATGGATGAAGTCCTACCCCCAGTGTCTGTGAAGGTGACCTGATTTGAAAACTGGATCTTTGCAGATGATCAAGTAAAGATGAAGTCCTCAGGGTGGGCCCTAATCCAATGTGATTCGTGACCTCAGGAAAAGGAAAATTTGGGCCCAGGGACAGACACGCTTGCAGGGATACCAGCTTGTGGAGAGGGTGGCAGAGATCGGAATGAAATCTCTGCAGGGTAAGGACTGATGGAAAGGCCTGGAAACTGGGAGATCCCCCTTCATGGCCCTCAGCAGGAACCAACCCTGCCACCCCCTGATCAGAGCCCTGGGACAATACATCATTGTTGGTTAAGCTGCCTTGTTTGTGGTGCTTTGTCACAGCGGACCTAGCAAGCTGTATAGGACCCCCAGGGCAGGAGACTGGGCCAGCGCTGTGCCTTTGTCATTACTCAGCTCAAGTGTTCAGAAAGAAGCCCAGATTTAAAATATTGGTAAGTATGAGAAAAAAATTAAAAAAAAAAAAAGAATCTGTTGCTGGTAAAGGAAGAAGAGTAGGTTTTGCCCACATCCACTGGCCCGCAAGTGAGGCCCCGTGACGTGGCTGCTGGCCTCATTTTCTGCACTGCCTGTTGGGTTGGGGGTACAGTTTCCCTGCACAGGGCTGGAGAGCCAGGCTGTCCTGGGAGGCTGGAGGCCGGCCAGGGCAGCTCTGCCAAGCCGTGGTGTCCATAGTCAGCCTGCAGAGCACCTGCTGCAATGCTCTGCTACCCAGAAGCCCCAGATCAGGGAGGGAGGAGGCAGGGGAGCTGCATCGGTGGATCTTCAGTTTCAGTAGAGCTTCATGTGGGCAAAGAAAGGGAGAAGACTGCATGTGAAGCATAGGAGCATCAAAGCTGTTTTTTCCAAGCTGGGTGTCTAAGTAGACTTCTCCGTCCCACCAACTCCATGGCAGATCCCTGTATGTATTATGTACAACCATTGTTAGACTCACAATCTCTCCCTGTTGGAAGAATTCAGAATGTCATTAGTACATTCTAAAGATAAAACTCAAAGTAAAAAAAAAAAAAAAAAAGAGCCCACAACAAGCCCTTATCTTTGGAACAAAATAAAGCTAAGAAAAGATTAAAATAATCACAAAGGTGTGATTTAATCCTTACAGCATTATAAATATTAATAGGGGAAAGACTTTATATTGGAAAATGCTATTATACTGTATAATGCTAATTTTATGAAAATCAATTCATTTAGCACACGTAGGTTTTTTTCTTCTTCTTACCTCTCTTCAGCTTTTGCTGACGATTTAAGTCTTACAGTCTAGATGAATGCTTCCTGCTTCAGTGACTGCCGCCTGGCATGGGGCGTAGTGTGCGATTCTGACACCACAATTACTTCTCCCATAATGCCCCATGAGTTCCCACAGATAAGAATCGGTGGTTGCTGAAGCAGGACAAGCAACGGAGCTGCAGGTTGGACGTTTGTAGTTATAGCTGTGATTTGCTTTACATCAGTGCCTTTAGAAATGAGAGGGCCGAAGGCACCAAGGGAAAACACCTTGGTTCTGCAGGGTCGGGGGGAACAGGGACGTTTCCCCGCTTCTGCCAGACGCAAGTGTCACCTTGCCACGTCCCTGATCACCTCTAATCTCCAGCAACCCTGGAAGGTAGGTTTGTGATTATTCCCATTCTATTGATGAGGAGGCTGAGGCCCCAAAGACTTGATAACTCACCTGTGGGCTTGTCATTGGGAAACGGCTGGCAGGTACTGTACATCCATCACCATGGTCCTGCTGCAGGCAGACCAAGGCATTGGTTGCATCCGGGACTGGAACTTGAAGCTCAGGAGGCTGACAACACGTTGGGGTCCCTGACAGCTCCTGCCACCACATCTGGGATGAATCCCACCTCCCTTCCCTGCTAACTCAGGAATCCTCCCCAAGGAGAACGGCAGGCATGATTTCAGTGGTCGGGGATGCGTTCGGCTGCCATCTCCAGGAGCACACTTTTTGAAAACTTCATTAACTTTTACAACAACTCAACACCCTGTTCCAGTTTCCTTCAGATGGGTAACTAGGTGAAGTCCTTAAAAAAAAAAAAGAGTAGCATCATGACAGCTACACATGAAGGGGGAGTGAGGGGAAAGTCAAACATGAAGTTACATCTGGAACCAATTTCAACTTGCATAGAAAGATCCAGAAGCCTCAGAAGGAGACCGGGCCAGCACAGAAAGCAGGGTGGGAGCTCCGTGATGTCACTGCTGCTGCAATCCTCGCCCGTCGTTCTAATCTGCGAGCAGAGAGCCGAGGGTGCAGCCTTGTTAGGGAACTAATGTGGGATGAAAACGGGGCAAGTTGGTGTCACAGGGAACAAGTCGGTGTCACAAGGAACACGCTGGCTCCTCAGCGAAGGTCTTGAAGAGCGATCGGGATGAATTAATTTCTAAGAGACCCTGTGACAGATTCTTGATGATGATCCCCAATTAAGCAAACCTCAGTTTCGTTTTGTTTAATGTCAGGGAGTGAAGAAGCTGCCGGGGCAGACGGCTGCAGAAGAGCTGAGCGGGGAGCCAGGTCTCGTTGGAGTGGGAATCCAGAGAGGACTCTTCCCTGGGGCTCCTCTAAATCTCATGAGCAAAACATCACCTCCGCCGGCCCCAGGTATAAAATGTGCCCAGAGCCCCCCTTACAGTTACTGGATCAGAAAGGTCGAAGGTTCCCGCAGGCACAGGTTAGTGACTTCCACCTGGATCCACCCCCCCACCCCCATCCCCGTTGAGCAAAGGGCAGAAGGACACACGGTAAAGCCTAAGCATGCAGCTAAAACCACATTTGCTTCTAGCATAACGTTCGGTGGGGAATTAAAAGAATATATCACAGAAGAGACTTCTAACCACTTTCAGTGTCTCGGTGTACAATTAAATAATCAAAGTGAAGCCCTGTCTAGACCAGGGCAGATCCCACGAGAAAGGGCAAAATGTGCACATCGCTCATTGGATGAGCAGATGGCCCTGTGAGGGGACACGCCTCAGCACAGCGATGTCACTTAAGTTCCAACGTGAAAAGCAGAGCCCTTAAAAGACCTTCCTTCTCTCTCCCCCTAAGACAGGGGCTGCCTGGGAAGTAGCCTTTTCAATGTGCATTGTGAAAAAAGAAAAAAAAAATGTGTTCCTAGCCAAGGTGTTAAAGTTTTACAGACGGGAAAAGTGAATCTCTGTACTCTGCCTTGTAGAGACGCATTGCCTGGTGTAGCAGGCATTAATTACACATCGAAATGTGACAAGATCAGCCTTGGGTTTCCTGATTTGAAGACAGTCTTCTCATTGAAGCAGTTTTTTCTGAATATTTCCTTCTTCTGGGCTCAATTTTACTGTGTATTCCCAGGGTGAGATCTCAGGCTGGAAAGAGTAGAAAATGGTGTCCCCCAAAGTGTGGAGGAGCCTCGGAGATGGTGAGCTGATTGCCCAGGGGATCTTGGTTTCTGTGAAAATCGGTCTCTGGCTTTTTGTCCCACCACAACTTCAACAAGGACATTGGAGTAGTATCGTGATTCTCATCAGCAGCAGCACAAAGGGGGACTTAGTCAAGCTCATGAGTCGCCCTGGGGTTTGAACCCAGAACTCTCTGGCCAGCCTTCCAGCAGAAGGAACCTCAGACCTGTAGTCCCCAACGGGCTTTTGTGACAGTCATAATTTGAAAATGCTGTCTTCATTTTAAGTGTGAAAGGACTTAGCTAATAAAGTTAACATAAGCCCGAACATGGCTTTTTTTTTTTTTAACATTTAATTGAAGCAGAAATATTTCTACAAGAACATGGAAACAATAGAGGTTGACGTGGGTGGGTTTTCAAGTCCTTCAATCATGAAAAGTTTCCCTAACCTTGGCCCTGGACCTAAGTTTCCCATGGTGAGTTCAGTTGATTACTCAATTGTACAACTGACCCTGGGAGGCAGGTGAGCTTCTAGAATTCTCCATCACTGCCTGAATCATACCTACTTGAATTTTTTAGGTTGGAAGCATGTCTTTGGTGCTTGTTTTCCTAAGAAGTGTGAGATCTCTAAGGGTGGGGACCACATCTCTGTCATCTCAGGGTCCTTCCTGGCGCCTGATACAAACTAGGTACCGGATAAATATTTTGGGATTAAAGGAAGGAGATTCTCCTTGAAAAAAAAAAAAAGATTCCATGGGCAAGCAAGTTTGGAACTAGATAAAAAGTCTTCCTTTTTGAGATTCACAAAACATGGATGGACGAGACATAGATAAAAAAGCACAGTGAGTGTCTGGCTATTTATTGCCACTGTAGGACTTCTCAGAACCTTTAATATGCAGATGTGTGTTGTGCACCTTCCAGAAGGGGCTATAATGTGCAGGGCCACCCAAGTCACTTGACTGTGTGATCCTCTTTCCTAGGATGCTTAATAATGTTTGAATGGACCAGCTGGTAGAAATTCCTAAAGACACCCCAATCCTTGACCATTGAACTATAAATCAGCTCACAAGAGGGACGCTGGGCCCAAGGAGAGATGTCATTCCTTTACTCAGCACACAATAGTTCTGTTTCTGTTGCTTTTTGGAAGGGTGAAGGGTACTGGGGATTGCACTCAAGGGCACTGGGCCACTGAGCCACATTCCCAGCCCTATTTTGTATTTTATTTAGAGACAAGGTCTCACTGAGTTGCTTAGCACCTCACTGTTGCAGAGGCTGGCTTTCAACTTGGGATCCTCCTGCCTCAGCCTCCCAAACTGCTGGGATTACAGGTGTGCACCATCGTGTCCAGCTCTGTGGCTTTTAAAAATACTCATTTTAGGGGCTGGGGCTGCAGCTCAGTGGTAGAGTGCTTGCCTAGCACATGTGAGGCACTGGGTTCAATCCTCAGCACCACATAAAAATAAATAAATAAATGATAAAGGTATTGTGTCCATCTACAACTAAAAAAATTTTTTAAAAATACTCAATTTATGCTGGGTGTGGTAGTGCATGCCTATAATCACAGGGGCTCAGGAGCCTGAGGCAGGAGGATCATGATTTCAAAGCCAGCCTGAGCCTCTCTTGATATAAAATTATATGAAAGGGCTGAGGATGTGGCTCAGTGGTTAAGTGCCTCGGGTTCAATCCCAGGTACTAACAAGAAAGTGCTAGGGATATAGCTCAGTGATAAAGTGTATTTGGATTCAATCCTCAGTGCCAACAAAAACAAAACAACAACAACAAAACCCAC
Source organism: Urocitellus parryii (assembly GCF_045843805.1). Taxonomy (NCBI): domain Eukaryota; kingdom Metazoa; phylum Chordata; class Mammalia; order Rodentia; family Sciuridae; genus Urocitellus; species Urocitellus parryii. The sequence continues at coordinate 34,208,197 of NC_135539.1, forward strand.
AAAGATCAATTCACTTTGTAATCATAAAAACGAGTATCTATAAAAGCCTCAGTGGCCTGTCTTGCTAAGCACTATCTTCTTGGTTCAACAAATATCTGCTGAATGAATAAGTATGTAGTAAGTTAAATGATAAAGAAGTACTATAAGGACAGTATTTATCTTTAATCCACTCGGGGCATTCTCTTCTGTGGCTATTTACCATGATAAGGATCATCTGGGAAAACTTATTAAAAAAATATCTAGATCACGGATTCTCAGGCTCCCTGGAGAGGTACAGATTCAGAACCTCCCTTTGAAAAGTCCCTACCATCACCCCAGAGACAGTGCCGTGGGGGTCCGTGGTCTTCAAGCCAGAGAGATCTCAGTTCAAAACCCAGCTCTGGCAGTTTTAGGACCTGGGGTTGGGTGGGGAAACATGAGCCGGGTGGTTATCAGGATGAGCTTGTTCAAGGGCACAGTGAGCTGAGACCTGAAGAGGAAAACGGAGCCAGACGAGGGGAGGTTGGACTTAGTCGAGAGTCTCCTAGAAGCAGACCTTGAGATGGAAATTAAAATACAAGAAGTTTATTTGGAAGGTGGCCTTGGGAAACCTTTGGAAGAGGGGGAAATGAAACACAAGACAAGGAGCCCAGAAAGTACCGTGTATAAGCATCTCTGGTTTGCCCCATAGGAGGGGCTGGGGGCTGGGCTGTCTCCATCCACCAGCTCCTGGGGGGGGGGTCTTTGCTGGGGACCATAGTGGTAGGAGGGTCAGGCACCTTTATTCCCTGGCACTCTTGCAGCAGATGATGACCAGGTATAAATATGGTCCTGGCAGCTGGTCTCTGGAAGCCTGTGTGCACGGACGGGTCAGAGCGAGGGCAGATAACAGGGAACTGACAGCATCTGCTTCAGGATACCAAAGTTCCAAAGGGAGGAGCTTGATGTGTTCAGGCCTGGCCTGAGTGACAGGGTGATGGCAGGAGCCATTTCTACAGGAAAGAAAGAGGGCCCGGGGAGGTGGGGCCTGGATACACCATGCTGCCAATTGCCAGGGTGCAAATGCATCTTTCAAGTGACCTTGGCGAAGCCTGAACCCAGAGCTGGGGAGAGCTGTGCAGGTTCACGCTGACTCTAGCTCACCTGTGAGGAGCAAGGCTGAGGAGCTTGGGAAGGAACCTGGGAAGGAAGCATCGGAAGGTTTTCCAGCAGAGGATGGAAACGATCTAGTATATGGTGGTCCTTATGCCCTGGGTTTGGAAAGAAATGCCTTGAACTGGAACTTTGAGGAGCAGACCTCAGGGTTACCTGCTTTTGACACATCTTGGTCCTGAGAACAGGGTTTCAGAGAGAAGAGACACCAAATCCATCCTTAGGACCTCTTGCCCCCATGCTTTACGGAGGTAGCATTAAAGATCCTCGATAAATGACCCGAATCCGAGGACCTTCAAATAAGAGCTGGCTGGCCACCCACCCCAGGCAGGATGCCTTCCCTGCTCAGGACCCTTTGCCTAAGTAAGTTACAGACGGTGTCAGCCTTAACATAAGCTTTGGTGACTTTTGTCAGTTTAAGTAAGACCTTTAATACTCCTTAAATATATTTTTTTCTGTAAGTAATAGAATCATGGCAGAGAAATGAAGCTATCTGTCATGTAAACGCCAGTGCATAAGAGCAGGTGCGAAATAATGGGTGTGCTGGGCTACCAGAATACCTGTGCAAATGAAAATTGATTTTCTAGAGAATTCTTCACCCAGTGAAATAAATTAAATCTACATTTACTTCTATTTGTTTAAAAACCTCTTTGTTAAAATAAGTACAGCAGTATAGAGACATAATCTAATAAATTAGAGGAGGATAAATTATACCTAATAACATTCTGCACAGAGGATTTACACAGAGGGAACCCCGTAGCAGGATGGCCCATGGAAGCCACTTAAATGTTGGGATTAATTCTGTTTGTAATGGTAAAACTGACAAACAGATGTGTTTGGGTCTCCGTGAGCTTGTTTTCTTTTATTTCTTCCAAATCAGGTTTTATCACTATTTTAATTTGGAAAAAAAAGAAAAAAATATCTACTGAGTTGCCACTTAGCCGGAAGAAATATAAGTTTAACTAGGTCTTAAAAGTTAACACTGCCTGAACGGCACACCGACAGTTAAAGACAGCTACAACCATCTTTAACCAGAGGCGGCCACATTAGTGGCCTTGCATAAAAACACAAGATACAAAGTCCCCTCCAGGCTGTGCACACCACCCTCCTGCTCAGAGTTTTGCTTTCTCTCTCATCAAAAGAGCATTTTAAGAAGCAGCGAGCGTAACAGTAAGTGCCTACTGTGTGTGCATCCCAGAGTGTGAGGTGGAGGGTTTTTACTTATTGACTGCATTTATTAAGTTTCCATTCATCCCATGACAGGGTCTTGGTTAGTGCCTAGGTAATGAAATGGTTGTCAGGGTGGCTGGGGAACATAAGCCCAGAACAGCAGGGGTACCGGGTGTCACACTCACATGCATCAGGGGAGAGAGTTATGTGTGTCCTGGGCTTGTTCCCGGCTGGGTGTTTCTATAATCCGAAAGCCACACCTCTTGCATTTTACAGATGAGCACGAGGAGGCTTCAAGTCTGACTCCAAAGCCCGCCATTTCCACATGACCTCTGTCTCATTGGGAGGACTGCAGATCTATGCATCTGAGGGTTTTCTTGGTTTTGAAGAAATTATGAAGCCCACAGGCTTGAGTTCTTTTCCACTGCCCATGGGGTCTTGCTTCCTGGTCCTGTTTTGCACTTGTGACTTTCTGGATTCTGTCTGAGGCTGTTCATAGAGTCAGGAAATTCATGCACTCTTGACCTTCGGGCCCAGCCATGGTCAGACTGGTCCTGCTAGGCACCTACCTTTGTCCAGTGACACCTGAGGAATTTGAGATTCCATATTGCCTCTTCCTTGCTGAAAAGAATTCTGGTTTGGTTGGAGGTGTCCACATGCCCAACTAAATATTGGCTCTCCCAGCCTGCCTTGCAGCTGGGGGAGCCATTGGACACTGTGGAAGGTTCTGGGGAAACATTTTCTTTCCCGTTAAGAGGGCACAGTGAAGCTCAACCTTTGTTTCCCCTGTCTACCTAGACGAGGACAGGATGGCTGGTGCTGAAGCAATCACCTTGTGATCCTGGGGTAAAAGCCAAGAGATTTGTTAATATATCAAGTGTGAGCTTTAACATCACTGAACAGGGCAGCTATTACTTGGACCTTCTTGTTGAACTGCCTTTTGGTTCTTGCCTCTGTGGCCAGGAATGTGTCCATGCTTGGATCCACGCCTGCTCATGCTTTATTTTCAGAAGTTATCTCAGCACTAGATCATAAGCAGGGACGGTGGTTGTCTTATTCATCATCCTAGGGAACCTGTAACCAAATATACTGAAGTTTTCTTGATGGTTCAAAATAGATCTCAGGGACCCTGACAGCCTGACAACTTCCTCAAGGGGAAACCTCCAAGAGGAAGGGTGGAGAGGTCCTCCCAATACTTACTGTCCCCGCAGTTGCTAGAAGCCCCCTCCTCTGTAGTTGGACTGGGGTGAGGTGGGAAATGCCCCCACTCTGGGCCTGTGCGGAGATAAGCCTCTGCCTTAACAAATCACCTCCCTCTGCTCTTAACAAATGTTAATTTGGGGCAAGGGTCACCGGCCTTTCTTGTGCCCTTCTACTATAATTTGTGACTTCCCTGCAAAAGGCCAACCTCGTAATTTTGCTTGGCTCCCAGAAAAGTCCTTGGAGGACACCTTCCAAGGAGGACATTGGGGTTTTTTCTTTCTTTCTTTCTTTCTTTGCTTGTAGGGTTTATTCCACTTTGCATGCAGCTTCTAGGTCCCATGTAGGAAAAGCGTATACTTGTTTTAAGGTGGAATCAATGTGCAGTCCACTTTTACAGCCTTCTCGCTCCACTGCTTTTCTTTCTGAAGCTGTTGGTCACAAACAGCCAGTTACATAGTTGGCCACATTCTTGCTTTTCAGCTAAATGCCCTTTAGTGTATTTTGTAACAAGCCAGTAAAAAAAATAAATTAAAAAAAAATTTAAAAATTGCTCTTTTATTTTCCTTTGCCTCATGGAGAATGCCTTTGAAAGTCTGGTCAAATGGATGGGAACCTGTGTTCCTGGCTCATGGGCTGGCTCCAGCCTCAGGCTCTGATGCATGCCATGATTGTGGTCACCTGTGCCTGTTCCCAAGGAGGACAAAGGTTTGCTCTGCTGCATCTTCTATCCTGTGAGATGTAGATCTCTGTTGCTCTCCTGACTGCATTTAGATCCCCAGCCCTGCCCTATGATAGCCTTATGTCCTGGGGCAATTTTCTTAGCTTTTCTGTGACTCATCATATCCACCTGGTACCCAGGAATGTAGTATATGATACGCACTGAGAGCAGCTCCTCAGCAATATGCTCATCATCCACCTGAGCAGAGAGGGCTGTGCTGGGAGAAGCCCGGGGAGGTGGGAGGCTCTGTGACCTGCCAGCCAGGGTTAGCCATTATGAGCAAGGTCTCTGGATTGTTTAATAGCACTCAGTCATCTGAGTCAAATCCAGTGTCACCAGCAGTTTCTCCACTTGCAAAACAAAGGAGATGATACAGTAGTTGGCAGAACCCTTTGCATCCTCAGATGGAAGATGTGACAAGGATGCAGAGGGTCATCATAATTACACAGTGGCAATCTTGGAGGAACAGGAGGCTGGCAAGGTACCCGATGCCTAGCTGCACACACACACACATAAGGCATCTTGTGTGTGTGTGTGTGTGTGTGTGTGTGTGTGTGTGTGAGAGAGAGAGAGAGAGAGAGAGAGAGAGAGAGAGAGAGAGAGAGAGAGAGAACTTCTAGTGAAACCAGGATTCACAAAGGCAAATAACTACCAAGTCCTGGACTCGTGTAAAAGATAACACAAAGAAGATAGAGCACAAGATTCGAGGGAGGCAGCACTTATAAAATCAGTTAATAAATCCATCCAAAGCCTTTCCTGAGCCTGAGGCCAAATCTCTCAACACACTTCCATGACAAGCTCTCTAAAGGTGCAGTGGCCCCTGATTGCTGCAGAACTTTTAAAATGACAGGAAAATATTTCTGCTTGGTCGTTAGGAGGGATGACTCTCTGAACTGCATTCTTACAGCTGAACAACTTTGACCAGCTATAAACAGAGCCAAACTAATTATTTGCTTTTGCAGGGCTCCAATTTCATTTCCACATGGTGAGAGGGTAGCAGGAGATGGCTTTGTGTGATAAAGAGCTGCAGAAGCCTTAGCTGCTGTATTGAATGGACTGATGAATAACCCAAGTCTCACCCCCCTCTGAGCCCCTAGAACAGGGGTGCAGCCAGATCCCTGTTGGGAGAGGAATGTTGGCATGGAGAGGGAGGTGTTAAGAGAGGGCTGCAGTTTTAATAGGAAAATCCAGAGATTTGACACCTGCCAGAATAGAAATCACATTGTTTCTCATCCGGGTGAGGCCTCGCCTCCCGTCCCCAGCTGGGTCCCAGACCCCAGGTCCTGGGAGGGGGTGCTGCTTGGCTTCTCCCCAGCAGGAAGGAAGGAGGTGGCTTTGACATACTCCAGAAACACAGGCTGCACCCTGCGTCTCTTAATCAGTCACACAATTCCAATAATTATCTAAAAATGTCTGTTTGAATGAAACTTAACCTCTATCTCACTCCATGCATAAAACGTAATTCAAGAGCCGGCCATGGAGACGTGCACCTGTAATCCTAGCTAGTCAGGCGCTGGAAGCAGGAGGATCACTTGAACCCAGCAGTTCAAGGCAAACGTGGGCAACATAGTGAGACCCCCAAACACCCCCAACAAAAACTTTAACTCAAGACATATCATAGATCAATACATAAAACCAAAAACCATAGAAGCTTCTAGAACTTTTTTGGTGAAGATCCAGATAGTAACTATTTCAGGCTTTGTGGACCATCCAGCCTCTGAGGCAGCAACAGGTATGAAAGCAGCCCCAAGCAAAATGCAATATGCCAATGAGGGGGCATGGTTGTGTTTCAATAAAACTTTATTTATAAACATAAAAATTTGAATTTCACATGTATTTTTTTAAAATTTTTAATATTTATTAGTTCTCGGCGGACACAACATCTTTGTTGGTATGTGGTGCTGAGGATCGAACCTGGGCCGCACGCATGCCAGGTGAGAGCGCTACTGCTTGAGCCACATCCCCAGCCCTCACATGTATTTTTCACATAGAACAAAACATTATTCTCTGTTAGTCAGCTTTCCATCACTATAACAAATATCTGAGAACATCAACTTCTAGAGAGAAAAGGTTTATATTTGTTCATGGTTTTAGAGGTTTCAGAATAGCACCACCTTGGGGACCAACCTTTTTATAAACTTAGCATTGTGCTTTTGATTTTTTTTCAGTCAATTACATAAAATTGTTCTTAGCTCAGAAGCCATAGAAATACAGATGGCATGTTGAATTGTGCTTACAAATCACAGTTTTCTGATTCTTATTCTAAAGGAAAACACAAGAGAAAAGCTTATAACCTTGATGTTGGCAAAGATTTTTCTGGTAGGACACAAAAAGCACCAACCATAAAAAAAAAAGGACTTCATCATAATTAAATACTTTTGCTCCTTGAAAGAGAGTGTTTGGAAAATGCTCCTCAAAAGGCATTAAGATGAGCTACACACACCAGAAAAAAGAATATTGGCAATACCTGTATTTGCCACAGAAATTGTGACTATAATACATGGAGAACTGAGGCAGAAATTCTGTTTAAAAAATGAACAAGACACTTGATCCCTCACCAAAGAAATGTAAGAAATATATATAAAAGGTTCCTAATAACTTGGGCCATCAAGGAATGTACCTTATAACCACAGCAGAGAGAAGAGCTAAAATTAAAAAAAGACTGACAGTATCAAACGTTGGCAAAGACGTGCAGAAAATGGAACTCTCAAATGTTGTTGGCGGGAACATGAAACAGGATGACCTCTCCTGAGAACCATTGATTAGAAAGTTACACACACACCTACCCTGTGCCTGGGCAGTACCTCTTTGGTGTTTACAAAGGAGAAAGAAAAACATATGTTCACAAAATGACTTGAACAAGGATGTTGACAGCAGCTTTATTCAGCATAGCCCTCAAAATGAAACAGCTCAAATTTATACCATACATTTGGATGCATGCATAGGGGCATATGTGTTAAAAAAAGAACAACCGATATAAGCAAGAAACAAGTGGATTGAACCCAGGACACTTTACCACTGAGCCACATCCCCAGCCCTTTTTATTTTAATTTTGACGCTGGATCTCCCTAAGATGCTTAGGGCCTCACTAAGTTGCTTAGGGTTGAGACTGGTCTCAAACTTGTGATCCTCCTGCTTCAGCCTCCCAATCACTGAGATTATAGGCATGTACCACTGTCCCCAGCAGGAATGATTCTTTAAAACAATTATAGTGAGGAGAAGAAAAAAAAAAGGTATAAAAGAATACATTCCACAGAATCTCATCATATGAAGCCTGCAATAATAGAAATCAAAAGTGGTACAGGGGTCTGGAGGAAGAAACTTGGAAATAGGGGAGAGGGAACTTTTTGAATGACAGGTGGAAATGCTCTCATCTGTCTGATATGGTGGCCACCTGTCACACGAAATGACTGGAATGTGGCCCAAGGGAGGGACCGAGGGACTGCACATCCTATTTTATTTAATTCTAATTAATTTACATTTTAAAGTTGAAGCCTACAGAATATTTTGCCCTTAAACACAACTCCATTTTTCACAGAACCTGTATTTCACTTTAACTTAAAGTGTTAAGTGGAGATGCGCTATTAGTGTAAAATATGTCAAGATTTGTTAAAAAGGAGTAAAGTTTCTTATAATTTTGATCTAAGTGTGTGTTGAAATGATAATATTTTAAATACATTATGTTTGAAATGCAATATGAGAATGCTTTACACCTGTTTCTTTTTGCCTTTCATAGTGTGGCTACTAGAAACTTTAAAATTAAGTGTCTAAAAAATCAAATCTGGGTGTGGTGGTGCTTGCCTGTAATCCCAGCAACTTGGGAGGCTGAGGCAGGAGGATCGCAAGTTCAAAACCAGCCTCAGCAAAAGCAAGGCTTGCTAAGCAACTCAGTGAGACCCTGTCTCTAAATAAAATACAAAATAGGGTTGGGGATGTGACTCAGTGGTCAAGTGTCCCTGTGTTCAATCCCCATTATCCCACCCCCACCCCCCAAAATAAAATAAGATAAATTAAAATTACATGGGTGGCTGTCATGATATTGCCATCAGATAGAACTGTCTTGTTTGGGGGGCTGGTCACCTTAGTATATGCAATTGTCAAAACTCATGAACTGAAAGCCTAAAATCTGTGCATTTTATTGTGTGTTAATTATAGTTCAATTTTAAAATGGCACACAAAAGGCTCCCCCCACTTGACTAATTTTATGGTGTCAGAGATCAGGGGCACACAGGGTCAATGACTGGGAGGGGAGTGAGGGGAGATGGAAGGTTCTTTTTCTTTCTGTGAGTTTTACTTTAAAATTGAATTTGGCTTTATAGCATAGCTAAGGAGTATGTTTAGTCCCCTGAATTTAAGGGGAAATTTTATGCAGAACCACCAGCTAATTAGTGTGAGGCCCTGGGAGTCCTTATGTTTTATAAGCAAGGAGGTTTCACAGTTCCAGGACTGGTTTCCCTCAACCCTGCCCTCTCTTGTGTGGGTGTGTGTGTGGGGGGACCTGGCCCAGTGATGGCTCAGGTTACACCTCCCTGAAGTGGCCCTAGCTCTAAAGCTGCCTCACCCTTCCCTCAGACCCTGCCCTCAGGGAAAAGCCCTGCACCAGGTCTGGGTTCAACCCAGTTCTCTGGGAAGCAAAGTCTTTTGACCAGAAGAGGCCTTCTGCCTGCTGGCCATCTGGTGACATGAAGACCAGGATGTCTGAACCATAGCTGATGGGGTGAGGGAGTACCACGACAGAGGTCCACACGTCCTACCTAGAGTGACCACGGCTCTGGCTGGTCCACACAGACACATGTGAGGTTTCCCTCTTTAAGTGTAGAAGGACAGGAAGTGGGGGGGGGCAGTGCCGTAAGGGGGGGGGGTCTTGAGCCACAGGGAGTGGCCAGCAGAACCAGAAGTAGAATGTGGATCAGCCTTGGCTCAGTCCCCCTCCACATCCTTCTTCGCAAGGGTCAGACCCTGGGACGCAGCTTGGCAGCAAATGGAGAGAACCACCAAGGAGCAGAGGTGAAGGTTCCAGGTAGTGGTCGGACACCAACCTGTACAAGTTAACTCTTTTCTCTAAACCTGTTTCCTCTTTTGCGAAATGGAGATGACGAAACTGGCTATGAAGGGTCATTTGGGAGTTGGTAAAGGGCACTGTTGGCTCTGGTGGCGGTTCTAATTCTGGTAGGAATTACTCGGCTAGTGACCATTGAGACAAAGGACAGAATGAGGCCTGGGGGGTCAGGGAGGTCAGTGCTGTGGGGGAGGAAGGGGAGGTCCTAAATGGCACTCCAATGCCCCAGGAAGCCAGAGGCTGACCGGAGCTGGCTCTCAAGGTCACTTGTTCTAGGCTGGGTTCCTCAGTGGCAGATCCTGGATTCATGTGACAGTGAACATCTTCAGGAAATTGGGGAGTAGAACTAGTAAGAGAAGGAGGCCAATGGGAGACCGGATGTCAGCAAAGCTACAAAACTCCATCACAGTAACTCCAAGATGGCCCCCACCAACCTTCCCTCCTGGTACTTACAACCTTGAGCAGGTCCCCCCCTCACTTTGGATAGGGTGAACCTGTGTAGCAATAGCATATTGTGGAAAAGATGGAATGAGATTTCCATGGCTGGGTAACAGGAGACATTACTCTCACTGGGAGAAGCCAGCCGCCATGACTATGCCCAAGCTGACTGTGGAGAGGCCCTTGTAGTAGAGAACTGAAGCCTCCTGCCAATATCCACCCTGACTCATGAGGACACGTCTCCAGGACAGATCCTCTACCCATCCTAGTTGGCCTTCTGGTGAAGCAGCGCCCCCTGGTGTCCTGACTGCAAACCCACAGAGACTGAACCAGAATCACCCAGCAGGGAAACCCCCAAATTCCCAACCACAGACACTGTGTATAACAATGAATGTTTGGGTCATTTAGAACTACTAGACTTTAAGTCAACTTATTACATAGCAACAGAGTACCCATAAAGTCACTCAGACGCAATCCCCTGGCTCTCTGTGCTGGCAGGGCAGAGGGTTCCAGTGGCTGGAAAGCTGCTAGCCACCGAGATCAGAAGGCAACGGGGGTCTACATGAGTGTCAAGGGAAAGGCATGTGGGGGCAGTCAGGGAAGCCCTGATAACATCTGCCACAGGAACAAGCCTGGCAGCGTTGGGAGCATTGGGTGGGGTGCCCAGGATAAATGACCGAAATATCACCAACCTGTGGGAAGTAGCAGCTGGTATTGTTTGGCATTATAACATGATAAATAGGAATGGAATGAGCCAGAGCCAGCATGAGGGTACTGGTGCCTACTGCTGGGGTCAATGGCTCAGAGCAGACCTCGTCTTCTGGAACCAACACCCTTATCCTGTTCACACTGCGTATTCGGCAGAGCCAGGGCAAGATGCAGCCTCATCATCCCCCTGCCTCTCCCGTTCATTCATCAGCCACGTTGAAAGACTCCAATCAGCTCCCTGGGAACCAGGAAGGGCTCCAACCAGCGAGTGAGGAAGGAGAAATGTTGGCTCCTTGCCTGGTATTTCCTGATGGCCCCGAGTACCCTGTCTTGAAACTCCTCTGGTTGCCAGTCCCTCGGCCTGCCTCTTTGCTGACTTCTTCTGGCACCTCTTGGTCTACAGAATCACTCCCCCACCTGCTGAATTCGATGGGGTCTGCAGGACAGTGTGCGGGACCTGGAGATGCGGATGTTCCCTGAATTTACTCGCTTGGGGATCTCAGAGCTCCCTTGCTTCCCATTTGCTCAACTCTGGGGGACATCACCAACATGGCTTCCCACCCTGGTCTCCCTTATGGCAGCATTAATTTCCAAAATAGATGCATGCATTCCCAGGGCTCAGAGTCCTAGAAGGGCCTTCTGGAACTGTGGAGCTTGGGAACAGGGATGGGCTTTGGATCTCAGAGGTAGCATACCGCCTCCCAGCCCAGACCTGTGGCTTTCTTCACGTAGCGCACTCTATTGATTTCTATTTCATAATGACAGGTGCAGTTCTTGGGTCCTTTCTCTGATGGGCCCAAGCTGTCTGTCAAGTGGGAGAGGCAGGGCAGGGGAAAAGCATTATTATTCCAAAGCACAGTCATTAGATTAATAGTAAGCTCCAGCAACACCATTAATGTGGGGGGATCAATGAGATGACAGGCGAGGCTGCCTTCTGATAAGTTGCTGCTTCCCAAGCATGTGCCCTATTTATAGATCATACGTGCTTACTCCAGCCTCGTATCTTTCTTCCCTTGAGCTCTCCCAAGTGAACTGATTATCTTCTTCAAGGCTGCGTGTCTGCAACATACACCACGGGCTCCATGATACTCTATGTGCCATCTTCTTCAACCTGCCCATCAGGAAAATGAGACAAAACTCTGCTGTTTTTGTGCTGAAACAAAGACATGTTGCACGACTTTTCCAAGAGAAACTTTTATCTCAGCAGCATCAATCTTTCCCTGCAATTTAGGAGAATAAAAACTTGAAGGCCATGGAGATGGTAAACTCTAGGCATCCTTTCCCCAAGTGGATTTCCCTGTGCCCTTCTCTGCTGACATTTAGCTTTCCCAACTCATAGCTTGTCAGCAACATGACGAGTCTGATGTCTTTAATTTTTATCGTCTAGATTTATGATTCAGAGTGTGTGGGGGGCAGCTCCTCTCTGGAGGGCAATCCTTTCTGAATGTAAAGAAATGATCCTCTGGTTTCACGGCAGAGAGAGTCGAGGGTGGTGGTATTAGGGACACGCAAGGCAGTTGCTGACAGCTGTTGGGGGATCTTAGGCATGGTGTGAAATGGGGAACAGACAAAGAGGAGACTGATTCATGAGATGCCCAGTGTCTAAGAGCGATCTGACAGGGGGCCAGCGTCGAGAGACTCCTTGGAGCCAAAGTATCCGCTCCTGTGTGCTGGTCAACACCTCCTCCACTGGGAACTGGGAATTCCCTCCTGCTCACTGGCTTCTTCTAAACCCCAGGCTTCATCCGTCCCTTGCCCTACACCATCTTGCTTTGGACCCTGCCAACATCTGAGCTCATGGATCACCTACTGGTTATTTTTCTGATTTTAGCCTCCCCTGGTCCTTTGGACTTGAAGCTTCTATAGGACTCCATGATCAATTTACATCAGCTTCCTTCTTGAGCCACTAAATCATACATTCCCCCGCCCCCCACCCTTTCTGTGCCTTACCCAGGGATTCCTGCTTTCCCCTGGCATGTGAGGAAGATGTGGACCGAGAGATCCAGGATAGAGTCAGAACAGATTAGAGCCACCTCTGGCTCCGCCGGCTCCTCTTTTTTCTAGGGTGTTATCTGTCTCCTGCTATCCTTCAATAACTTTATGTTTGTAAATGTAGCATTTCTGGAAGCCTGTTCCCCCACCCCCACCGCTGGTTTTATATCATAAAGGTTTCTATTCTGATGGCTTATGGTGTACCCCACACCCATTTTTTTTTCCAGCTTCTGGATCAGAAATCTGGGTTTTCCATGGATGGCCTGTTAAAAATATAACTTTTGATTTAAATTACACAACTCATCACCAAATATGCCAAGCCATGACAATTCATAGGGGTAAAGCTTGGGCACATAGCTCATAAATTCTTAACTGTTATGACTTCCATTCTCCCCCTTTGAGAATTTAAGATTGAAGACCTTATAAAACTGGAAACAATCTGCATGCCCAACGGTGGGGGATGGGAGAGGAAATGGTCCAGTCACGCTAAGCGGTTAATTGTGTTTGCAAAGACCCCAAGAGACTACACTCACTGTGGAGGTCGGGGGTAGGGGCAGCTGCAAAGGCAGACTTTCTGTGCCCAGCAGCTTGGGGTGGATACTGGCATTGCTGAGAGGGAGAAAGCCCTCATTTCTTGGGCTAAGGGTTGCCAGACCAAATTTGGATGTTAGATAAGCAACAATACCTTTTTTAGTTTTTTTTTCCCCCTAAATCTTTATTTACTTTTTCTGGCAACCCTAACTGGATCCCTGATTTATCAGAAGAAAAACTTGAGTTAGGATTTAACACGTCCCTGAAAAGAGGGAGAGAGAGAAGCAGAAACACAGAGAGAGAGATCAGAGACAGAGAGAGAAAGAGAGAGAGAGAGAGAGTTGGAGAGACAGAAAAACAGAGATAAGAGAGACAAAGAGAGAGAGATTAGAGACAGAGAGGGAGACAGGAACAGAGAGAGACACAGGAAAGCCGAGACAGATGACGGAGGGCTTCCTTACACATATCTCCCCTGAGCACAAAGCCCCACCAGCACCGCATTCTCCAACCATGAGGCTTCTCTGCCACCTGGTTTCCATCTCTCCCTTGCTCTCCCCTCGCCTATTTGCCTGGAATTTGCATGTAATGAGCCCCATCCCAGCTCCCTGGCATGGGCTGGTTCCAACAACGCTCCAACAGCCTCCGACAGAACCCTGCAGAGCTCCATCCCGAGAGCGACTGGCAGAACCCGACAGTTTCTAAACAACATCTGAACACAATTTTGGAAGCTGGTTTCATTACATCCTAACTTCTTTTTGTTGTTGTTGTTGTTTTGGGGAAAAGGGTCCAATGACATTTATCTTGTATTAAATAGGAGCTGGTTTCCTCCTCAATATTTATTCTTGGGTGAACTGGCATGGAAAGAAATTTCTAGATCCTATGAAATAGAATTCTGGGGGTCCAGGTGCCCACACTTGTGAGGGGTGATGACAAAGCCTCCATGATGTGGTGTTCCCCAGGGATATGGTACTTCGAAAGGTTTTATTTACTAAGTTGTATTTATTAAGAAATGTTGAAAAAAAGTTATTACTTGAAAATACACAACAGGCAATCAGCACTTCCTCTAGGAGGAGCTAACTAGGGAGTGGATTTGATTCTGGGCCAGGCAAAGAGGCTCTATCTTAATTGGCCTAACTGCTGGTGACCTCTGTACCTGCGCAGGTGACCCCATTGGGTTTTAGGAAATACGGAAGCAAGACAGACTTCACCACTGCCTGCAAGATGCTGGGGCCAAGTCAGGCTCGGGGTGGAAATTGTCAGTTACTCTGGAAGGGAGGCGCTCTTGGGGGAAAAAAAAAAAAAAAAACAACTGAAGATCCCGAGTTATTCGAGGGATGGAGGACTTGAGACTTCCAACAAGAAGCACACTCTTTTGGTACAACTCAGTGATTGTGTTTTAAAGTTTGACATCCAACTGCCTGGCTTCAAATCTCAGATCTGCCACTCATTGGTCATGCAACTCTGACCTCACTGAGCCTCTGTAAAATGGGGCTGATAACCGCACAACTTGCAGGTGGATGCAAAGAATGTAAGGCCCAACTCAGACAGAGACAGTACCCTGTCTATTTCCACTTCTGACTGGTGTCAGCTACATAACATCAAATTATAAGGCTGCCAACCAGTCCCAGAGTTAGACACATACTCTTGGAGGGAGGGCAGGTGTTCTTAAAACTTCCTCCCAGGAAGATTCCATTAAGATTCTCCAAGGTCTGATTTGAGTCATATGACCATATCTGAACCAATCAGAGCCCAGGGAATGAGATTACGTTAGTCACACCAGGCTCAAGATAATTATCCCTTCTCAAAAGCTAAAGGTGGAGTTAGCCCTGAAGAATACCAGGAGACTTCACAGGGGAGTCATGAGAGTCCAGGAAGACAATAGCTGCAAAGTGCCAGGTAGGCAGTGAGCACTCCCTGGTATCCCAGTGGAATCTGGTTAACCTGCTATCTTGCAAAAATCTTCATTATCCTGAAAGGGTTCACGTCCACACCTGTCCATCAGCATCGTCCTAAACACTATCATTAACCAAATGCTGGCACCATCTCAATCTAATCCTTGGAACAATTTAGAAGCAGCACTTCACTAGGTGCCTACCCCCCAAATATTCTCCCCCCTGTTCCTTGCTATATAGAACCCCAAGATTATGTTTAACAAGGCAAGGTACTAAGTTTTTAAAAATCTGCTCTTCCTTTTTGTTGTGAGCATCTCAAGTTAGGAAACCATAGGAGACAGAAGTAAAATGTCTTATGAAATGAGAGAAACAAAAAGCATGTACTACCTGCCTCCTTTGTAGCTAGAAATGATCACGTGACACATTCCGGCCAATGGGGTGAGAGAAAGTGCGAGAGACTTTGGGGAAATTTTTGCTTCCCGAAGATGGGCTCCATTCACTCCTCCTTGATGCTTCTTTCCTCTTCCTTCCACCTGTAATGTGGACAAGAAGCTGTTGAAGAGTAACTCTATCATGACCACATAGATGGAAGTCAACCACTAAAAAGGATGGAGCAAACAGGGGACATTGAGGATATGGTGGAACAAGTAGCCAGGCTGGCTGCCCCCAGTGCTTGAGGCGCTGAGGCTGGGTTTCTGCTACATACAAGTGAGTACATCACCTAACAGGATTGCTAGACAACGTGACCCCCTGGGTAGGTGGGGAAACTGAGGCCAAGAGAGGTGGAGCCTTCACCTCCTGTCTGGAATTCAAAGAGGCTCCCAGAGCAAGTGCTCCTGACTTAAAAAAAGGTCAGAAACCCTGACACAGGCAGCTGCACCGGTGAACCCTGAGGACATGATGCTGAGTGGAAGAAGCCAGATACCAAAAGACACCTGTATGAGCTCTGTCGAGCTGTCAGATTCATGGAGACAGACAGTGGCATGGGGCATGCCAGGCCCTGGGGGAAGGGAATGGGAAGTGAGTGTCTAATGGGGTCAGAATTTGAGTTTGGGAAGGTGAAAAAGTTCTGGAGTTGGATGATGGTGGTGGTTGCACAGCAGGTGGGTGTGCTTAATGCCACTGAACCGCACTAACAATGGTTTAGATGGGGTGCTGGGATTCACTCAGTGGTAGAGCACTTGCCAAGCGTGTGTGAGGTTGTGGGTGAGATCTCCAGCACTACACACACACAAAATCATGTCAACAATGCTTAAGATGGTAAATTTTATGTTATGTGGAATTTACCATACTCAAGTGTACTTTAAAATGGCTAAAATGATAATGTTTGCTTTATGTATACTTTACCATAATAAAAATGTAGGGCCAGGCACGGTCGGTGGTACATGCCAGTAATCCCAGCGGCTCAGAAGGTTGAGAGAAGAGGATTGCGAGTCCAAAGCCAGCCTCAGCAACTTAGTGAGGGACTAAGCAACTCAGTGAGACCCTGTCTCTAAATAAAATACAAAAATGGGTTGGGGATATAGCTCAGTGGTTAAGTGCCCCTGAGTACAATCCCTGGTACCCCCCCTAAAAAAGTAGAGGGGCTGGGGATATGGCTCAAGTGGTAGTGCACTCGCCTGGCATGCGCGGGGCTCTGGGTTCGATCCTCAGCACCACATAAAATAGAATAAAGATGTTGTGTCCACCGAAAAACTAAACTAACTAACTAAATAAATAAATATATTTTTTTTAAAGTAGAAAAAATTTACCCAAAACACAAAATTTTAAAAACCCAATGCTTCCTCCAGTATCTGCCTCGCAGAGTAAGTGTGAGCCTTTTGGTCTCCATCTTGCAAAGGACTCGAACTCCCCTTCCTGATTCTGCTCTCAGCCCAGGGTCTCTCATTCCAGCTGAGCCTCAGGGTAACGGGCTGAGTGTAAGCAGAGGCTTCTACTATAGGGCTGGCACCTGCCTGTGGGAGGATTGGGGACAGACACTGTCCTCCACTTGCAGAGGAAAAGGTCACGTTTCTTGTGTCTTGGGAGTCAGAACAATACAGGCCAAGTCGGCTCATCTGCAGTGGGGACCAGTGGCAACCGCTGGCCAACACAGCCAGGCAGAAACTTACTCCTTCTTGGACAAGCTGTTTCCAGAGCGCATACATTAACATTCAAGACTCCCCTAAAACATTCACAGTGTCACCAGGGTCCTGATTTTGGGAGATGCTCTTCCTTTCCCTAAGTGAAAATGTCACTGCTCTGCCTCCTGGTCACAGCGCACAGCTCCAATCTCCTCTGCCTGGCGTCGCCTGGCATCCTAATCAGATTAAAGGGTTTGCACACCTTCCCTTCTCAGCCAGGAGTCTTCCTTCTGTGGATGCGAAGGCTCAAACTGGGAGTCACTGAGTCCCCTCTTTGGGAAGGTACTTACAGAAGGGTAAATAAAGACAGTTTCTCTCTCTGGTATTTAGGGCAACTCTCTCTAGCATTAAGATAAGTGGAGAAAGAGCCCAAGGTTCCCGATCCTGGCTCTCCCTAGGGTTCCCTGGGGAAAATTGACAAATGCTGAGGCCTAGGCTACAGCCATGACCAATTAAATGACGAACTTCTGGGGACAAAGCCCAGGCATTATTATTCTTAAAGTTCCCCAGGTGAGTCTCATGTGCAGCCAAATATTTAAAACCAGTGTTTGGAATCCTCCCCACTCACTGTGGTCCACGGATCGGCAGCCTCGGCCTCACCTCAGCCTCTCAGGTGCTGCCCCAACCTCCTGAATCACAGGGATCCCCTGAATTAGAACTGCACATCGACAAGATCTCAGTGGGCCACGTGCACATTGGAGTTTGGGAAGCACTGGATTAGGTCACCATCAGTAGGAATCTCAATCATCCTGACGGTTCCAATTCAGTGCTCTCAACTCTTTCTCTGCATCCTCCCACCTTTGGAGAAACATGGACCAGTGACGGCAGCCATCCCTGGGGTGGTACGGTGGCCCGAAGTCAACTCTGATGTCCACACTATTACATGACAGTGTTACTTGTATACAGAGCTTGATGACTTTTCTAGTACCTCATGCTGTGTGTCGGGCCAGTGGCTGCCATGACAGTAATGTCTAATGATCATAGTTACATGGTTGACAGTCTGCTGTGTGCCTTGCACTTGGCAATAGAGGGCCTCATTTGACCCTTTGGGTAAGCATCCATGTCATTGTCCCCAACTTACAGAGGAGGTAGCAGAGACTCAGAGAGTGATGGCACCTGTTTCCTGAGTGGGGAAGAAGTGTAGGTGGTTAAGTGGCTACTTTCCTTTGGCCCTATGAAGCCTCACGAGAGGATGGGAAAAGAGCAGAGGAAGTGAGGGGAAGGAGGTAGGAAAGGAAGGAGGGCAGGGAGCAGTGAGCCCGGTTCAATAAGAGACAGTGAGGGGGTTCGGGTTCTCCCTCACCAGTGACAAAAACCTAGCATACCCTAGGGGTTTGTTGGCTCATCTGCAAGGTCCAAGGTAGCTAGGCCTCCAGGGACAGTGTCTTCCTATCTTTTTCTCCAGGTCTCAGCTCTGCTCTTCTCTTTGTACTTCTTTCCCAGCAAGACTTTCCTGACTGTGGCACAGTGGCCCACCCGCCAGGCCAGGCTTGTGCCTGTCTAGTTCCACCGACCCAGAGCACCAACTCTCCACTGCTCTGCTGAGACTGTCTTGTTGGTTGACAGTGGTGGGCAGGCTCTGGTCATCTGCTTCCCCCCTGAAAGTGGAGGTTAGAAAACACGTGTTCCAAAGAGCTGGAGGTGAATTTCTCCAAGGAGAATCGGAGTGCTATTATCAACATGGAGGGAAGGGTCCAGGAGGGTCGTTCAGTAGGCTAGGACAGGGATACAGGAGGACAGGAATGATGGTGGAACTAGACATTCCAAGATCATCCCTCCAGCTCTACTTCCCCCTCCTCCCTTCTGGACCAAGGTTGATTTCTGTGGATCATATATGGAATTCTTCCCTCTCTCTCTCTCTCTTTAGTACCAGGGTTTGAACCCAGGGTGCTTAACTACTTAGCCACACACTTTTTATTTTTATTTTGAGACAGGGTCTCACTACGTTGCTTAGGGCCTTGCTAAGTTGCTGAGGCTGACCTCAAACTTGCAATCCCCCTGCCTCAGCCTCCTGAATCATGACAGTCATGCATAACAGTCATGCATCAACATGTGCAGCAGCATTCCTTTCTTTTCTGCAGCCTTTTTAAGGCATAATTTGTACACCAGGAAGTTCCCCCACCACGTTTGTATTCTTCATGATTCTTTGTAATTGTATAGCACAATGAAACTACCACCATAACTCAATTTCAGAACACTTCCATCACTCTGCCCCCAAATTCACTTGAATCTGTTTTCAGTGGTTCTAAACAATATTCAGCTTTTCTCCTTTCTGGACATTTCATATAAATGGAATTTTACAATGTATGGTATACTCTGTCTGGCTTCTTTCACTTAGCATAATGCTCTTGAGGCTCATCCGTGCAGTAGCATGTGTCTGTACCTCGATGCTTTTTGTTAATGCCTGGCATTCCATCATATGATAAACCACAGTTGATGGGCAATTGGATTGTTTGCAGCCTGGGGCAGCTATAAATAAAGCTGCTGTGAACACTTGTGCACACATTTTTGTGAACATGTTTTCAGCTTTTCTGGATAGATTCTAGGAATGGAATTGTTGTATCATGTGGTAAATTTATGTTTAGTCTTTTAAAAGACTGCTAAACTGTTTCCCAAACCTATGGTGCCAGTTTACATTTTCACTGGCAATGAAGGAGAGTTCCAATTTTTCTACATCCTCATCCATACTTCTTGTTGTCTGATCTTTAAAAGTTCTAGCCACTTAACTGGGCATGTGGTGGTATCTCATGGTTTAAATTTGCATTTCACTAATGACTAATAATGGTGGGTGGCTTTCATGTGCTTTTTAGTCACTTGTATGTCTTCTTTAGTGATATTTACATTTTTTTGCTCGTTTTTAAAATTTGGTTTGTTTGCCTTCTTTATTAGCTTTAAAAAATTAAAAATTCTTTATCCTGGATGTAAATTCTTCATCAGATATGTGACTGGCAAATATTTTCTCCTTGTCTGTACCCTGTCTCATTTTCATAATGATGTCTTGAATTCCGGCCCCAGAAACTTTAAGACCAGTTAAATATTTTTAATTTTAATGATGACTAGTTTATAATTGGCTGATACTTTTGGTATTATGTCTAAAAACCTTGGCGGGGGGATAGTGGGTGCTGGGGATTTAAACCAGGGGCAATATGCCACTGAGCTACATTCCCAACCCTTTTTATTTTTTATTTTGAGACAGGGTCTCAATAAGTTGCGTAGGGCCTCGCTCGGTAAGCTTCTGAAGCTGGCCTCAAACTTTCAATCCTCCTATCTCAGTCTCCTGAGCCGCTGGGATTACAGATGTGTGCCCCTGTGCCCAATTCTACAATTTTACAATTGTAGCTCTTATCTGTAGGCTCATTGATCCATTTTGAGCTTTTTTTTTTTTTTTCCCTTAGGTGGTGCTGGGGATTGAACCCAGTGCCTCATGCATGCTAAGCCGGGGCTGCTCTACCACTGAGCTATAGCTGTATCTGGTCTAGGCTCATTGTTTGGGCATACGAATATCGAATTATTAAAACACCGCTTTTATAAACACTGTCCTCCCATTGAAAAGTCTTGGCATCTGTCCAAAATCAGTTGATTGTTAGAAAAAAAAAAAGTCAGTTGATTATATATAAGGTTATATCTATTTTGTGTTCTTTTTTTCTTTAGCAGGACTGGGGATCTGTCTTCTTTACTGTAGCTTTTTAGTGAGTTTTGAAACTTGGGTAGCATAAGCCCTCCAACTTTGTTTTCCTTTCTCCAAATTGTTTTGGCAATTGTAAGTCTTTTGCATTTCCATGTACATCTTAGGACCAGCTTGTTACTTTCTCTGAAAAGGCCAGCTGGGATTTCAATAGGGATTGCATTGCATCTAAGATCCATTTGGGGAGATTGACATCTTAAGACTGCTAAATCTTCCAGCCCATTAATATGGGCTATTGCGCTGTTTATTTTCATTTCCTTTAACTTCTTTCAGTCATGCTTCGTAGTTTTTCAGGGTAGAAATACTATCCTCTTTTCTTGTTAAATTCATTCTAGAGTGTCTTATTCTTTTTGATGCTATTGTGAATGCAGTTTTAAAATAATTATTCTCAAATTGTTCGTTACTAGTATAGAAATTTCAACTGACTTTTGAATATTGATCTTACATCCTGAAAACTTGCTAAATTTATTAGTTCAGGAGGGTGTGTGTGTGTGTGTGTGTGTGTGTGTGTGTGTGTGTTTCTTAGGATTTTCTACATATGAAATGATACCATCTGTGAATAAAAAGTCTTGCTTCTTCCCTTTCCATCTGGACATTTTTTTTTCCCTTTACTTCTCTGGCTAGAATTTCCAGAATGCTGCTGAGTGGCACTGGGGAGATGGGAGCTCTCTGCTTCGTTTCCAAGTGCTCAGTCTCTGCCGTGGAGTCTGATGCCAGCTATTGCACTTCGTCAGGTGGAGGAAGCTCTCCTACATTCCTAGTTTGCGGATGGCTTTTTCTTGAATGGGTGCTGGATTCTGTCAATCGCCTTTTGTAATTCTACAGAGAGGATTCGCCATCTGTTGCCTGCTAGAATCCTGACTGACAAAAAGGCTCATTGCAAAGGACCTGGGATGGTGCTGGGTTCCCTCATCCTGTTTGATGAATGATTGTGTTGACTTGGTGCCTGTTCTCCCAACTTTTTGGTTTTTTTAGAGATGTGGCTTTCAAATATGGCCACAAATAAATTTGAGACTCCTTCCTTCAAAAGTGGAGTCTTATTCTTTTCTTTCTGAACATGGACTGGACTTAGTAACTCACTTCTAATGA
This sequence comes from Urocitellus parryii, assembly GCF_045843805.1. Classification (NCBI taxonomy): domain Eukaryota; kingdom Metazoa; phylum Chordata; class Mammalia; order Rodentia; family Sciuridae; genus Urocitellus; species Urocitellus parryii. Next base: position 34,229,936 of record NC_135539.1, read on the forward strand.
ATAGAATGTGGCCGAAATGATGGTATGTGGTTTCTGGGACAGGACACAGTGGACTGGTGGCTTCTCCCTGCCTCCTCTCTAGGGTCACTCACCCCGAGGGAGGCCATTCGCCATGTCGTGAGAGCATCCAACTAGCGCTCCCGAAAGGTCCAAGAGAGATCTTGTGAGGCCTCCAAGAGAGATCACTTGGGAAGGTATCCTCAGGCCTTCTGACCTCAGGCCCAGCTAACATCTGACCCCAAGCCCATGAGATACTGGGAGCCAGAACCTTCCAGGTGAACTGAATGCCAGTCCCAGAAACTGCAAGACCCTAGTGATTATTGTGCCAAGCCACCATGTGTAGGAGAAATTTGCTATGCAGCGATTGCAAATGCAAGAGACATTGCTATTTGCAAATTTCAAAACCCTAAAAAGAAAGAAGTTAAATCTGAAGGAACCAGGATTTTAGGATCTGGGGACTCCTGCAAGGATGGGAATCTGTTCTAGGAAGGGGTGCCTCATGAACACTGTACATGGAACACCATGTAGTCAATGAACATGCACAGAAAAAGAACTGTGGCTATGAGTATCATGCAGTACCCAGTTCACATTCAGTGTCACCTTGTCAAGACGACAATGTCACTTTGTCAAGATCCTTCCTTCTCTTCCAACATGCCAGGTCTTTGATAATCTGTGTTCTTCTAGAAAGGACTCTGGGGTCATGCTCTCCCAGGACTGACATGCTGATTAAATTTCTGATATGGACACTCATTCACATTTTATCAGCTGCTCTTCCTAGAATGCCAGCCCGGAGGGACTGGCACACTCTGCATTTTGATCACATGGGGTGGGTGATTTGCTTTCTAATTAGAGCTCCCTGCCCCGCCCTTCAGCTGGAACTTTCACCCAGGAGGAAAGATCTGAAGCAATTGTGTCAAAGGTTAAAGAAGCATTTACACAGCAAGTGAGGTCTTGGTTAGCAATTGGAAACAAAGAAGAAGAAAGAAATATTTGCCTCAGGCTTCCATCCTGTACTGTATGATTTGTACAAAGTGGGATGTAAGTTTCTGTTTTCTGGAAAGAGGGCAAGTTGTTGCTGATAAGCAGGAGGTCACCATCCATCTCCATTTGAATGCAAATTAAATCCTGTCTCATCTTCTTCCAAGTGGAAGGAGAGTTGGTCTGTTGTTCTAAGAAGAAACAAACTCTCCTCAAGGCACCTTGTATATTTGTCCAAACTTTTTGCATGTGAGTGACAGAAACCCAATCCCCACTCTCTGTGCTTAAATGAAAAATTTCTTATTTATTTAATCAAACACAAAAGTGGACAAGACTTTAGGTAAATAAAGAAATGCAAATGTCATCTTCTATCTTACTTCTTCTTTTTCTCCAAGTTAATTGCCTTCACTCTCTCCCCACAAGGTTAAACCCATTGGCTGGGGATGGAGCTCAGTGGTAGAATGCTTACCTAGCATGTTCGAGGCCCTGGGTTCAATTCCCAGCCCTGCAAAAAAGGAGGGGAAAAAAAAGTTTGCAAACAAAGCTAAATCCATGAACAAATTGAATGCATGCCTCATGTCTCTCTGCTGGGACAGAAGGCAGGGCTCTCAAGCTAAGCACGTTAAAACTCAGTATGAGATCTTGCTCCTGTAACCCCTTCTTCTCTGAGGGTTCCACCCATGGCCTGCTCAACCAGTGGCACAACCAGAAGCCTGACCTTCATCTCAGACCCCTCCATCTTGCCTCCCCACATGGCCCATCAATGCATACCCTAGGGATCCAGTCAGCACTGGACCCCACCACTCTCTGCCCATGACCACTCCCTAGTCCATGCCATATCCCTCCATTGTGAGTTATGGTGATTGCCTTCTAATAGGCGTCTCTTCCATCTATTTCTGTCTCTTCCTGACATTCTCCCTTTGATTTCCATGGATTTCCTTTAAAAATGCAATTGGATCCCCTCAACACCCTTCTATGGGGGTAACACCCCAAATCCTCTGTGGGGAGATTCCACCCAGCCATCACCCTCCCCTTTCTAGAGTCACTTTTCCTTTTTGTCCTTTGCTCTTCACCTGCTCTGCTCCTTCCCACTCGGCGGCCTTTACATAGATTATTTCTTCCACCCAGAATGTTCTTTCCCCCTTCTTTATGGACTGCATTCCCCTTCACGCTTCAGGGTTAGCGTGGGGCTTTCAAATAATTCCATGAATTTGTTGGCATTTCTCCCTTCGGAATGGAGACCACCTCACACTACCTCCTTGAGTGCAGGCTGCAATTACAGACTCACTTCTAACAAGCGGAATGCGGTGGAAGCAACAAGTGTGACTTGGGATGCTTGCTCACAGAAGGCATTGATGGCTTCCTCCTTGCTTCCTTTGCTGGAGGACTTGCTCTGGGAGAAGTTAGGATGCTCTGCAGCCCTCTGGAGGAGCACACGTGGTGAGAAACTGAGGCCTCCTGCCCACAGCCATGTGAGTGAGCATGGAGCCTTCAGATGATGTAGCCAAGCTCTTGCAAGACCTTGAGTCAGGTCCGCCAAGCTAAGCCACTCTCAAATTCCTGACCCACCGAAACTGAGATAATAAATGTATTCTCTTAGTTGAATCTGCCAAGTTTGGGGTTAATTTGTTACACAGGAACAGACAATGGTTACAGTAATTTCTCACATTGTTTCTCACAGCTGTTACAATAATTTATCCTTAAATTATTCACTGTGGGATTCATTGTTTACAGATATCTGTTGCAGTCCCCACGTGACCACAGGACCCTGACCTGTGCAAATGCTCAATGAATTGAATTTCCCAAGTTGCACTAGCTGGTGGTGATCCAAGCCTGTGCTGGGAGGCAGGGATGTGCCAGGAAGCCAGACACCTGAGGTCCATTGTTGGGATATCCCTTCCTCTGCAAGACAGAATCATTTCCATAACAGCCTTGCAGTAGATATTATTTGGATTCAGTAAAATAGCTCCTGTACACACTAAGATTTGCACAGATCAAACAAAAATATGACACTCCTCAGTTCTCTTTGTGTTCTGATGTTTTAAATGTTAAACAAATAAAATTTAAGTGGTCACAATGAAGGGCAGAATTGAAATAACATGAATTCAGTTTCTTTGTCTTCACAATAACTGTGTAATCATTATTTTGAATCTACTGTTTAAACACAGAAATACATTATGCACAGGGGTTGGAGATATGTACTGCACCCCAAGGGAGCCCAACTATTCAGAACCTTGGCGAGCTGCCCCTTTGCTTGAACATGCGCAGCTGAGCCCCTGAGTGAGGATGGGCAGGAATGCTGACTATGTGCCTAAGACTTCTCCAAATCAACCTCCCCATCAAGTGCAAAGTTTACGTAGATGAAAAAAAAATCATACAATGTGCTAACTGGAAGCTATATTATTAGGGCTAGGCGGTAACCGTAGTAAACCAGTGAAAAGATGCGGGGGAGAGGCAGGTGGTATCCCTGGCATTGTGTTGAATTGCTGGCACATGGTGAGAATAAAAAGCAGATTGACTTTTAGTCGGTTTTATTGCTGTTTTAAAATTCTCTGCAGATGAAGCCTCCCTTCCTTATTGCTGCCCCCCACATTGGATGGATCCCTAGAAGAGCCCTGATGTGGGTGCTGTTCTAATCCCGTGACCAGCCACAGCCATCTCCATGGCTCATGCATCATACTGATGGAGCTCAGGCCCCGGATGGCAGAGGCCCTCCCTGAGCAGAGCATGGGCTTGCAGAAAAACGCTTTGGATGTTGTCAGGTGATAGCTCCTTTGCCTACGCAGAGTCTTTAAAACGCATTTAAATATTTCAAATAGTCTCTAAATTTTTTAGAATTCATAAATTTGGAACAGTAACAAGATCATAAAAGAAAAAGCTCGCTCCCAACCAATAGGAAACAAAACTGACTTATTTATATGTTTATCATTTATTTCCATTTCCCACCTGGATATTCCCTGGAGATTTGATTTCTTGTTTCCTGGAGAATCTAAAGACAGAAAGCAGAACTTGGTGTTAAATAATCTTTACTTTACACCTGTTCAAACTACCTGCAAGACACTAGTCATTTGTCGTTATGCACAAACATCAATCCAGGGAACATGAAATTTTAACTATCAATAAATATTCCAACATCCGCACACATGGAGCATCTAATTCCAGCATCAAAATGCAGATAGGCATGAATAGATATTTGGATTTATGACAAAAGGAACCTCATCTGGAAGCCCCTCCCAGAAAGGTCTGGCAGGGTGGGTTTAAAATATTTGGGATGGTGCCTGTATCCTTCTGCCCATTTCTACCAAGTCAGTCCTATAATCCTGTTTAATTAATAATAAACATAGCAGGATGTTTTTTCATTTGAATTATGTTTGAAATGAGATGGCTGGGTGCTTCTTATAAAAATGCTTTGAGAAATAAACCATGTCAGAAATGAGTGATTTATTATCACTCAGAATGCTGGCAGGGGAAATCTCAGAAGAGCAGAGAATTGATGTTGCTTCCCGCCGGCTCTTCTATTGCAGAGCCAGTCCAATTTGCTTTCTTCCTGGGCCCATCATGGGGCAGCTAGCTCTTGCATAAGGCACTCCTCTCTCCTGTCTCAAGATTCCTTTTTTTCTTTCACCTGGACTCTTCCCAGACCTCCCTCATGGTGCTGAGCCAGGCAGGGTAGAAAGAGAGCTAGATCCTCTGGACCCTCCCCGGTGTTCACGCTGTCTTCTCCAGGCTGCCAAAGTCCACAGCCGGGAAAATGGAGCTCTCAATTTCTGGAAGACATGGCATCACATGGTGAAATGTTTGCAGTTTGAGTTTGGTGAGCTCCTGGGCCAAGGTTCCTGAGCAGATTCTGCCCAAATCAGAGGGCAGCTCTGCTCACAATAATTTGCTCCGTTAGGAGTGTGAGAAATCACTTATAGGACACTGAGTATGTGCCTGCACTGTTCTAAATCTTTTCCATGCATGGTCACAGCTGATCCTCACAACAACTGATATGAATAGCATCCCCATTTTACAGATAAAACAACCAAGGCACACAGCAAGCAAGTGGCCATGCCAGGAAAGAAATCCAGTCTGATTTGAGCCTGCACTCTTAACACTTTTAATGTACCATTTATCAATGTTCACTGAACATTATACACCAAGCCACATTCATTCCCTTTGCTACATTTCAGTAGTTCCAAGAGAGAGAGCCAAAGGATACCAATATGGACACATACCCCTGCCCCCATCCGGTTGTTGGCAAGGAGGAGGAAAGCTGGGTGAGGTTAAACTTGGGAGAGGACTGGTGAGAGGGGCTTTCATGCCACAGGGATGGGAGGGCACATTGATCCAGCTTTTCTGGAGCACAGTCTGGCAGTGTCCTGTGAAGTTGAAAATGTGCAAACCCACAATCTAGATGTGACCTGTATCTGTGAACAGGAGATGTGGTTAGGATGCTCTTGTTTGCAAAAGGGAAACGACAGAGACTGCCTAAATGTCCATCAGCAGGGGAGAGATGGACAAGACCCAGGTGGTCAAACCACAGACTTCTATCAGCAATCAAAAGGAAGAAACTAGACGTGTAAAGAGCAATACAGGTTATCACCAAAGGTATCGAGTGAAACAAAGCAAGTTTTAGGAACTTTAAAACAGCCCAGGCAGGAATATTATAAATCGTTCATGTATGTGCCCATCAGAGGGTGAAGGCTCTTAAGGTGGCCTGAAGACATGATCCCCATTCAAGAAGGAAAGAGGATCCCGGGCTTGGTGGCACACACCTGTATTCCCAGTGGCTGGGAAGGCTGAGGCAGGAGGATCCTGAGTTTAAAGCCAGCCTCAGCAAATTAGCAAGGCCCTGTCTTAAAATAAAAAAATTAAAAGGGGCTAGGGCTGTGGCTCAGTGGTAGAGCATTTGCCTAGCATGTGTAAGGCACTGGTTTGGATCTTTAGCACCATAGAAATAAATAAAATTAAGATACTGTGTCCATCTACAACTAAGACAATATGTATTTAAAAATAAATAAATAAAATAAAAGAGAGAGAAAGAGGAGGAAGTGGTCCCACAAGTGGGTCTGTAAGGGACAAAACCTGATCTGTCACTTTCATTCATTTTAAATGTTAAAAATCTCAAAAGGGAAAATGTTGGCTTTTGTCCATTTTGGGTGGTGGGAACCTGGGAATTTGCTCTGTTATTTTCTGGACTTTTCTGTGTTTAAAATATCTCTAAAATATAACAGCCCACAGGAAACTACGTGCTGAACTCACACGGTCCTCTCCTTCAAAGAGCAGAGAGCTACTTGGAAGATGGAAGAGCTACCGCAGATGGAAGCCATCTCCTTAAACCAGAGACCTTCTTGCCCACGCACTTCCCTGGGGGGCAGTGTTGAGTACAGAAGGAGCTGGCAGGTTCAACAGTTGCAACCGGGAGACCTTTTAAAAAAAAATCTGGACATTGTAGACATTATTGATTAACATATACATGGAGGCACATGAATGCGGATGAGGGGTAAAAAGCAATTCAATCAATAGATGCGTTCCTTCTGTTCCTGACCTTAGATAATGTGTGTGCTGATTAAGGGGCTTGTCACTTATTTTTTTAAAGCAATGGTAAATATTAATTATGAGTCATATAGCTTGCCCCCAGGATGGGTCACCATCCACTTCCCTCAGGGCTCTCCTGGGGCTCCCAAAGCATCCCACCCCCATCCTACCACTTGGAAAGCAGATTTAAATTAGAAATCACCAGGATTCTTGTTCTCTCCATCAGACTAACTGCGGACAGGACAATTATGGAAACAGAATTCATTGTTCGAATAGGCTGAGCTCATAATATTAGTGTGGATTTAAAAAAAAATTTTTTTCTTGGCCAGGAATTAAAAATAGCTCCTTTTCTCTCCCCTGTCCCCCACCTTCTCTTTCTCTCTCTTGCCAGATTTAGAATCTGAGGAACCTTGATAGGTTACCTCCTAGTTAGTATTCCTCTGGCACCTCACAATTGCAGCATGCTTGAGAATTATTTTATTTTAAATACGAGTTCTTTACCATATTCTTGCAAGGGAGTTCCAAGTTATAAGCTTAGTTTTAAATTCAAGGAGACAGATCCTGGAGGCAAGGGGCCCACCCAAGGAGTCTGGAAGACTGATTTGGAGATGCCATCCAAACTCTGGGGTCCTTGCCCCAAAGTCTGAGTGCTAACACACAGAGGAAATTCAGTCCTTTCCGTCATCACCCTCTGGATGCTTCTCTGCCACCTTAGAATAAAAAAATGAAAATATTTAAATAAGGATTTTTGTTGGTGTGTGTCAGGGATTGAACCCAGAGGGCTTAACCCCTGAGCAACATCCCCACCCTTCCTATTTTTTATTTAGGGACCAGGGTCTCACTAAATTGCTTAGGGCTTTGCTAAGTTGCTGGGTCTGACTTTGAACTTGCGATCCTCCTGCCTCAGTCTCCCATGTTGCTGGGATTACAGGCATGTGCCACCATACCTGGCTAAATAGGGATCTTTAATCCCATTGTTTTAAATACATGTGGCACCAAGGCCCACAGGAATGCCCAGCCAGGAGCTGAACTCAGGCATCCTGATGCCCTGCCTGGGGTTCTTGCCAATTCATCTTCTCCATATTAGGTGGAACCGTGTCCTCTCCAGATTCATGTCCACCTGCAATCCCAGAATGTCACCTTTGTTGGAAATAGGGTTTCTGTAAGTGTAATTTGCCAGAATGAGATCATAGTCACTGCCTAAAGTTGCAGCCACTTTTTGCTTGACAGTTCCTACCCGTGTCTTGGCTTTACTTGCAGGAAGCTATTTTCTAAATCTTCACTTCTCAAACCATTCGCGTCCAAATGGGTCACTGCGTGCATCTTGTCCTATTGCATATTCTGATGCTGCAAGTCTGGGGTGGTCTGAGACTCCACATCTCCAACAAGATCCCAGGTGATGTCTGGTGACTGGTCCAGGGACTGCATTTTAATTCTCCCAGGTGGCCATCACCTGTTGACTTCCTGGCTCCCCTCTACACAACTGAACATTTACTAATAGCAACTAATGGCTTCAGAGCAGAGTGCATATTGGTGGTATGTAGTTATGTGAGCAGAACCTTTGGGCATAGTGAGGTGAGGCTCTTGCATAGCTTTCCATTTCCTCTCATATTTTGGACCTTGGAATTTTACTCATAATATTGATATGTGCAGATAGAATTCCTTATGGTCCCTCAAATCCCCGGATATAAGTTTGAACATAATAATCAAGTTACAACCATAAAGAATTATTTGTAATTAGAGATGATATGAGCCACCCCCAACCTTGGCGCTCCTGCTGCCTTTGTTTGGAACCGTTGCTAAATGAATATGTCAGTAATGATTCTCATCCCGCTTAGCTAATCAGGGCTATCTGCTTTATTCCTATAAGATCTTCATATAAATCTGTTCAATTTCGCTGATGTCATTCCTTTTGCATGTGGCATTGCTATTGGGAGCACAGTGGAAATCTTTCAAGGGCTGGCAGAATGACGTTCGAAGCCCTGATACAACTCAGAAATTATAAGAGGAAATAATTATTACGACAGAGAAGAGAGATCATCCCAGTCCACGCTAATGCACTTATCTGTCAAACAAAGAGATCTTTAAGATGATGGAGCTCACACCACTCGGGAGAAAAATGAGAAGGAAAAATGCAGCTACAATTTGTTCTGAGGACTGACTCTTAGAGAAGGGATCACATTCTAGTTTGTAGTCAATTACTAAGAAAGCATTGCAGATCGGGGAGGAGGGTGAAGATGAGTCTGAGGTCCGGCAGCACTTGGGTTGTACAAAGGGAGACACAGTTCATGCTGCAGGCAGAGGCTCAGAGGACAGGCGGGAGGGACAGTGCAAAGAAGCCTTTCATGGGGACAGGATGTTTAATACCCCCAAGGTGCATGAGACTGGGGATGCAAGGTGAGATCACACTCACCCTACCAGTGATTTGCTGATCCTCACCACTGTGTCCCCGGGAGCAGTTTGTGTTTTATTTAGAGCTGAAGGATCCGACCCAGTGGTGATAAAATATCTTCATAAGGTCACTCGGCTAATGTTGGCAGATTTTAACTGTCCTGTGTGCCTCTGATCACCATTATGTTGATAACATGGTACTTTCCAACTTCCTGGTGATGGGATTCAGGATGCACTTTTCTCATAAGAAGGATCTACTCCCAAACTCAAAGCTGTCTTTGTGGTTCTGCAGGACCACCACCCCACCTTCCAAATCAGCCCTGGGGCTTCCTGGTTGACCTCTATTGTCCACTGCTCATCCAATACACACACATTTCAGTCACCAAGCCTGACACCACATCCCTAATGTCTCCCACCTGGGTCCCCTTCACTATCCCTGCCTGTAGAAGTGGCTAACGGCATCTGTTCATTGATTCAACAAAAACTGAGCAAGACATTGACTCCCTCCACCCCCATCCACCCTCAGCACTGGAACAGGTTGATCTGAAGCTGGTACCAGCCCTACTTCACTCTCATTCGCCTCTCCATTTGCCCTATAGGCAGAGGACAAACTTCCCAGCAGGTCAATTGGGATCTCATAGCCAGCACATACCTTACCTCCACAGCATATCTTCTTCCATTCCATTCTCCTCGTTGACTCCTTCTGCATCACACTCGTCCCTGGTGTGTGCGCTTGACAGACTCCCACTCACTCCTTGTGATGCACTTCAGCATCCTTCCTGTGAGAAGCCCCTCTGCCTCTCTGCCCTGCAGTCCAGTGGAGGAAGAAAGGTGGAAGACATCCCACAGCTCCTATGGGACCATCCAGGAAGTTTGCCCTCTGTCCAGTAGACCAGGAAGCCCAGGATCCACTCCATAAGTTTTTTGGATGACAGTTGCCTGGGAAGGGGCATGACTGTGGGGACACAGCCTGTACAGAATCTCTTCCTGAAGGGGTTTGCAGATGAAGGCTGCTTGCCCACAGCACCTACCTGCACCTGGAGAACAAGGTCCTCCCAGAGGGGCAACTGGGTGGCACGTGGTACCCATCAATGCCCTCCTCCCTCCTCACCCAGACAACTCTCAACCTGCAAGCTGCTATTATTAAAATGTTCCTTTGTTCGTTTTCTTTTGCTAAGTCTTTTTCTTTTGCATTTGTTCTGTTATCTTTAGCATATTATTTCCCTATTTGCTTTTATTACAGGGTAGGTTAATTGCAGTAGAGGAGGAAGGCATTACATTGAGTGTGTACACACACATCTTCTAGCGGGCTCATTAGGTGTTAAATAATTAGGTTATTGGTGTTTTAAACACTCTGTTATGCAAAAATACTTGATGGGTGATTGTATGGGTGTTGGAGAGAGTTTTAGTTATTTTGGGAAGTTGCTGGGGGTTTTGAATGAGTCAGGAAGGCAGTTGTATTTTCCCACTTGAAGCAATTTTACAGACTCCCATTATCCCAAACATTGCTTTATGACATGTTTTAAGGGGTGGGCTAGGTTGGTTCCTCACTCAGCCGCAGAACTTTAATTCATTCTTTTAAACTGCTGTATGGTCTTTGTAACATGGGTGTGTGTAACAGTATCAATTAGCGATGTGTTAGAATATACTCAGCCACTCAAGGGATGAGGAAAATTTTGTTTGTTTCCATTCCCCCACAAACAATACTAAAACACCCTTGAGTTGTTTCTATCTTTTTCCCCTCCATATTCTAATAATGCCCTAGGAATCATTCATTTCCCCAGTCCCGTGGGATGAGACAACATCCTCATGCAAGTGTTTCAAGCATCGTTGATTTTACTTGTGTAGGTTTGAGTCTCCGTAGTGGGGTGGCTTGTTCAGAGGACATGCTTTTTAAATTTTAATGGCCATTTTAAGGTTCATTTGTGTAAAGTTTGCAGCAATGCACGCTCAGGAACTAGGCATGTGAGCGCCTGGCTTCATGTCATGCCAGCCCCAGAGGTCATTGTGCTCTCAATCATATGCTCCTCTAATCGATGAAGAATGGTCTCGTGATTGATTTAATTTGATCTTCCTTGACTGCCTATAAAAGTGAGCAACTTATCCTAAGCTCCAGAGGCAATTTTGCTTTTCTCTTTTTTGAACTGTTTCTATCTAGTTGGACTATTTTTCTAGGAGTCTCAATTTTCCCACAAAATGGGGGAAATGATAGTAGATATCCCCTGTCCCCTAGGAGTTATAAAGAAGAGCTTTAGGTGTACCTTGCAACAGAGAAGTCACTATCCTCATTACACACAGGATGCAAAATGCAGGAGGACTGTGTTCATTATATATATATTCCATACAGAGGGTAGTCTTGGGGAGAGAAAAGTTTGAGTTAAAGTGAGAGAGAGAGACCACATCATGGGCTGGTTGAAATCAGGAGCCAGCAGGTGCAGGACCTAGAATAGGCAGTGGAAACTGCCAGGAGTCAAGTCTAGGGGACAGAAATGAGGAGCAACATTGCAAAGGTTGTTTTTAGTGTCAACAAAAATGGATCTGATCCTGATCACTAACAGTAGGAATGGTATGAATGGAGATTCCCCCAGGTTCCAAGGATTTTACTTCAACAATGTTTCAGTGCAATAGAACCCATCATTTATCTCCATCTCAAGGCTCAGAGGGATTAAGCAAACTGCCCAAAGTCACACAGCATGCGAGTCTGAGTCGCAGGGCAGAAAGGTGAACCCATGATTGTCTGTCCCCAGCTCCTGAGTGCTCCATTATTCTACTGAAAAGATTGAACTAACTGATTTCTGAGTGACCCTGCTTTAGGCTGAGAAATCTCTGACCACTTGGGTCATGTGTGAGGTCCAACTATTGCCATTTCTAGGTTTCTTTTCTGAAATTTTAGGACAAAAATTGGAAGCTCCTAAAGTCATAGCACAGCCTTCTGCATTTCTGGATCAAGCAGGAGATGCATTTGTTACCACACTAATTACAGCAAAAATTAACTGAAAAGCTGAGTTTTAGGAGAGAGCGATTCGGCTGCAGGTGTCAGTAATTAGTGGAAAAATGAGTCATTTGATGTTTGTAGACACACAGCCTCTCAACTTTCTATTCAAAAATAAACTTTGTGGGCATATTGTTCTGAATTGCTCCTGCTAATGCATGTGTCTATCTTAATGTTGTAATTCAAGTATAAATATTTTAAATAAATCAATAATATCATCCTCCAGTGGCAGTACAAAAATGAAATTTTTCTATTCAAAAATGAAATAAGAATAAAATATTTTTTTAGTGAGATTGGCAGTAACCTGAAAAACAGCCAAACAGAGATTATTGGTTCCTTGCTCTTTCTTTCTTTCTCTCTCCTTCTTTCTTTTAGTTTCTTGGGGTATAAATAATTCACTCCAATATCCTGTCTTGAGCAGGGACCAAGCCAGTAAAATAAACAGAATGCGGGTGGATATCTGCAGGCTTTGGAGACAGCCTTAGAAATCCCTCTTAAACCAAACGTCCACTTTTTAGTCCAGGATTTCACTGCTCAGCCACAGCCAGTGTGAGTCCTGAGACCAAAGGAGTAAAAAATAAAACTTACATAAAGATAGAGGTAGCTGTGCCTTAAGAAGAATCTATTCCTTTTCCAAACCAGGTAAGTTGGCCAATTATGAAAGACAAGAGCATCTGTGTGTTCAGCAGGTGGGGCAGGAGCCTGGGAGTCATTTTCCTGAAGAATTGCAGTTGTGTGCATGTATTTGTGTGTGAGTGTGCATGTGTGTACATGCGCATGCATGTGTGTACAAGAACACACATTTTAAGGCTTAGAGCCAGTGTCTTTTTAGACTGTAGCCTTACCTACCAGGGACATTCCCACCATGGGAAAGTGAGTCCCAGTGTTTCCCTTGTGATCTGGGAGGTGCCTGGTCCTTCCCACCACCTGGCTGGGTTCTAGAATGTTCTGCTGCTCAGTTTGAGTCTTGCATCTGTACATATGCAACTCTTGGATGGGCCAAATGGGAGCTGGGGTCACCTTTCTCATGGTGTGGGCCAGGTGCAGTCACCCTGTCTGTCCCCAGCCAGTTTGATGGCTCTTGTGCTCAGAAGGTGGCTGCTTGGGGATGCAGTGAGACTTGGTCCATCAGATTCCCTTCAACAACCCAAACATCCTTAAAAAGAACTAGAACAATGGACTGGAACATTTCAACTAGGTTTAAATTCATGAATTCATGGTATTTTTTAAAAAGGAAAGAAAAACCTCTGACTACCTTTGGAGGATACTGAAGTTATCAGCTCATTATTTTGAAAGTTGGGCAAGAGAAGAGAAGAATTTAAACACAGATCCTACCTATAGCAATAGTACCTCAGGCCAGGTGGCCAAATGGTTGAGGAGGAGAAGTTTCTCCTCACAGAAGTATTCCAGCTAACAAATGAACAGGAGTGGTTAATTCAAATATTAGCACTTAGCATCCCCTTGTAAACTAATGGATCCAAGCAAGGACCAACAGAGGTCACCAATTACCACCCCCCAATAAAAAGACATAAACCAAACATTTTGTGCCCCCAATGGAAGGATGTAACCATATTATGAGATATTTTTACCAAACACAAAAACCTGAATCTGATCAAGACTCTATAGAGTCTACCAATTTTCAGCAAATACAGAAGACAGAGGAATATGGTAAATCACACTATGGAGAGGCCATTTCCAAAATCCAGACTATGGCAAACTCTGTGGGACAAATCACTCAATCTCTTAATTAAATGAATTGCAAGAAAAAAGAGGGGGTATAGATTACAGGAGATATTACAGATCAATCTCTCACAATGTCTGGATCTTATCTAGACTCTGACTCACATTTTTAAAAGAAAAAGGAAAAAAATCTCTTTGAGACAATTAAGTGACTTTAAACATGAATTGGATCTTCGATGGTAGTCAGGAAGCATGAATAGTTTCAGCTTGATAATGGAATTGTTTTTGAAGGATGCCTACTGAAATACTTACAGATTAAGTGACAGAATGCCTGGGATTTGCTTCAAAAGGACCAAGGATTCCTCTGGTGTGGGTAGAGGAATAAACAAAAATAGAATTGGCCATAAATTAAGTTATTAAAGCTGGGTGAGAGTTACATGGGGCTGGGCATACTATTCTCTTTGGCTTTGGAGAGATTTCAGATTTCCTATATGGAAAATCTCTCTTTGGAAGGAGGTCATTACTACCATCCAGGGCTGCCCCCAGGGGCCAGAGAGCACAGTGGTTGGAAGACAGTTTGGGGCTTTGACAGACCTGAGCATGTACATCTGTAGAGTGGGTGGATGAGGAAGATTATCTGAGATAATATGGGTCTGGGGATTGATGCAGGGATAAATATGGTTGCTATTCCTGGATTCTTTCTTCCTAAACAGTCCTGGGAAGTTGATCCATCAGAGTTCATGAAAGGCTGAGAAAAGAAGTGGCAAGCAGATCAAATCAGTAGGGGGTTATATACTAGCCTGAGGCTCACCAGCAATCTGGGGTCCCAGAGATTGAGCAGTTGGACTGAGCAGCAGATGGACCATCTTTCAGCCATTTGAACAGGTCAGTGGGATGAAGGATGTCTGAGATCTCAAAGAAGACTGCTAAAATGGAACAGAAGGGGGGAAATGACCTTGTTGATAAAGAACAACATTTTCCTTTCTGCACACATATACGTCAGCAGGTGTGTTCAATGCATACCAATAGTCAGGGATAGAGATGGTGGGGATTTCTGGAGTTTGGGATCATTCTAAGCCTCTGAGTGATGTTGAGTGGTCCTGAGTAGAATTTCAGAGATTCTATGTCTTCTAGAACAGGGGTCAGCAACTCTCCATAAAGGGCCCAGAAAGTAATTATTTTAGGCCTTGAGGGCCATCAGGGTTCTGTCACTAATCTTTATGTCCTTGCTGGTAGTAAGAAAGTAGCCAAAGATAATATAGCAAGGAATGGGTGTGGCCATGTTCCAGTGGAAATTTATTTACATAAGTAAATAAGTAAATAAGCAGACAGTATTGGCCTGAGGACCGCGGTTAATCTGACCCCTGTTCTACTGCTGTCCCCTCAGGTCTGTGCTGTGGCTTGTGTGAGAACCACAAGCCACATGTGGTTATCCAGTGGGGTCATAGGATCAAGGGACTGATTTGTAATTTTATTTAATTTAAATTAGTTTAGATTTTTAAAAGTCACCTGTTGTACGTCGAGTGCTGTTCTAGAGAGCTTGGCCCTGCTGTTACAGTACAAGAGGGTCCCACAGAGATGATCTGTCCAAGATCTGGCCCAATCCCGGGAACAGGCTTTTTCCTACCCCATTCTGTGACCCACTGGACAGGAGGCAGTGCGACCGGAGGCCGGGTCTGAGTCTAACTGTTCCCCACCCCACCCCGGCTGTGTCATTGGCTCTGTTGTTCTGTCTCTCCATTTGTACTATGGGACCATCACCCCAACCTCCTGGCCCATCCACCTGCTGGGGCTGCCCAGAGGATCACACGAAACAATACGAGTGAAGGGCCTTTTGAAATCTTCAAAGCACCCTGGGAGTTTAAGGATGTTATGAATTAATTTCTCTAACCCAAGCTAGAATCGTGGAATATTGGGTATGAAAGACGGGAGGGAAGACCGTGATTCATAGCCTGGTGCAGACGCGCACAGCTTCAATCTCTCTTTCAGTGAATTTCCTGGGGAGAAATCAGGGCTGCGTTCCAGCTAACAAATTCATCCCTTTACTTTGACTCTGAACCAAATTCTGGGATGCCATCAAAGCCAGCCTCCTGGGAGCCACCTGGGAAATGTCTGGGCCCCTCTTTCTGAGCTCTCCCCACTGGATTCTGTAGACATCCTGCTCCCCAACCCCATGCAGACCCCCCAGAGCCCTGCCTTACCTGCCTGTCCCCTACAGCTGAACCTGGCTGGGAGGTATCCTGCCTATCCAATCAGTGCCCACTGTGTCCTGCTTTCGGGAGAGAATTCCCACACCTCCTTTTTATCCAGAGATGGGGGAGGGGGAGGGGGCAGAGCAGGGAGCTGAAATTCTGTCCTGAATTCATTTCCCTTTGGAAAAGAGTCAGGGACATGAGGAGGTGAGCCAGCCAGAGGCATCCATGCCCCTTGAGTAAAGGGGGCCTTGAATTTCTGCAAGACCCTCAGGCTCCTCCCAAGCCCCTGGTCAGGCCTGAGGAGCATCCTGAAGGATGGGGTTCCAGGGAAGGGGACTGTTAAATGCAAGCCGCTACACCTGCGGAAAACCATCATGCTGTTTATGCTCTTTCAGATCCTGCACTAGAAACTTCCCAGTTTTAAAAAGGCAGTCTGCTCTGAATCTCACCATTCCAGCCAGTCTGCCCTAAAATGTCAAAGAAGAAGTAACCGGAACTCTTAAAGGAACCCCATGGGAGGCATGGTGACAGATCTTGATCTGGACATGATTTTGCCAATCCTTGAGAACCTAGGTAAGGGCTGGACCCACTCCTGCAGACCACAGGCTGGGGATCCCTCATCTGAAAACTGAAATCCAAAATATCCCCACGTCTGAAACTTGAGTGCCCACATGACACCACAAGTAGAAAATTTGAGACCTGCCTTCATATGACAGGTCACAGTCAAAATGCAGGTGCACAAAAGAATGTCGCATAAAAATCACCTCCAGGGTATGTGTAGAAAGTGTACACAGAACATAAAGGAATTTCTTAATCAGCCTTGAGTCCCATTCCCGAGGCATCTCATTATCTGCATGCAAATATTCCAAAATAAAACAAAATTGAAAAAATGAAATACTTCTGATTCTCTTATTTTGAATAAGGCATCAATCTGTATTTGATTTCTAAGTGGTCAATGAGAGGTAATTAAATTCTCCCTGGAGGCAAAGGAATCTCATCCAGGTACGGGAGGAAAAGGACTGATGAGTGAATTTGGAAGGATGGGGAGACTCCTCCAGGGCTTGAGGGGTTTCTGGGTAAGAGCCAGCCTGGGCTTTTCCTTCTCTGGTGGCAGAAGGCAAGACCCCAGAGGTCCAACCCTGCCTATCCTGGTGGGAGCTGGCTGGTTCCCAGAGACGCTGATGGCGTCCATATAAACTCTACTAGGAGGGTCTCAGGTGCAGCTGCCCAGCTTCCTGGCTCAAAGCTGAACTTGTTGCTTTTGATTCACCTGCCAATAGGGCTGCAACCAGCGAGCTGGATAATCGTTTAGGCGGGAGAGTAGCTGGGCATAGAAACACAGGGTGAGAAGGCCTCCTGCAGCCAATGGCCAGAAGGGACGAAGGGGGATACACTGGGCTTCTCAGGTCAGGCACAAGAGTGGCTCCACCTCCCACTTTCTGGAACTTTCTTTAAGCAGCTGTTTAAGTTTTATGCTGGGCATGATGATGCACGCCTATAATCCCAGCTGCTTGGGAGGCAGGAGGATCAAAAGTTCAAAGACAGCCTCAGCAACTTAGCAAGACCCTGAGAAACTTAGTGAGACCCTATCTCTAAATAAAATATAGAAAGGGCTGGGGATGTGGCTCAGTGATTAAGCACCCCTGGATTCAATCCCTGATACCAATTAATTAATTAATTAATTAATTTTATGTGTGTGTGTGTGTAGGATTGTAAATGTACAAATTTACAGTATGATAACATGTAATGATCAGACAGGGACATTGTCCATAGGGCCTGACTCAGAATGATTCCAGCTTTGTTGACTCAGGCACATTGGGTAGGTAGTCTTATGGTGGGTGGAGCCAGTCACCAAAGAGGGTGAAGTGCACTATGGAAAGGCGCAGGAGCAGCTGGGAGCTCTCCTGGGGTTCAGGTCATCTCCAGTCACCTGGGGTATCAATAAAGCCCCAGGGAGCTAGCCATGGTGGTGCATGCCTGTAATCTGAGCAGCATGGGAGGTTGAGGCAGGAGGATCATGAGTTCAAAACCAACCTCAGCAATGGTGAGGAGCTAAGCAACTCAGTGAGACCCTGTCTCTAAATAAAATGCAAAATAGGGCTGGGTATGGGGCTCAGTGGTTGAGTGCCCCTGAGTTCAATCCCCGGTACCCAATAAATAAATAAATAAATAAATAAATAAATAAATAAATAAAAATAAAGCCCCAGGGAGTGTTCAAGCCCATGGGGGGTTCAGGGCACACCACACAAAAATGTTCTGCTTCCCGTTCTTTGGAATATTCCCTCCTAACAAAGAAGAAAACACTTGCTCTCCCTCTGCCAGGCCCAAGAGTTTAAACAGAAGCATTTGGGCTCTTGCACTCTCTCGCACACACACATACACACATGGGGTCCTACAGGTTGACCTTTCCTGGTGCCCCCACCCGACCCTGTATAGGACAATACGGCAGATTCATGGTGGCAGGTGATGATGGTGTATGGGGGAGTCTTGTTTTCCTGCTCTTTTCATTTGGCTCTCCCTTCTTCTTCTTTCAGCCCTTGCACTAACCCCCACCCCCTGGCTCTTTAAGAAATCTCAGTAAGTCAGTGAGACCAGAGTCTGTTACCCTCTGAGCATCCAAAATCCCGCTTCTCTCACATGGGGGGCTGGCCAGGAAGGCACGTGATCAGATGGCACATTCCAGCCTGTAGTCTGTTCCAGAAGGAAGGGTTAAACTCCCAAGGTAGTTAGCGGAAATCAAAGCATCGCACAGCCTCATTATCTCATAACAAACAGATCAGGTTAAGAGCTGTCGCTGCTGCTTTAAATACAGCCGTGTATCAGTGCGTTTTGTTAGCGCTGACATCCGTGTGTTTTTCTGTAACTTGACAGCATAATAGTGGTTCAGTACCAGAAGTTTCCTTTAATGTTTTGCATACTCTTTCCTGCATGTTGCCTCAAAGGATTTTAATAATTACTGTGTTTAATGGGAAATCCTTCCCCTCCTCTAATCTCCTCCTGCAGTAAAGTCGGAGACTGTGCCAGGTCCCCGGGGGATTGGCTGCGTCTCAGCAGGAGCAATGACTGCTTTCTTTCTAACAGGAGTGAACGTGAAGACATCCCAGGCACCATCCACTGGACTCTGCAGCAGGGGAACGAAGGTGGGTTCCGGCTGGCTGCACTGCCTCTGTCTCTTTCAGCCTGCTCTCTCTGTGATATCCTGGAGCTCAGGCCCAGCACGCTGGGGTGGGGGACAGAAAGTCCGGGATGGCAGGGACTGGCCATGAAGACACTGAGCAGGCCCATGGGTCCTCCCTTCCAGTCGGCCCTTGAGGACGGCCAAGTGCTTGGGCTGGGGCTGCCAAGGCTCCACACAGAGGAGGGTCCAAGGAGGGACCTGTGAGCCCACAGGACATCCACAGCCAGCAGGAGTGTGACTTTGACCTAGGCTTGGCCCTGCCCAAAAGCCTGATTCCTTAGGGCCAGGTATAGGAGCACCCAGGTGTGAGGAAGTGGGTGAAACCCTCCTCTCCAGAAAGAACCTACTAAAACCCTCAACTTGGAGATTTGTCCACACATGCAGTGAGCCCTGAGATGCCACAAAACAATGGTGACAAAGACAGCAGCATTCGGTCTGCAGGAGAAGAGCCTGATGCTTGCTTTGGGCGTCTGGGTGTCCACCGGCCTGCCAACTCCTGACCTGGTGGCTCTGGACCTGCCTGGAGTTCTGCCTGGTTCTGTCCAGCTGGTCCAGGACCAGGAAGGACCTGGGGGCAGCTGAAGCTCCTAGACTTGAGGCCTTTCGTGAATCAGTTTTCTGTCACTTCCAGAAAATACCTGAGATGATCAACTGAT
The DNA here is from genome assembly GCF_045843805.1 of Urocitellus parryii. Taxonomy (NCBI): domain Eukaryota; kingdom Metazoa; phylum Chordata; class Mammalia; order Rodentia; family Sciuridae; genus Urocitellus; species Urocitellus parryii. Next base: position 34,249,526 of record NC_135539.1, read on the forward strand.
AAAAAGAAAACGTTTATTTTGTTTCACAGATTTGGAGGTTCCCGTCTATGGTCTGTCAGTCCTATCACTTTGGATCATCATGGTGAGAACATGTGATGCAGCAAAACTGCAGTATCATGAGCCAGGGAGAAGTGTGTGTGTGGGGGGGATGTCCTATGATTCCCCAGCAGCTGAAGATTCAAGGGCAGATGATCTCCCTCAATCTTCTAAGGACTTTTTTTTTTTTCTTTTTTGGTACCAAGGATTGAACTCAGGGGCGCTTAACCACTGAGCCACATCCCCAGCCCATTTTATTTTTAATTTTGAGACAGGGTCTTGCTAAGTTGCTTAGGGCCTCACTAAGTTGCTGAGGCTGACTTTGAACCTGCCATCCTCCTTCCTCAGCCTCCCAAGCAGCTGGGACTACAGATATGTGCCACCATGTTAGGCCTCATCTCTTAAAAGACTCTACCAGTCCCAGTAGCACCATCTGGGGACCAAGCTCCTAACACATGGCCCTTTGGGGGACATTCGAGATCCAACTATAGCAGGCCTAGAATGTTCAATGTTCCCCCAGTAACACAACAGTCAGGACCCTGACACAAAAGTCAGTTCTGCTTGGAAATCCTGCTTCTATTCTTCCTCGCCGTGTGACCTTGGCCAACCTTCAATATCTCTCAGTGCCCTCATTACTGGTGTCTCCCCATGTTGGAGTCCTGACTCCAGCGCCAGCAACTGCAACCTTATTTGAAGAAATGGGTCTTCACAGAAGTGATCAGATCAAGATGAGGTCAGTAGGGTGGGCCCTAACCCAACGTGACTTCGTAGAGATGCAGAGACACAGAGAGAAAGCAACATGAATGAAGAGGCCCAGGAAACCACTGTGGGAGAACTAGAGCCATGCTGCTTCCAACCAAGAAAGTCTGGAGCTGAGGGAGGGTGGCACTTGGACTTCAGACTCCTGGATTTGGAACCACGAGAAAGTAAAGCCATCGGTTAGTGGCACCGTTACAACTGCCCTAGGAGACCAATACAGCCACAGCAGGGTCATGGCTCAGGAGATGCTGACTGCTCAACTGTGAGGCTGTGGTGGGCTTTTGTGAGACCATAGCGCTTAGCAAGCTGCTGGGCACAGGCTGTGGGATGGACAGCACCCAGGCCTTTCCCCATCTGCTGAATACCACCCCCTCACCTCATGATGTAGCACCACCTCAATGTTATGTCAGGATATTTTATTTTTCTGGCCAGGAGTGGGAGAAGACCAGAGAATTCAGGAGACCTGCATGGAAATATATGTAGAATCTGAAATACTATTTGGAACTTGGAGCCAAGAGTCCTGAAACTCCAAATGCACTCTCTCTCTCTCTCTCTCATTCTCATACACACACTCGCTCACATGCACATGCACACACACACACATACACATGCATTTCATTCTGTGTAAGAACCTAGATATGGATGCCAGCCAAAACCCAGGAGAAGAGGCACTGGGCAGGACCAGGCAGGGCACGAGGAGACAGGTGGGTTTGATTCCTCTCCCTGCTCTTATCAAAAGCAGGAGAGCAGTTACAGGCTCCTTTCCAGATAAACCACCTCAGCAGCTCTTGCTGTCTCTTCTGCTCTGTCTCTTCCCTCCCCCCACTCTATCCACTTCCCCTTCTAACAGGTCCAACTTGCAGAGATTCCTGGCTCCTATGGATCTCTTGCAGCATACTAATTAAATGTTTCAAATGCTTCTTATCCATGGTTAAGTGAAGATAAAATTTTAATGATTTAATTAGCAAGCTCTAGGAAAAAAAATCATAATGAAGAAAGGCATTTGCAACTGTCCTGGGCTTTCTGTGTTTCTGTGGAGTGCTGCATTTGAGTGGTGGGAGGCTGGGCTGGAATGTTCTCTACTACCCTGCCCCGAAGCAGAGACTCTGCTTGCTCCCCAGAGAGGGAGACCGGTGGGACCCAGGCCAGCTCTGGTCTCCAGGGGTGGTGGGAATTGGGTCCTAGAGATCCACTGACCCAAATGGACTTCAAGTAGAAGCTGTTTCCCAGAAATTCTCCAGGAATTGGGTTCTTTTTCCACACATCCTCTTGACTTTTTTACATTTACCTTTTGGCAGATGGCTATCTTACTTTCAACATGGATAACCAAATACTTCCAGCCACATCAGTGTTCAGAGTTTAAAGAAAATGCTCATGGCTTCAGGGAGGAGGGGGTTTGCATGGAAAAATTAATTGCCTTGTTTGAAGAGTTTGGGTGTTTGCAGCCTCTGTAAGCCTCCGTCTTTCAAAGTGATTTTTTTTTTTTTTTTTTTTTTTTAATGCAGAGAAGCTGGCAGGAGAGCTCCCATGTAGAGGGATCTTTCTCTCAGAGGCCCTACCCTGCCCTGCCCAACCCAACCTGCACCATCCGGGTTCTTTATGTACCCCTTTCTGTTTCATTGCCACCTGGCAGACCGGTAAGTTCCCCAAATGGCCTTGAAGGAAGCAGAGTGTGTAGTGTTTGTTCTGCAGAAGGTATCATGTCCTGAAAAGCTGGTGGGTAGTATCTCCTGGGCCAGCCCTGGCACAGGGAATGGCTGTGTGTGCCCAGTTGCTTAGAGAATTGGCTCCAGAAGGGGCCACTCTTGGCACTGACCAGAACTGACCAGAACACACTCCCCCTCCTCCCTGGAATGCATGCTGCCTGCCCACAGGGACTCCTGCTCCACCTGCCTGATCTGAATTTCCCATCTGAACCTGTGTGTGACAAGGGCAAGGGCCCGGCACTCAGTGGATGTCCCCTGCCTTTGGTACAGGTCTCTCCACACAGCTTCCTAATAAATAGCTGAATGAATGTGTCACAGACTCGGTCAGTACTCCCAGCCCAGCCCTTGTTTTCTTCTCTGGCCTTCCAATTTATCCTAACCATGTCTTCTATTTTCTGTATTCTTGTGCTTTAACATCTAGGGCCTTGCTGACCTGAAGGGACAGTCCCTCCCTGCCTTAGCCAATTTCTACAGAAGACGAATGACTCACCTGCAAGCTCAGTTTTCATGCAGGTTCTCATACTCTGGGCCATCATCTTCCTGCCCTAGTCGCCCAGGGCCAGCTATGGGCAACTACGGACAGGCCCTGGGCCCCAGAGCCCATTAGAATTATTCAAACCAGCTAATCCTAAACTGGCCTCCCCCGCCTCCCCTGTTCCTTGTACAATGAAGGCCCTTGCATATTCCCTCCTCCCTCTATCTCCTGACCCACTCTGGTGCTCCCCCATGTGGCCCTGAATCAGTGCTCTGACTCCTGTTTCTAGGCACCTGCAAATTTTAAAAAAATATTTTTTTTCTTTTCTTCCCAACAGTCATCTGTGAGTGTGTGCCTTACCATATCTGATTAGATAAATCCCAAGCATACTTAAGACACCTTTTTAATGCCACTCAGTGGTCCCCTGAGAACACCCTGGCACTTGAGCCCAAAGTACTTGAGAATTAATGACCTTCTCAGTAGCCCTCCACCCGTGACTGATTTGTATACATATATTTAACATATCTGACATGTGCTATATGTAATATAAAATGTATGTTATCAAAATACAATATAAGCGTAACCATGACTATCCCACCATACCCCAGGCGAAAGAGTCTAAGGAGTGCATTCCACACTGATCCCCAGGTGCCCCAGGAGGAGGGAGCCCCACTTGCCCACAGTGGTGCTTGGCTTGTGGGTGCCAACTTTCTTGCATGAATTTCCTCTCTGGTCTCACTTCTTCCCACCCCTACTTATTTCCTGGACCACCTCTCAAATCAGCTACCTGTATTTGCATCTCCATCCCAGAATCTGTTGCTAGGAAAATCCAAATGAAGGCAGAGGGAATGACCAAATGCATGTCATTCTCAGACCTTCATCCCATCTCCTTCCAATGGAAGGAGATGTGCCCTTTACCTGCCCTGAGCACTCTGGTGCTGAGCCATCTGCAGGCTCACAGGCATCCTCTGTCATCATTTAATTCTCTTTCTTTGGAATTCATACCAAGAGATGAGGACTGGATTTGCCCCCGGGTGATGAGGCAGAAAGCAATGAGCCATGAAGGAACCCTGAGCTGTGCTCATGGTGGAGGGGCCATGGGGTCTGGGGTAGTCTCAAATCCAGACAACTCCTTAGGTCAGGCTACCAAGCCCAGCCCTGGATGGCTGTCTTGGGGTATGCTTTAGAGCTTTCCCTGTCCCTGCTCCTTGGCCCAGGAGGCTAATCTGAATGGACAACATCAATGAACAATCCTGTCTTGTGTCTTTAGTGTCTCGTTGGCTCAAACAGTGTTAACTCCCAGAAGGACTCTGAAGGATAGAGAGTAAGGCCAGTGTGTTTGTTCCCCAACTCCTTCATTGTGAGATGGTCTTGGACAGTTGTGCCCCTCCACCTAAGCCAAGGGCATGGCAAGGTGGATTCTCTCCATGTGACTCTCCCCTCCCTGTCCTCATCATCAAATCTCTCCTTGGTGGCAACCTTGCTGTAAAAAATTAGTCCCAAGATACCACACCCCCTTGTGGTTTCCTGGCAGCCTCCTCATCCCTTCTAAAGACCCTTTCTTTAGTCCATCTTGAGTTATCTTAAAGTACTGCGCCATCTTTCCTGATGGGTGCTGACAGAGACCTCCCTTCCCTTGAGAGAGGCCCCGTGGGTTACTGTTCTTTGTAACCAAGTGCAGGCTTTGGGCTCACCAAAGAAGAACAGAGTCTCTGTCCCAGAGGCCCCACACTCCAAGACAGAAATAGGGGCCCTTTCCAGGTGGAATCAGCTCCTTTGGGTCAGCTTTAACCCTCCCACTCAGCCCCATCCCTTTGTTTCAGAGAGGAGGACTGAAGGATGAGATATTTATGCCAAGAAGCCTCTTCCTGTCATTAATATGTTAACAAATGCTGTCAAATAACAGTCGCAGTCGACAGAATTTGCCGTTGGCAGAGACTGCATGCTGCTAGACAAGGTTCTATTCCACAAAAGCCTGGCTTCTTCTGCCAGGAGATCTTGGCATTGGAGGTCACTGAGTCCCGCTGTGGGACCTACCTACCCTGTCAAGAGTGACAGTGTCTCATGTATGAATAATGCCTTCATAGAGCACCTCTAAATTCCTCCCTTTGAAGGAAAGTCTGGGGGGGGGAGGTGAGCACCAGCCCATGCTATGAGACCAGGAGGCGGGAGGAGGAGAAGGAAGGGATGAATGCCAACTGCAGGGGCACAGGGGTGAGGGCAGCGTGGCCAGATCCAGATGCAAGGGGTGCTGTGGGCCTCAGAAAGATTCGAGGGAGATGGAAACATCTCTATGAGGGAAACAGATAGACTGAAAAATCAATGATGAAGAGTCTGAGGAAATCAGTATTAGAACAGCATACAGAGAAGCCACTGGTGTGGGTGTTGTGGGAGATGCAGATAAGACAAATACGTGGAGTGGAGAAGATCGAGCCATCCGCAGGAAGGGGTGTATCAGCTAGCTAATGTAAAATTGCTGCATAACAAATCACCCCAAATCTCAGTGGTTCATTGTTGTTTTTATAGCAATATTCATTCTGAAGATCAGTGGAGGTTGGATGACCTAAATGGGGCTTGGCCAGGGTGACACTGATTGCTGTTTCTCTTCCTCCCAGGAGAGTGGGGTCATTGGGTATGTTCAGCCCATGACACTGGCAGAAGGCTAAGAAAACAAATGCAAACATGTGAGCACCCTTGAAGCCTGGCTTGGAACTGGCCATTGAGATACCTTCCCATCCTCCTAGGCAAAGCAGTCATCCAGGAGAACCCCAAGCCAGGTGTGGGGACTACACTTCAGCCTTTAGTGGGAAGAACTGCAGTCAAAGAGTGTGAATACAGGTGGGTGTAGAGAATGAGGGTAATGCAGTCTGTAGCAGTCGGGCCGTGGGAGAAATGCAGGCACAAAGATGGGAATTTGGGGGATCCCTGTCTGGAGCATGAAATTGCTTGATCAGCTCTGACTCTTTGCTCCCATTTTTCTCTCTTGTCTGCTCTTTCTTTTTGAAATCACTGAACCACATTTTTTTTTTTTTTTTTTGAGAAGAAGACTCAACGACTTCTCCCTCGTGGCCAGAACAACTCCGTAGCCAGTTGTTCAGGTCACCTGGATATTTATGATGAAGAGGATGCCTGGTTCTGTGGAAAGTGAGGATCATTCCTCATCCCTTTTAGGGGATCTCTGTGTTGTCCGATTGTTTAATAGTCCATAAATTTGTAAGTGGTCAAAGGAAGGGATGACTGGGACAAAGTTTTAAATTCCTTTCAAATTGAAGCAACAATTTTGAACTAATCTGATAGTGAATTTCTCCCAATGTCTGAAAAAACTTAAAAATTAAAAAAAAATCTTGGCATCTGTGAAAATTGGGAGGAGGGATATCAACCTGATTTTAAATGCAAACCTTCAGACTTTTCCATGGGAGATTTTTAAGGATTCCTTGATTTACTAGACTCATATATTACTCTGAGATTCTCCATCTAAAGTATCCTGCCCTAATGTGCATTTTCCAGAAAAAAAAATTTTTTTGTTTGGATTTCAGTGGCCTCTGTGTAATGTTCGTTTGACTTTGCAGCTGTTTTTCAAGAAAACAGGAATGACTCCAAGAAGATGACCCCCAGCCTTAGATTCTAAGTCCAGAGCCAAGAGTTCTTTGCCAGGGACATGCTAGTTCCAACACACACGTGCCAGAATCCTGATGCACTCTCCAAATGCAACCCTAGTAATCCCCACTACATGACTCTGTGCAGGACAGGATCATATGGTCGGTCACAAACGATCCTTTAAATAACTCCAAGAAAAATTAACTCCAATGTTGGATTTTCTTCTCAAAATATTAAAGGAGATACAATTGTAACCAGATATAGCTCTTTTTAAAAGAAACAACAACTAAAAAAAGTCAATGAACAAAAACTTTCCTTTTCCTTTCCAGTGTGAAAGGAGTCTCCAGTTTTTCTATCTCTCAGCCCACCTCCTTTGCAGGCTTTCCTGAACACTTAGTCATTGGCCATATCTCCATTGGCAATGGCTGAGGGCAACTGTGTGGGGCTGGGCTGCTCTAGGAAGGTTGGAGGACTCACTCAGTGCTCTCTGCCCCTCTCCCTGGGACGGGTTCTCTGTCACTCTGACCCTCTCACCCTTCCCAGCCTGCACCTTTGAAATCCTAATAGGAAATGTCTGGTAAATAAAATTCCTTATCTTGGAACATTTCTCAGGTGATGTTTGGGAGGAGTCCTTATTGTGTTTGTGTTTCTGATTAATTTTGAATATCCAGCAGTAAATTCTGCTCAGGGATTTTTTTTTTTTTTTTTTTGGAGTCAGGGTCTCACTAAGTTGCCCAGGCTGGCCTTGATCTGTGATCCTCCCACCTCAGGCTCCCAAGTCACTGGGATTACAGGTGTTCATCACTGCACCAAGATTGCTCAGAGATTTTTATTAGGGAGCTGGCAATGTATTCAGGGGATGACACCCCGTTTCCTGTGCATCATTTGGAAGATTTTCGCATGGCTTCCCATCTGTTCACCTCTTGCTACTCAGCCCCCTGCTACTCCCTGGTGGGAAATTGACTGGGAGAAGTCAGTCAATAAATCAGGAATTGTGCACAACATTTTTTTTTTTGCACTACTTAAACTAATATTTACTAGGGAGTCTAACTCCACCCCACCCTGCCTCCTACTATACAAAGGCTGGTCTTTAAATATTACTTAAGTGGGCCAAAACACTTAGGATTGTTGTCCTGAGATAGGATAATTGGAAGGAGCAGAGGGAAGATTTCCCAAAGCAGAAGTCCTCAGTCCATTGTGTATATCATAGGTGGATCCCGGGGTTCTCTGTACCTTTGCCAGTATCCTGAGGAGGGGCTCCTGCTTCCTGCCCTTAGCCTCCCCCATGTATTGCAATCAGCATCTTTTTAGATCTCAGCAGGGTAGAGGCAGACAAGTTTCTTGTAGCCTTGTACCCTCATCTTCCCTGGCTGGGAAGGTGGAGGATACATGCCTCATAAGTGGAGCTATAGACCTGCAGAGGAATCCTTTCCCCATTGGCAGAAAATGGGAAAGGGGCTGGAAAGGTTGCCGAGAGGGTCAGAGGCACCCTCTGTGTCCCTGGGGGCCACCAGCATCTCTGGCCCTTGTATCTTACTGACAGACCACAGCTAGGGATGCTGTGTAGGCTGAGCCTGACCACACTGGGAATTTTATCATTTCAGGTGTATTCACTAGCAGGCTCTGCTATAGGAAAGCAAGGTCGTGGGTGACAGAAGGGAGGCTAGATATGTGCAGCTAGAAGCAGAGTCTTACCTATGTATTGACTGGTTGCTTTCTTTCTCTTCCTGGTTTCTGCAATGCCGGGTGCAGGATTCTGCAGGTTAAGTTCCTGGTGGAGGAGCAGGGTAAAGCAGAGCAGGTGCCACAGGGCTGTGTGGACCATGTGGACTTCTATCCTGCATCCCTGATGCACACAGACAGAGGGCAGCACAGAAACCCCAAGTGCCGCCACCCCTGGGAAACCTCAGCTCAAATGCAAAGACAAAGGAGATCAATTGTTGGCTTTTGAACTTCTAAAGGTCCTTTTCAAGCTTAATATTGATTCTACGTGGTTTTTACTTTGTAGAACCTTGTAATCTTAGCTCCAGTGAAACGTGACTCCAAAGACCCACTGTTTGGCAGCAGCAGACTCCTTAGAAGGTGGTGGTCTGGGGGAATATTGTATGGTGCCCACCGTACCTGCCAGTGAGTGAGCTGGGCGGCCTCTAATCAGGATTGACAGGTGACCTGAGGTGTCAACAGCAGCTTCAGAGGCAACCTGAGGGGTCTGGAGCAGCAGACATTTCGTCAGAATTTCCACAATTAACTACACTCAGTTCTGCTATAAAAAGTGCCGGGGGTTCCTTGGGGCCACAGAGAGCAAAGCATCTGATAGGACCTCTGTGGTGAGTAGAATTGTATCCCCTCAAAGATAAGAGGAAGTCCTAACCCCCAGTTCTCCTGAACTTATCAAAAAATAGGGTCCTTGAAGATAGAATCAGTGAAAATGAAATCATAGTAGATCAGGGTGGCCCTAAATCTGATGATTCCTGGTCTCCTTGTGATAAGAGGGATATCTGAACACCCATGCCCGCAGAGAGAACCCCACATGAAGATGGGGGCAGAGACGGGTGATGCATCTGCAAGCCAAGAGCACCCAGTGTGGCCAGTCACCATCAGAAGCTGGAGAGGAGTGTGGAATGGTTTTTCCTTCAGAGGCTCCGGGACGGGCCAGCCCTACTGACACCTTGATCTTGGCCTTCTGCAGGATGGTGAGAGAATAAGTTTCTGCTGTTTCCACCACATGTTGTAGTAAGGTGTTATGGCAGCCCTGGGAAACCTCCTTCTGTGGAATCAAGACTCTCGATCCTTGGCCATGGAGTGTAATGGATATGCCCTCTCAGTGGTGCTTTTGTGAGACCAGTCCAAAGCCATGTGACGTTTACCTCCTGATCCAGCTGCTTCTCTACCAGAATTTATGCTACAGAAGTACTGAGACAGGGGCTCAGAAACATTTGCATAGCATGTTATTTCCAGCATTGTAGAGATTAGCAGGGGATGAGAGCAACCCACATCAATCAGAGTGTGCTTAGGCAGTGATGGTACTTACCCTCCATGGAATATAATGCAGCTGTGGAAAAGAACAGCAAGTCCTTTGTTTTCCAATATGAAACAATATCCAAGATTATTACCAGATGAAAAAAATCAAGGTCCTAGAGTATGGATATTCAGCATTTTGAAATCAAAAAGAATTATATATCATTGACTCCTGTTATTCATGGTAGATACATTCTACAAACCCTGAACACTAACTCAGAAAATATTGAGCCATTGGCTGCTGGAGAAAGACAGAGTTAGGATTTTGTGAGCTTCAGGTTAGATTTTTTTTTTTCTTTACCGACTGATCAATACACAACCTGTTCTGTTTTTCTCTTTAACGACTCCTTGCTTACTACATGTTGTTGGGTCGTTCACATTGGACACACAGCTGTCTTTCAAGCCTGAATGAAGTTTATCTCCCCAATGTCCAGCACACTTCTTGCATGGAGGAATGACAGCACTTCAGCACTTAAACTTGGGGCGGGGGGCGGCATTGTGAAGAGCAAGATCACCAACAATATGCACAAAAATAAGAAAAATGTGGCACTCAATAGATGGTGAAAAGGACGCTTGTTTACAGTATGAGGACTGAAACAAGAAGGCCAAGTATCTCCTCGTATGACAGCAGCTGGCCTGCACAGGTAGGTGGTGGAAATCCTTAGCTCCTCTGCACCTGTCCGAGTCTAACCAGGAGAGCCCCAGTGAAAGTTAATTCTGAGTTATCAACAAATGTTAGCGCATCGGCAAGTTCCCAAGTATGGAATCTGCAGATGAGGATGGACTGTGTGTGCATAAAAAGTACATAAAAGCGTATTTGCTGGTAGAGATGTTGCTTCTGGAAGGAGACACAGCACGGGCAACAGTCTCTGCTAATCTGAGGAGAGGACAGGGTCCGTGGGGGGAGGTGGCCCATTCCCACCACTTCCTTTGCTCTCTTTGAAACTTGTACTCTGAGTCAGTGATACCTAATTTTGAAAAAACTAATGTAAAAAAAATTCTTTTGTTCTACAGTTGATATAATTCTCAAATCATGAGCTGTTTTCTAGTCTTTATATTTCTGGGTGGATTTGGTGATTATTAAATGAAAAATTGAAAACCAATTTCTTGGAAGTTGGTAGCTGCAAGGAGTCAGGGTTTAGGGTGACTTCTGGGGACATTTCTTGGTGAGAATACCCACCCAAACTCAGCCATCTCTGTTCAGTTCGACAACACACAGCATCACATGTGCTCTAGAAACTGACACATTGGGTGACCTTGGATGCCAAGGTCCAGGCAGGCAATGCCCCAATGGTTGCACTTGGAGTTGCCAGATCTCCACATCACACCCTGACCCAACGTAAACAAAAGACACAGAGAAGAGTGTTAGCTTCACCCCAGAACTCTGCTCCCCAGAGCATAGGTGCATCTTTACATCCAATGTTCACATTTTTTACGATCTCATCACCATGGCTAGATGGAGGGCTGCCATGATCATCCCTTTTGGACAAGTGGGGAATAGAGTCAGTGGGGCTTAATGAGTTCGTCCACAAGTCACAGGCTCTTTGTGTTAGAGTGAGGAGGACATCCCGCAAGTCCCTGGACTGTGACTTGGTACTTTCTCCATGGGGGCCTACAAGGAAGTGGAACTCAGAGACTAGAGCAAGGACTCATCAAGTTGGACAATTTGTTGAAGTGGTCTTTTAGCCTTTACTCACGTTTTAGTCAGCTTTGCATCACTGTGATCCAAAGACCTGACAAGAACAATTAAAGTTTTTTTTTTTTTGTTTTTTGTTTTTTTTTTTGGCTCACAGTATCAGAGGTCTTAGTCCATAGATGGCAGACTCCATAGCTTTGGATCCAAGATGAGGCAAAACATCATGGCGGAAGGGTGTGGCAGAGAAATGCAGCTCAGGACATGGCATCAGGAAGCAGAGAGACCTCCACTCACCAGAGACAAAAATAAATCCCAAAGATACAGCCCCAGTGATCTACCTCCTCCAATCCCACCCTACCTGCCTACAGTTACCTATCAGCTAACTGCTTATAGTTAATCCATATTAGTAGATTGATATACTAATTAGGTTAAAGCTCTCATAACCCATTCATTTCACCTCTGAACTTTCTTGCATTGTCTCACACACGAGCTTCTGGTGGACTCCTAATATCCAAACCATAACAACTCGGATACAGAATATGCTCCACCAAGGAGCAGAATGGTCCTTCTAAAATGGAAGATGGCTGACAGAGACATGCTCCTTTGTTCTAAATCCCTCATTATATGCAGAGTCCAAGTCCAAATGCTCACCATGCCCTCAGAGTGCCCCTCTCCTGTCCCTGCATGTTGGCCTGACCTCACTGGCCCCTTCAGAATCTCGCATCCCTCACTCCCCCCTTGTCTAGCCAGGGGTCTCCCCACGCCTTCAACATGCCCTCTGCCCTTTACTGGAGCCCCTCTCCTTGGGTCCCTGCATGCTGAGTGGCTCTTTCCTTTAAAATGTCAGTGCTCAGTGGGCCGTTCCCAGTCGCAATCATTCCAATTTTCAAACCCACCCTGCACCCCCAGGCCCTCCCTGCTGCAGTTTTCTTCAAATTCCCCTGCCCCAGCTCCACAGGTACACTAGTTCTTTGATTGGTCTGTCCCCATTGCCCAGTTAGAAGTCGGCTCCCTGCCGTGGGTGTTTGGAATTCTTCTGTTTTTGTCAATATAATTAACTCCAACCAGAGTGTTCAATGAGCATTTGTTGAGTGCACAGGTGAATCTGGGCCTGGCCTTCCAGGGAAGGTGCAGAGGGGTCTTGAGTCTTCTTAAAATGTCTCGGTACCCAGAGGACAATGCATAGGTCCACTGCTACTTTCCTTGCTTCGTCCCCAGAATGGTGTCAGTGGGTGTGGCCTGTGACCCCCCCCCCCACCACCTGCTGCTACAATTTGTCTCCTGCTTCAACCCTTGGGCAGTCCGTCTCAGAATCTCTGTTTAAGGGACTCTGAGCTTTGTCACCAGATGCAGCCAGTAGCGTTTTAAGCCCTTCAAAGGTGAATATTGTCAAGACAGCTGCCACACAGGTGGGTGTGAGTTCCCACGTCCAATTCCAACATTCCACTGCAGGCTCTGGTAGGGTCACACACAAGCCCTGGAGGAGCTTCCCCCGCTCAATCCAAGCTGGGAACCTGCCACATCGTGCGATGTCAAGATAGTAAAGACAGCGCCAGACACATTCCGCCTCACTACAGATTGCACCCCATCACTTATTTTCTGCGCCCAGTGCCAAAAATGCAAGACGCATGCCATATGCCCACTGATTTCTGAGGGCTCTGGGATTCCACACACATCGGCAGCGTTCACACACACAGGGAGGTGTGATCATCGCGTGCCTGTGTCTACACCAGGGCCCGCAGTCCTTCCCGGCCACCTCCAGCAGGCACAGATGGTGTTGACGGTGTCAGCGCTGGAGACACGTAGCATATGTCCTCAGAGCAGACAAGGCGCTAAATTAATTCTAAATGCCAGTTGTAAGTTTCTCACCAAGTTGCTCCTTCACTGTATAAATACCGTCTGTGTTCTACACGTCCCATGGCGGGCTCCGCGGACACCCAGGTAAGCCAGCTTCAGCTTTATTTTGTAGTGTTGAACGTTCTTCAGGATAGCCCCATCTGCACCAAGGGGACCGGGAAGCAGCTGGTATTGCCAAGCAAAGGGACGTGAGCTGGGACTGGTGGGAGTGAGACGTGTGAGTCCTCTCCTGCTGGAGGTATCTTTGGCCTCTGAAGGGAGTGACATCTTGTTCTGGCTCCTTCATTCTTTTCACTGGGAGAGGCTGTGACCCCACTGAAACCTGGATTCTGGGCTCTTGGTTGAGTCCCTGCCTCTTTCTCTACTGGGGAAGGTCTACTCCATGTGTTATGGACCCCGTGGGTAACCCTTGAGTCCTCTCTAGGAACTTGGAGTTCACCAGGTTTGGGTTCAGAACTAACTAGAAACCTGGCCTGCAGAGCCAAAGAGAGGCGGGAGACTCTGGATGTGTGTTTAGGGGACAGGGAAATCATAAAGGAAGGACACCCTGAGCTCAGCCTGAATCTCGAGCCTTGGCCTCCTTTTTCCTTCCCTCTCCCCACCTCCTATTCCAGCCTCTAGTTCTCCCACTCACCTTCCTCAGGATGGGGTCACCCAGGACAGCTGGTCCATATGGTTACCCTGTGAGGATTAGAAAAAGGTACCTCTCTGGTGGACTCGGCTCTGCAGGTGCTCAGCTTAGCCAGTTGACACCGCTTCCCATTTAGTGTCCCCTTCCTCAGAGTAGCTGGGGCTGCGTCATGAGTGCAGAGCTTAGTGACTCAAGAATGGGCTAGATTGTAGCTCCTACTTGCCATCCCAGCTGGGCACCTTTGTCCAGCTTACCACAGTCCTAGGCATCCCTGGAACATGTTACCTTCCCCTTAGTCTAAAAAAGGACATTTCCTGTTACCTAACTGGACGTTGTGGCAGATTATATTCTCAAAAAAAAAAAAAAAAAAAAAAAAAGGTCAGGTATGATATGTTCCATTTCACATGATCTTCTTACAGTGCCACTCCTGTTATATGGGCCTACAATCCTGTTATGGTTTGGATAGGAGGTGTCCCCCCCGCAAACTTCTGTGTGAGACAATGCAGGAATGTTCAGAGGTCCTGTGATTAGATTTTGGGAGTTATAACCTAATCTGTGGGTGAATCAATTGATGGGATAATATTTGAATGGATTAATGGGTGTTAACTGTAGGCAAGTAGAACATGGCTGGAGGAAGCAGGCTACTGAAGGTGTGTCTTTGGGGTTTATATTTTGTCCTGGGCAAGCAGAGCACACACTCTCTCTTTGTTTCCTGACTGCCACAAGTGAGCAGCTTTCCTCAGCCATGCCCTGCCGCCATGAGGTTCTGCCTCACCTTGGGCCCAGAACTATGAGGTTTACTGACCATAGACGGAAACTTAACTGTGAACCAAAATAAACTTTTCCTCCCCTAAGTTGTTCTTGTTGGGTACACTGGTCACAGTGACACAAAGTTGACTGGAACAATTGCCTTGAATGTGGATGGGCAGATAACTGGGGCAGAAGTGATGCTGTGTGACTTCTAAGGCTCAGTTACAAATGGTGGTGTGGGAAGGCCTGATTAGAAACTTGGTCCTGGAACCCAGCTGCCATGCTGTAAGGAAGCCCAGCTAGCCCATGCCCGAGGACTCCTGGAAGCTCACATGGAGGCACCACAGCCACTAAGGACCCTAATGACCAAAAACATCTGCCAGATATTTAGGTAAAGATTCTCTAGCCTTCGAGTCAGACCCTCCCTTCCATCTACCCAGCTGAGGTCCCAGATATTGTGGAGCAGAGACAAGCCAGTGCCACTGGGTTTGACAAATCCCTGGCTCGCGGGTCCATAAGCATAATAAAATAATTCTCTTATGACACTAAGTTTGAGGGTTTATTTCTTTCTTTTTAAATTACTCAGTACCAGTCACAGGGATGCCTTCGAAACTCAGCTTATTGCTCCCTCCCTGACACTGAGGTGGGATCAAAATATCCCTTTTCTGTGGCCTCTTCAGTCCCCTCAGCCAGGCGACTTAGTCACATCTCTTTTCACTGTGCACTGTCCCACTCAAACTCGGTTTTTTCTCTGTGAGCCAGCTACTGCTACCCCCATTGTGCAGAGGAGGAAGTCTAAGCTCTGGTTAGGGGAAGTCCCCAAGGTCCACAGGTGCTGAGCGGCAGGGTGAGCAGCTGGAGCGATGAAGGAAGAGGACATTGCCGGTACCTGTCGTGGGAGCTTCTGACTTGCACCGGCTCTTGGTTAGAATCCTGGGTGAGGTGATGAAGCCCACGGGGCCTCCTGGGGTCAGCAGTCCTCTCACGAGTTTGGACGTCTTCCTGAGCCACCCGATGCCAATGAGATGAAGGAACAGATACGTGGAGCTTCGTGCACCTCCACCACCTAAAAGTAGATTGCCAGTTACTCAGCAGGGAACTGGGAACATGGCTCTGGCATGCGGATAAGATGTCTGGAACCATCTGGTCTCCAGGGACAGCTGACTCTGCCTCCAAACTGCTGCAGCTGCTTGCTGGCCCTAAGGTGCCAGGGTCCTTGAGATCCACTGGTACACCTGGGAGTGGGGAGCAGGGCGAGTGGGCAGAACCACCATTATATAATGAGACATATTTTTTTTCTTAACATATGCATATTTTGTATATAGATTTTGAACATCATGAGTGTCTTGTATTCTTTCAAAAGTTGCAACACAATATAGAAATACACTCCATAAATGTGTTTCAAACAAAACAGGGAGTAAGTTGAAGTTGAAGTTCCTCCTTTATTCCATCTGCCCACTTTCCCTTCTCAGGGACACCTACTGCTGACACTGCAGGCTGCCTTCATGGGCTTCTCCCTGTACCACGCATGTGGGTGTGCACATACACGTATGTGTGTGCACCCTTGGATGTAGAGTCTGACCTAAGTGCAGGTATATTGCATATGTGTGTACCTGTGACTCCTTTTCCACTGAACTTTCACTTATTGTCTTAGAGGCTTCTCTGTGTTTGCACACCCAGCCACAAAGCTCATTCTTTTATAGCTGTATGATTTTCCATGGTGTAAATGACATCATGATTTATTTAGCCAAATCCTTCATAGAAGCAATTTGGACCTTTTTTTTTTTTTTTTGGCTATTACTGTTGCTCCAAATTGACATTTTCTTCTATACACTTCTTTGTATACATGTGTAGGAGTTTCTACAAAATAGGTTGAATTGGCATCACCCGGCTAAGGATATGTGCACTTAAATTTTGTAGATGCTGTCAAGTTGCCCTCTGGACATGTTGCACCAACAAACATTCCACCAGTTGTGGATAAAAACCCTCTGACCCCAGGCACTCTCCAATGTGATGTTATCAGTCTTTTTACTCTTACTGATTGTATTAGTCAGTTATCTGTTACCACAACAAACACCTACAACAATCAACTTATACAGACAAAAGGTTTGTTTTGACCCACCATTTTGGAAGTTTCAGTCTGTTATCGATTGACCCCATTCCTTTTGGGCCTGTGGTGAGGCAATAGATCATGAAGGGGGCACGTGGTGAAGCAAAACCGCTTACCTCATGGACAAGAAGTGAGGAAAAGAGTGAGAAAGGGGCTGGGGGTTCCATAATCCCCTATAAGGGCAAGCCCCCAAGGACCTGAGACCTCTACTAGGCCCCAGCTCGAAAAGGTTCTACTACCTCCCATAGCATCACCCTGGGGGCCAATCCTTTAACACAGGGGCCTTTGAGGGACACTTCAGATCCAAACCATAGCACCAAACCTCAGGGGCACAAGTTATATCCCTGCTATTTCAATTTGCATTTCCCTATTTAACTACTGGGGCTGAGCATATTTTCATGTTTATTGGTCGATCATATCTCACCTATAAAAGTGCCTTTTCATATCTGTATTAATTAGGATGCTTCAGGGAGCAAGAAACAGAAAACCATGACTCAACTGGTTTCAACTGCAATTTATCTTCTTACAGGGAAAGAGCTATAGAGGAGGGAATGTGAAATAATGCAGCTACTATAAGAAACAGTATGGGGAATCCGGAAAAAATTAAAAACAGAATTGCCATATTATCTAACAAGTCCACTTCTGAGTTTTTACCCCCAAAGAATTGAAAGCAGGAACTCTCGGTCACTGCAGCAGGATTCCCAATAGCCAAAAGGTTGAAACGACCCAAGTATCCATCAACAGATGAAGGGATGAACAAAAGGGGTCCCTCCATACAATGGCATATTATTCAGTTTCTAAATGGAAGGAAATTCTGACACATGCAATATCATGGATGGAGCCTTGGGGGCATTATGCTAAGAAAAAGATGCCAGTTGCAAAGGACAAATACTGTATGATGCCACTTATATGAGGTTCCTAGAGTCCTCAAATGCATAGGCATAGAGGAATTTCCATAGAATGGAAATTGTCAGGAGCTGGATGGGGGAGGGGAGGTGGGAATGGTGCAGAATTTGTGACTGAAAAGAAGAAAATGTTCTGTGGGTGGTAATGGCTGCACAATGATGGGAATGTGCTTAGT
Organism: Urocitellus parryii; assembly: GCF_045843805.1. NCBI lineage: Eukaryota > Metazoa > Chordata > Mammalia > Rodentia > Sciuridae > Urocitellus > Urocitellus parryii. The sequence continues at coordinate 34,267,182 of NC_135539.1, forward strand.
TCCCCTGAACTGTACCCTTAAGAATGGCTAAACTGTTTTGTGTATTATACCACAATTTTTTTTGTACCCAGGAATTGAACCCAGAGGTGCTTAACCACTGGGCAACATCACCAGATCCCACCCCCACCTCCCGCTTTTTTTGTATTTTATTTAGAGGCAGGGTCTCACTAAGTTGCTTAGGACCTCACTAAATTCCCAAAGCTTACTTTGAACTCATGTCCTCCTGCCTTAGCCTCCTGAGTTGCTGGAATTACAGGTGTGTGTCATTGCACCCAGCTCTATTGCAATTTTAAAAATTATGTTTTAGGTAAAGAAAGCCATGCTGAATCCAGACTCCCTTGAACTGGGGCTGGGCTGTTCCTGAAGCATGGTTCCCCATATGGGATGGGACCTGAGCAAACCTGTGCTCTCTTAGGAAGGGGGAGGGGGAGTGATGCTACCAGCTCAACGTGAGTCTGTTGGGCATCACCTTTGAGTGGTTTGTCTTCTGCTTTTTGATTTGTAGAAGCTGTTTATATATTATCGAAGGGGATCCTTTTCCTTTGATAAGTGTCAACAATATTTTTCCTGGCCTGTTGTCTTTCTTTGAGTGAATTGTATTTATTTAAGGCCAGATCTTTTTTCTCCACAAATCTTAGCTTCATGAATAACACAGAGGTTTCTCTCTTGCTGAAAAAACATAATCAGTGCTGGTTGAGGGTGAGTGAGCCATCTTTATTGCTCGTGGATTTAAAGGCAGATGAGGCATGCATGAGCAGTCATTTGAGAAGGCTACAGGTGGCATGGCACTCCTGTGTCACCTGCTGGAACCTTGACAGGGAGAATATGGAAATGACTGAGCCACTGCTACCTCCCAAGGAGGAGCACACTAGGGAAAAGAAACTGTCCCTTCCAACCTCCAAGTGCCATTGAGATTGTTTCCCTGTGGGGCTCTTCTAGAAGGTCCCAGTGATGGGAATCTGACTCCCAGGTGATGATCACAAGTGCACAGGGGCTCCTGGGAGCCACACAGGCCCAAGGGCAGCATGATGGGCACAGAGGATGCTGTTGCCATGGATACAGTGTCTGAGATGCTCAGGGAACATCCTATTGCTCTCCTGGAGCAACAAGCCCCTCTGCATCCCCTAAGAAGCAGAGAGACTTTCCTGACAGGTGATGGGACAGTGAAGGGGTGCTCCATTCTCTCATTGGTCTCAGTCAACTTGTGGACAGTCAGGTGAGCGAGAGGGGTGCTACTTAAAGGGGTTCCATCTGATGTCTCTGGACATGGAGGCCTCCTTTCTGACAGTTGGGCTGGAGTCAATAACTAGAGTTCCTGGGTGTGTTACGATCCTACTGCCACAGGTACTTGTCTCTGTGCTTTGTCGGTGGGATGACCCTTTGAGGCCAGAACTACCATCACCCCCATTTTACAGATAGGGAAACTGAGGTGAAAGGAGCCTCAGTAACTTCAAGCAGTGCTACTGTTTCTCCCTAAGCCCCAGGTCTCTACTACTTGTGGAAGGCAGAACCCTTTTGCCAACACCAAAGGAGGGTCCCTAGAGTCCTGCCCCTTCTTTGGCTGGGGCTTATCTTCCTCACTGCAGGCCAGAGTGAGGTTTCCTAAAGTCAAGACTGTGTCAGACAAATCTTAGAAAGGGGAGGTCACAGGACAGGGTCTGCAGAAAGAAAAGGAGGAGGTTGTGCTGTCCTGAAGGATGCACATTTCTGGGGACAGAACTTGTTGGTGATATGCAGGACCTTCTCACACAACTTGTGCCATGGTTTGAATGTGTGTGTCTTTCTACAATTCATGTGTTGGGTCCCAATCCCCAATGTGATAGTATTAAGAGGGGGGCTTTGAGGAAGTGGCTGAATGGTGAAGGCTGTACCCTCAGGAATGGATTAATGCCCTTACAAGAGACTTTAGAGAGCTGCCTGGCCCTTCTACCACAGTGTTTATCCGTTTATTTCCTCTGAAGGATGGAGCAACAAAAAGCCATCTTGAATGCAGGATTGGAGCCCTCACCAGACACTGAATGTGTCAGAGCCTTGACCTTGGGATTTTCAGCCTCCAGAACCATGAGGATTTATTTGTTTATTTATTTATTTATTTATTTATTTATTTATTCATTCATTCATTCATTCACTAGCCTAGTGCATTTTGTTATAGCAGCACAAACAAGGATCTAGCAAGGATGTAATGTGGGGGTGGAAGTGGCTAAACCTGGAGGTGGTGACTGTGCCATTGGTTGGAGGGCACCAAACACTTTAAACAGATTGGGATTGATTGCTTGTCCAGGGGTCCTCCTGTTCTAATGAATTCCTCTTCCATGGGTTGATCAGCACTTTAACCACAATGAGCCAACATATTATCCTAAGATTTGTTTACAAGGTACCAGGCTGGGGAGAAAGCCGCCCACCTGCTGCCCACCACTAGGCTTCCATCTGGGAATCTGCAAAAGGTCTGAGATTGAAGCATGGGCACCTGCAGGCAGGGATGTGCCTCTTTCTGCAGAAAGAGTCCACAGCTTCCGTTGGCCTCTCAAAGGCATTTCCAAGAGCTGAGGAATCATTATTGCAGGTTAGTGGCCATTTCCAGGGCGGGCAATGGGTTGGAAATGAGACCCTTAATCTAGTGATCATGGGTCATGTGGGGGAGAATTGGCACTGTGCCCAAGTCACCCATTGATATCCTGTGCAACGTCAAGCCTGTCTCTGACTTGCTCCAAATACTGCTTCCTCATTTGTAACATACAAACAAACTCTAGTACCTCCTTCTAGAATGATTTAGGAGTAAATGAAATTAGGCACTGAGCCCCTGCCCCACTCTTCACCTGCCTGCTTCTCCCACACCTCCAACAAAAGCTCCCCTCTTTTCCAAGTGTGACCCCATCATTTCTGTCTTTGGTGCTTCTTTTTGCTTCTCCATGCACCCCTCCTTCTGGTCAAGATCAGCCCTCTTCACATTTCCACAAGGGGAGGGGAGGGAAGCAGTAAGACTTTGGTTCACTTTACAGTCTCTCATATATATATATATATATATGTGTCCATCTACAAATATATATATATATATATATATATATATATATATATATATATATATTATTTATTTTTATGTGGTTGCTGAGGATGGAACCCAGTGCCTCACACATGCAAGATGAGCCCTCTACCACTGAGCCCCAGCCCCAGCCCCTTACTTTATCATCTTCAAGCAGCCTCTGCTAACATTTGGAGAGTAAAAAGCCCAGATTCCCAGCTCATTCAGGTCTGTGCTTCCAAATATTCCTGAAGCTTCTGTGCTGTGCTGGCTCCTCCCTGGTCATGAACAATCAAGACTGACGATGCTCGAGTCACTTAATGCAACCACTAAAAGCAAACATCTGGTGGAAAATATCTTACAGGCTGCAGAGGACCATGGCCAAGGAGGATATTCATAGATTTCCTGTCAGCCACATCCTGGCTTCAGCCGGCTGTCCTCGGATGGCTCCCATCTGCCTCTGTCCCACGGAGGTGAGGGCAGGTGAGTGGCTGTCCCCAGCCCATTCATCTCCGTCTTGGCCTAAGGCAGGAGCCCATTTATGAGCCAATCAGCCTTGCACCTCCCTTTGAGTCTCTGCTTTGTTAACATTCAGCTCCCATATTTTCTGGTGACAAACTAGGTCAGATCTTTAGCAAAGGGGACTCTGAAATCATATCATGTCAAAAGGATATTAAGCTAAACATATATTGATCTCAGATTGGTGATTTGTTCTTAATTCAGATGGAAAGACGGTGACCTGAGGTGGAAAGGGGAGCACACTCCCACCCCCAGGTTTCCCAGCCACGTGCCTTGTACCCAAGTGGCACCAGGAGACTGGTTCTGGTGAGCAGAGGTGGTTAGTGTCACTTCTGAGAGTATCTAAGTGTCTAAGTCTGGTACAAGGTGCTCCTGCTTTCTCCTTCCATCTATAAGTGCGAGGGCCACAGGTGGAGATGTTAGATGTTAGAGCCACATCTGAGAGCAGCCAGGAGCACTGAGTCCCTTAATGGAATACTTTTAGAAGACAGTGCATTAATAAGAATGTGTGGCTCCAGGAGGCCAGTAGATCAGGAGACGCTGCTATTGAGAAGTTTGTCACTTAGAGCTTGTTGCTATTGCTATTGAGGTTTTGTCATTCACAGCTACCAAGAGGAGGACTACTATGCCACACAGGGCCACGGGGGAAGTTTGTCAGGAGGCAGTGGGGAGAGGAGGGAACCGTGTGCAAAGACATTTACTGTGGCTTCAGTGGATAGGAATCGAAAGCTAAGCAGGCTTGGTGCGAGCTGGTTTGAATAATCTCAGCAGCATTGGGCCTAGGGCTGTCTCTAGTTGCCTGGCACCCAGATGTGGGGTGATGAGGGCAGGTGGGTAGTGACCCATAGGACAAGGGCCTGACAAAGGAGCTGATTGGTGCACGGATCCTGTATTGAGAAGTGCACTCACAGCCAAGTTGCCTGATACCTCTGGGAACTGGCCGAGCCTGTTCGTAAGTAAGTCTGACCTAGGAAGGGCCCACCCTTCCTAGGTCAGACTTACCTTAGACATCATAGCTTTGGATATAGAAAATAAGAGACATAGCAGTGCGGGAGAACTGCAGACGGACTGCACAACTCACGCTGGACTTGGTAGGAGGGGAAATGAAGCTTCGTTATGAAGCCATAGAGGTTTGGAAGTTAATTTACCGTGGCAGGGTACCATTGTAGGGACACACAGAGAAGCAAGGGCACATGCGTCTCAGCACTAATATGACATCTGCCACATCTGTGAAGCTCATTCATTCATCCACTCATTCTCATACACAGCCAATGGCTATTGTGCTCGGCTGTGTGTCAGGTGCAGGGCTCTGGGATGGACTCAGAGATCAGGCACCAGCCTTGCCCCATGGAGCTCTGTCTCATAAGAAAGTGACACCCTTCAAAAGCCAAGGATGACAGGGAATGAAGACTTCCAAGTAGAGGTAAGTGAACAAAGAAGGGAGCCAGGGCTTGGGCCAAGCAGTCAGGGAGAGATGCTCTGAGAATGTGGTGTGGGAGGCTGATGTGAGCGGGATGGGTGGAGATCTGAGCCTCAGAAGAGTGGTATAGAGGCATGTTCAGGGTCTGGCAAAGAGTCCCATGGGGCTGGAGCCAAAGAGCATGATCTAGCTAGTCAAGCCTGCTAGGTGACATTGAGAAGACCCTGGGCAAGGAAGGACTCCTGCCTCAGGCTACTGAGACTTCTGAAAGCTGGACAGACCTGGAAGTTCTGTTATGAGATTGGCAGTCACAGCCCCTCCTCTGTCCCTCCCTCTCCTTCTAAGGCTCCTCCTAGCAAAGTTTCAGTGCTCAGCAACCCCCCCCCCCCCCCCCCCCCCCCCCCCCGCCACCCACTGCAGCTGGCCGTGGATGAAGGGATGGGGAGTAGATCTTCTAACTTCCTGTACTTGAGGGTGGGGATAGTAACTACTCTCTGCCCTTATTGCACTCACGGCAGACATCACCAATCAATTGCCATACCTTGCATCAGAGGACAGAGTGAGCCCCATAGGCCTTCTCAACCTGGCACTTCAGTAAACTATATATGACTCGGGGATCAAACTGGCATGATGCCATATTATGTGTTGTTTCTGTTTTAAGGTGTTAAAAATGGAGTGCACTCTTCCTAGAAGTATTTTTATTAAAAGAAGAAGAAAAAGGAGGAGGAAGAAGAGGAGAAGGAGGAGAAGGGGGAGGAGCAGGAGGAGGAGGAAGGGCAAAGTGTAATCCAAGGAATGAATAGCTAATGGTGGAATTTTTGCCAGCAGAAGTTTGGGGAGAGCAAGTCTGCCTGAGCCCCTCAACTCACACCTCCTTCTCTTGGAGGCTTGCTCTCAGGGGGAAGCAAGGTTGTTTTTTCTCTTTTCTCACTTCCCTTTCTCCATTGTCAGTTTCTGTTGATCATATTCCAGGTCCAGGTAAACCCCACAGGGCAGAGGAGGTGTCTCCAGGTAAGCTCCTCCCACGTCATCTCCCTCCCCATCCCCTACAAGGCCCACACCATGCAGCAAGGAACAGACACTCAATAAATGTTTATTGATTGAATCTAAATTGCAGTTTTATCTAACACCCTGAGGGAAGCCAACTGGAAGCTAAACGCACCCCCTTCGATAGCTGAAGCACATTGATTACCGAGAAAGCCATGTTGTATGACAGCCCCGGCTGGAGACATGCAAGTCTGCAAATGCCTTCTAAGTCAGGTTCCTGCAGCCCCTCCCTCACGGAGCTAGTGCTGTGAGGACCCTGGCTTGGTCTTTTCACTGCTTGGTAGCACTGAGCTTGGCAGCTCCTGGGCCTGACCCATGGGCAGCTCTCAGGCCGTGCTGTGCACCAGCAATGGAGATGGTTGCTAGGCACAGCAAGAGTAGTAAGACAAGGGTCCTCTCCTTCCCAGCCTCGTCTTCCAGGTTGGGAGAGCATAGACAAGTGCAGCTCCAACTTTGAAAGAGGTAAATACTGTCAGGGATCTTGCTCCACCTCAGGAGGTCACAGAGGGTCTGGGCAGCTGGGTAGGGAGTGGTGGGCGCATTTGAGAAGCCGAGAGGACAGCTAGAGAGTAGTTGGTGGTCCTGCCTGCCTTCCTTTCCTTCTCCCTCTCCCTGTCTTTGTGGAGAGCAGAAGTTGATTGATAAGATAGACTGCATCACATCTGAGGACCCCAGGAAAGGAGCCATGACAGGAGATTGACAGCAGGATAGAGGGAGAGGATTCAGTAGAGAACATCATTCTTCTAACAGATGTTTACTGAGCACCTACGGTGTGCCCAGCACTGTGTAATCAACTTGCTAGGATACTCTATAAGCAAATCAGTATCCCTGCTTCATGGAGCTGGCATCTGCTGGGAAGACACATGGGCGGTCAACTCAATTGTTACAGGGCATGTTGGAAACCAGAAGTACCAGATGCAAGAAGAGAGTATGGGGCAGAGTGTGAGCAGCTGGGTGTACTGGACTGGGGAGGCCTAACTGAGAGGGTGAGATCTGTCAAAGACTTGAAGGTCTTTGGCCAAGTGGCTGAGGTAGCAGGAAGTACAGAGTCTGTTTCATTTGCTAGGGTCACCATGAAAAAGGATCACTGACCTGGTGGCTTAACAACAGACATTTATTCTCTCATAGTCCCAGAGGCTGCAAGTTCAAGATCAAGGTGTAGGCTGGGCTGGCTCCTCCTGAGGCCTTTCTCCTTGGCTTCTAGATGCTGTCTTCCGTCTCCCTGAGTCCTCATGTTGCAGTCCTCAGTGAGTGTTTATGTCCTGATCTCTCATTAGGACCCATCTACATGCCTCATTTTACTTTAATTACCTCCTTAAAGACCCTGTCCCCACATACAGTCATATTCTGTGGTATTGGGGATCAGGACATGCATTTGAGGAGCACCCAGCTCAGCCTGTCACAGGCTGGGGAGGGCTAAGGTGGGACAGCAGCCTCACAGTTTAGACTCTGAATGTGGACGTCAGTGCCTCTTCCCTGGGGTCCCCAGTTCTGTGTAGCAAAATGCCCAGTGCTATGTTTGCTGTGCTGAAAAGAATAGCTAAGAGCCACAATTTTCTCCTGTTGCTAACCTCTTTCTTGGGTGTCCGGCAACAGCACCCAGTCCGCAGGCTAAATGCTCAGACTGTAATTTAATCAGCAGCTTCTGGTGCTTTGGCAAACCCACACCGCATGTGATCTTGACTCACTCTCTCTCGCCCTTGCTGAAATCCCGTCAGAGGCCTCAGTGTTTGCAATGCCCTGGGGCGGGGGAGCCCTGTCACAAAGACTTTAACTCACAGAGACCAGAACTGGCTGCAGCCTTTGGAAATCAGGCTGGGAAGCAGGGCAGATGACGGGGCTTGGGTGCTGTGGTTAGCACAGACAGGAACCCATACCCTTGCAAGGACCAGGACAGCTAGGGGGAGAGGAAGATTTTGGTAGGAGGTTGGAGAGGTCAGTAATGGCCAGATCATGAAGGCCTTGATTGCAGATTCAGCCGTGGGGCTTCATGCACACTTTCAAGAAGCAGTAAGGGCGTTTAGTTAGCCTTTTAGAAAGCTAGTCAGGCCAAGATGTGGAGAAGGAATTAGAAGGCTTGGGGAGCAGCCTCTGTAGTCACCCAGGGCCAGATCCTCCACTTTCCCTCTCCACTGGGCTCTGAATGTGCAGTTCTGAGTCTGGGTGGCCTTTGGTTGCTTCTGTGTCTTTCATGGAAGCCCTGACATATACCTTCTGCCCTGGGGTCTGGCCAAGCCAAGACATTTCTGGAAGCATGATCCTTTTTTTTGCAAAGTAGATCTTTGCAAAATCATGTCTATACATCTTTACAATGTGACTTTGAAGTTCTTCACATAACTAAATAGATGACATTTTCCTATCCCCTGAATCCATGACTTGTGTTGGCCCACAGAGTGTGGCAGAAGCAACACTGTGCTAGTCCTGAGCTTAGGCCCAAGAGGTTTTGCACACTTCTGCTCTTCCTTTACGAATGCTGTGTCTACCATGTGAGCAATCAGGCTAACCTGCTGGATAATGAGAGAACGCCTGCTGTGTTAGTTATCTCTTGCTGCATAACAAGTTATCTCAGCTAAGCAGAAACACACATCTGTTATCTCCACATTTCTGGACAAAGTGGCCACTTGGTTGAGTAAGTGGGTGGGAATAAAGCAGCAGCCAGATCACATGGGAACCCCTTGGGCCTGGACAGGGGCTTGGGCTTTGGGATCAGGGGGGCTCATTCTGGGGATTTCCTACAGGGGAGCAAAGAGACAGATTTGCATGTTAGCAAGCACACAGGCTGAACTGGGCAACCAGATGGGCACCTGAAGACAGATAGCAGGGAGGAACCGACTGCAGGAATTTAGAGAGATGTAAAGGGTGGTTTGGACTTGGGTATAGGCAAAAGATGGGTTGGAGGAGTATTTGGAGGGGAGTTGCAATACCCATTCACTCACCGAAATCCAAGACCTGAGCTGGGGCAGTGCCTGGTGTGTTGCAGAGGTCCGAGGCAGGGTGGCAGCCTCACCGTGTAGACACTGATTGTGGACATCAATGCCTCTTCCCAGGGGCCCCTGCTATATAGCAATACATCCAAAGGGAGGGAAGGAAGGAAGGAAGGAAGGAAGGAAGGAAGGAAGGAAGGAAGGAAGGAAGGAAGGAAGGAAGGAAGGAAGGAATCTGTCTTTTGAGCCTAAGTACTCTGGGAGCTAGGTAGACTCATTTTATTATTCTTCCTCCACTGGCTTATTTTTTCAAAAATCAGTTGGAGGGGCTGGGACTGTGGCTCAGTGGTAGAGCGCTTGCCAAGCATGTGTAAGGCCCTGGGTATGATTCTCAGCACCACATACAAATAAATAAATAAAATTCAAAAGCTCATCAACAACTAATAAAAATATTTTTAAAAATCAGTTGGGCATTTGTGTAGGTCTATTTCTAGATTCTCTCTCCTGTTCCACTGATCTATGTGTCTTTATCTCTCTCCAACAGTTCCACACTGTTTGTTTGGGTTACTTCAGTTATATAATTAGTTTTAATATTGAGTAAATTTTTTCCAATTTAACCTTCTTTTCTGAGAACATTCTACCTGTTCTAGGTCCTGTGCGTTTCCATAAAAACTTTAGAATAAGCTTGTGAATCTGAATATGAAATTTCTTGCTATAATTTTTATAACAATCACCAATAAACCTATAGATCAATTGGGGAGTATTGATATCTTTGCTAAAGTTAAGTCCTCTAATTCAGAAACATGGTGTATCTCTTTAGAATTCTTCTCTTTGTTGTATGAGCATTTTCAGAGAGAGAGAGAGAGAGATCCTGTATAGATTTTGCTAGACTTCTACCTAAGTATTTCATTTTCTTCAAAGCAATTGTACATGTATTCTTAGCTTTTGTGTTTACATGTTCAGTATTAGTACATAGAAATGTAATTGATTTTTGTACGTTAATCTTGTATCCTGTTACCTTGCAGGGTTCACTTATTCATTCTAGGAGGGGTGTGTGTGTGTGTGTGTGTGTGTAGATTCCTTGGAATGTTCTACATAGACAATCAAGCTATCTTTAAACAGGGAGAGTTTTATTTCTTTCCTTCCAATCTATGTCTTCTATTTCTTTTTCTTGCCCTATTATTCTAGCAAGAACTTCAAATCCCATGTTGAAAGAGTGGTGAGAGAAGACAGTCTTCATTTGTTCTTAGTTTGGGGGAAGCATTTATTGTTTCACCATGAAGTGTGATTTTTAGTAAAAGATTTCTGGTAGATGCTCTTTATGAAACTAAGAAATTCCCCTCTATTCCTATTTTTCTGAGAGTTTCATCATGAATTGGTGTTGAATTTGCCAATTTTTCTTTCTACAAATATTGACAAGATCGTGATCTTTCTTCCTTAGCTTGTTAATATGGTGGATTTTACATTGACTTTTAAATATTGAACCAGTCTTGTAGCTCTGGAATAAATCATATTTGGTCATGGCATGTAACTAATTGTAGATATTTTTGAATTTTAAAAAATTATTTTTTAGAAAAGATTTTGTTTGGATAATTTCCTTTATCTAGTTTTTACAGATACATATAACAACAACAACAACAACAAAAAAATTCTTAGTTTTCCTTCATCTGAGGATGTTTTCTTTCCTCTTCACTCTGAAAGACATTTTCCCTAGACATTGAATTCACACATGACAATTTTTTTTTTTCTCTCAGGAAATGCTGAGCCATTTCCTTCTGGGCTCCATAGTTTCAAGTGAGAATTCTTTCAAATTAATGTTCCAAATCAGTAATGTGTTGTCTCTTTCTAACTACTTTCAGTATTTTTAATTGTCTTTTGTTTTCAGAAGTTTAATTATTATGTGGATTTCTTTACATTTTAGCCTGTTTAGGATTCGCTTAGCTTCTTGAATCTGTAGGGTAATGCCTTTCTCCAAATTCCAGGAGGAGTTTTCAGCCATTATTCCTTTGAATGCTTTTTCAGTCCCATTCTCTCTTCTTTTGGGACTCAGAAAATATGAATGTCAACTCTTATTGTTTCACCGATCTCTGACACTCTGTTTTGTTTTTGTTTGGTTCGGTCTATTCTCTATTATTCAGATTGAGTGGATTCCATTGCTTTATCTGTGAGTTTACTGACTCCATGATAAAGGAGGGCCATTATCGTCTGCACTATCCTGCCTTTCCAGGGAGACGCCCCCCCCCTTTCCATTCTCTAATTTCCAATTGATTCTTTTAAAAACAAGTTCTGTTTTTAATTGAGAGTCTCCATTTTTTCATTTGTTTCAAGAGAATTCATAATTGCTTGCTGAAGCATTCTTACGATGATTGCTTTTAGTCCTTGATAATTTCAACCTATGATTCATTTCCACATTAACACCTGTTGACTGCTTTTTTTTCCCCTTTCATTTGGTTGTGACTTGATATGAAACCCTTGATAAGAAAAGTGATTTTTTATACTATCTTTGACATTTTGTATATTATATAATGAGATTCAGGATCCTTTGCACCTTTTCTTTTTCTGCAGGCCGTCTTCCTGATAGGATGTAGTATGAGGGTTGGGTAGAGTTTCCATTCTTCTTCTGTCTGGGCCCCACCAGCCATGCTGGCAGAAATGGAGTGCTGACTCACACTGCTCCATGGCAGACGGGTGGGTGGTAGTTAATTCCCCTCTCAGCCTTGCTAACACCTGCCTTCCTGACTAAAGTGGACCATCATCTTGTACCTTCTTGTTGTATCTGATTCCCCCTGCTGGGGTCTGTGGGAGACATGGAGAACTGAATCCCACTGTTTGATTGTTGCTAAGGAGGGCAGACACTCAGCTCCCTAGTGGACCCTGTAGACAACAGGAAGGAGAGGGGGCACTCTTCCTATGCCTTTTTGTTGTGCCATGTCTGGAGAATTTTAGTTATGAGAGGGTATACCTGGGGGATATGAGGCTACGCCATCTTTTCCAGAGCTGGAAATCCAGCTGGAAATTCTGATCTTTCCTCTGTCTTTAGCTCCTTTTTCTTTATCCGTAAAATATATACAAATACCTACTCCACCTATGTTTCAGAACTGTTTTGAGAATCGTCCAAGATGTTTGTATACATGAAAACACACTGAGAAATGTTAGGTTAGTAGAGATGATTATAATGATTGTTATTTCTGAGACGAGGATCTGGTGAGATGTCACTTAAAAAAGCATAAGCAGTAGGGCCCTCCATCTTCATCTATCAATTTAATGTTGCTGAAAACAAAGCTGACAGCCAAGAGCCAGCCTTCTGTTGTCTTTTCTCTGTTTCTTTTGAGTCTGTGGTGACCTTTCTCTCCACGAGCAATAACCCTGGAGAAAGCTAAAGGGAAACAGAGATTAGGGTCATGGCAAGGAGAGAGCAATAAAACAGCTTTAAAGAGCCCAATAAACCAGGATAATTGAATGTAGTAAGGACTGTAGCCAGGACAGGGGTAGAGGATGTCTGCGGTACCATTGCCACAAAAGCAGTCACAAAAGGAAATAACACTGGACCTGGGAGGGGAGGGACTAGTGGAAAGGAGCTGACATGGATGGTCCCCCAGAATGGTCAGCCAAGGCCTGCCTCACGGTGACCACAGGACAGGCTGACAGTTGGAGTTTCCCACAGTCAGGATGCTGTGTGTCTTGGGTGTCATGGTCCCTTTTCCAGGCAGGCAAAGGACTCTGGAATCAGATTTCAGTAAGCCTCTTGGTCCCTAGGGCCTCAATTTCTCCTTGTGTAAGAGGAAGTGGCCAACTGTACTAGGTTGTTTAAGGGTCAAGAGTGAGTGAGTACATGGAGGGAAGTTGGCAATTGGTATGGATGGCCGTTCTCTCCCTGATTCCAGCCAGGCCAGGAAAGTTTGACCTTGGCATAGACTGGGCTCTGGTTGTGGGCAGCCTCTCTTAAAGAGTATATGTGCTCGGTCATCCTTTCCTCCATTCGATGGTCCAGAGGTGAAGTGTCCGTGCCCTATTCTCTTATAAACAGTCTCCATCCTGGTCTCCTGGTTTCTTTCCTTCCCTTTGTTCTAATGGGTCTCCACTGTGTACAAAAGGTATAGGGGGTGGTGTCTGGAGATCTGGACCAAGAGTTGGCCCTGAGGAAGATGCATTCCTAGACCAGAATGGGGCCCTGGGGCAAACCATAGAGCAAGTTCTACCTCATACCAGACTGCTGTTTGTCCAGGTGAATCTGGTTTTAAGTGAAGGTCAACATGCTCCAGGACACTAAGCTCAGAAGACAGGCACTGTGTCTACCTTGAACCTGGGAGTGCACACCCCTCCCTCTCCCCCACAGTGCTGTGCCAGAGCCTTTCACTGGCTTAGGAGGACCAGCTATTGAAGTTCAGGAATATGGCAAGCTGTTTGTTCCACATGGCCATGAATAAAAAATTAGTTATAAAGGCTTCCAGTTAAATCAATTTTATTGAAAACAAGGCTAAAAAATAGTGAAAACATATCACTCCTTCATTATTTTCCTGTTATCTCTGCTCTGGAGATTATTTGTACCCATTGCATTGGTGTGGAGGAAATATCACACAGTGATGCACGGCCGGGCATCTCCCCTGGAGCCTGTGCACCCCGAAGTCATATTGGTAGCTTGAAAGGTCGTGGCGGGAGTTTTTACACAGGAATTAGCCAGCACTACAAATTGGAGCTTGCTATGTTGTAGGGTTGATTGTATCGATCTAAGAAAATGTTAATAATGTCGACGAAAATTAAAAGGGTGTCATTACTGGATGGTAAGTAGCACAGAGGTAAATAATTCTTCCAGTGTTTGGAAACCATTATCAGATTCAGTCAAGTCACTCGTGTCATTGACAAAGGAGCGAAGCTGCAGCTTGTAGGTGTTTTCCTTTTGTCTTGTTAGCATAAATGAAAACATTAACCACCGTTCATGGGAGAATTACTCTCATAGAGCCTGTTGCTAATCGCTTACCCACGTGCCACTGTTCTGTGATTAGACTAGCAGCTTGCTTAGAAGGCACCCTCAATAAGTACTGCTTGAATAACTGAAATCAGAGGGAACAAGCTAAGTTAAGCTCTGGATTGTGTCACCCTCTACCTCTGACGTGGCTAAGGGATTCCTGGGGTCCTTTGATTTCTGGGGAGGAGGGAGAAGAAGAGATTTCTGGATGGTGCTAAAGTCCCTGTGGGATTACTCTTCCCATTAACTCAATATCTGAAGCACCTTCGCTATTTTTCTTTTTATGGAGCCAATGTTTTGACTAACATCAGCAGTTACCTTATGTTGAACACCCTGTTGAGAGTCAGGCATGTTTTATCTCATGTAATCCCCTCCGTAATCCCAAGGAACAGAATTTCATTACTCCCTTTTAGAGATGAGGTACTTGAAGCTCAGAGAAGTCAAACAGCAAGTGGGGTTAATCATTGCCCAAAAGGTCACAGACTCACTTGCCTGGAGCCGGGATCAGCAAATTCTAGATATTTTAGGCTTTGTGGGCCTGATGGTCTCTGTGCTGCTTCTCAGCTTTGCCGCTGAACCACAAAATAGCTGTGAAAAGCCTGTAAACAAGTGTGTTCTAATAAAACTTTATTTACAAAAAATGAAAATAAAAGGAAGGACCCTCAAGTGCCCCCTTGTTCTGACTTCTTTTCCTCCCAGTTTTGGCAGAGGCATGAGGACACGATGCATGGCCACTGGCATTGTGTCAGAAATTGGGAGAGGTGTTAGATCAACAAGCATCAGCCAATTCTGCACGCTAGCTGACTACAGCCCCAGACATTCAGGCAGTGTGGCCAGTTTTTGAAGGAAGCTACAAGTTTGGACTTGTATGTGGTGTGTATGTGCGTGCGTGCGATAGCCCTTTGCTTTCTACATCAGCTAAAATCAATAAAACACAACCCCAAATCCTATGCAGACCAAGTAGAAGATGCCCAAGCCTAGGCTCTGGCCCTCAGGCTGCTGGTGTACCCCCTCTGCACTCTGGAAATCACCCAGACAGCACTGCATCTATTAAGTAATAATTCATCTGTTTCCCCATATTTTATTTATCAAAGGCCTCAGTAACTGTCAAGTAGAACTTCTTATCAGCAGGAACTGACCAGCGGACAAGTGTTACCTCCCAGACTGATGATAAATCTTAGCCAACCAGGAAACCGTGACATTTTAATTAGCTGGGACATCTTATCAGCAGTCAATCCCGAACATGGCATTTCACGTTGTTTGTGAACTCCTTACTGGGAGCCCCCGATTCAGTCTTTCCAGGGCTACTTCATTCACATGGATTCCTCCTCATTATTTTACCGTGGCAGCCTCCTTATATTATTCAACAGACAACCCAAGCTAGCAGAGTGAGCGCCACTCCTCAAATGCACTCACAGGGCAACTTCCTGAGCTACTGAAACTAGGGAAAGAAAAAGAGGATTTTGTTTGCTGTAGCACCCACAAAAAAATACAGAATTAAAAAAAAAAAACATGAAACAAATAAGCATGCCCATAGAAAATTTCCTCTTATCTGAGGTCATGTTGAAACTTAAGAATACGGTAGTGGGGGCTGTACCACTCAGATCCTCATTGAGTTACACTAGCTTCCAAATAGTCCACTTCTAGTTATTCCAGGCTTACCAGCTTTCTTGATCCCTGCTCGGAGAAGTGCAGTGGAAGTCATCATTGCATGTCCTGGCCACCCTCATTCTAGAGAGCCTGACCATGGCTGGCCTATTGTTTAAGCAGCCGCGTTGCCCACCCTGTGGCCCTGGATTGGACGGGAGGGGAAGGTTGAACTGAAGGCAGCCAATCCAGAGGCTGAGCAGCAGCAGTTATCATGAATGGGCAGAAGGAGTCAATCAGTGTCCCTGCACCAAGAAACACTGAAGGAAGTTGTCAACTGATGGGAGCTTCGTGGTTGCATGGCTGTGTGAAGTGGGGATTGTCTGGGGCCATGTTCAAGCTGAAGATCTGGAGCAGCCAAAGCTAGGAAGAGACAGAGTTAAAGAGAGATAGGAAACAGAAGATGAAGGAGCCATTCAGGGACAGGAGAGATGCTCTAGATTAGAAGAAAAGAGTTGCTCCCAGGAGACCCATCTTTAACCTGGGTCCTCCATCAAGTCTCTTCTCTTGAGCCTGATTAGGTAGCGGGCTGAGGCTCTATGTCTTATAAAATGAGAAAGTCACCAGGAACAGAGAAAAAGCCACACCTCTGAGAGAGCCACAACTTGTGGGAGATCCCATGCTAGGCTTTCCCTTGTCAAATCAAAAACAAATTCAGATTTTTGCAAGGAAAGACTTTATTTGGAAAGATTATTGCAAGGTGGGGACGGGGTGATTTTTAAAGGGACAGAGAGATGATTGTGATAGGGAGACCACTCTGACCAGAAGATCTGCAATGACCCCAAGGTTATGCAAAAGGGGGAGCAATTCACTAAGCTGGAAAAAGCCACACAGGGAAGATGGAGGAACATGTACAGAGAGTAGATGAGGAAATGTTTTTCCATGAGGCCAGCTTGTCCTCCTAAGGAGGAGTATAAGGAGGAACTATCTGCCCGCTCACTTTCAGGGAGGGCCTGGGACAAGGACAGGAGCTTGACCAAAGTTTGTTTAATGAGCACTCTGTTCCAGTTCATCAGTTGGGATGAGCAGCTCTGCTCATCCTTTATGAGGCAAATGAGAGCCCAGGAAGCAGGGTCATCCCTGAATCATCCAAGTCCTGTGGGGAGGGGACTTGCTTGCAGGGACCTCTTCCCCAGACACAAAGCCAGGTCACAGCATTCTTCTTTCTTTCTTCCTTCCTTCCTTCCTTTCTTTCTTTCTTTCTTTCTTTCTTTCTTTCTTTCTTTCTTTCTTTCTTTCAAGTAGTTGGACACAATACCTTTATTTTGTTTATTTATTTTTATGTGGTGCTGAGGATCAAACCTAGGGTCTGCTAGACAAGTGCTCTACCGCTAAGCTACAATCCCCGTCCAGGTCATTCTTAACTTTGCTTTTCCCCAGAGACCCAGGGCTCAGGTAAAATTCAACATTGTCGTGCTCCAGGAGTCACTTATGGATATTTTAGAATTGCTACCACCTCTGCCTGGATCCAACTGATGTATCCTCTGTGCCTATCTCTTCTAGAACCTTCTCATCTACTCTCCTCTGCCCCAGAACAAGCTGGTCCCTCAATTCTGGAAGGGTTCAACAGCAGAAGGCCAGGACTGAGCAAAGAGGCCAGTCTCAGGCTCCCCTGGAGAGGGAAGGAGGCTTCCCTTAACTCTGTGCTTCAGGTCCTGCTATAGGCAGGTTCCAGGGACATCTCCTCCTGAGGACCCTGCGCCTTTCCTAATATCTCACCTCTAGTCCTCAACCAGCTCTTACCCTACAGCGGACTCTAATACTAGCTTCCAGGTTCTATTGCAAAACTCCAAAACCTCTCAATTGTACAAGTCCACCTGGGAAAATAGTGCCAGGAGCTGGGTTGCACATTGGTGGAGATTCAAACCGGCTGCCACACAACAATGAAATCATATTTATTGTTATTATGATTGTTTTGTATATTACGTCTACTAAAATTTCCATGGCAGGACTCTGCACCAATCACCGTTTGAAGCACATGGTACGAAGCACATCATACAGATGAATTTATTCATTGGATCCCCGCAGCACCCTGTGGAGGTAGCTGGTTTATTACCATCTTACAGAAAAGGAAATTCAGGCCCAGAGAGGTTCTTAGTGGCCAGGGTTGCAGACCTGGGATCTCAGCCCAGATAATCTGGTCCTGGCGAAGCTCTTCACTGCCCACCTTCTCCACTCTTAGCATTGAGGCCATCCCTTCCTCTTACCCATAGTGATTATTTCCTGCTCCTTGACAGTTGAGGTAGAAGCAGGGCCCTGTGGATTTAGTGATGATCTCTGCTCCCTAAAACACGGCTGCAGAAAGGGTCAGGTCAGCCCTAATATACCACCCATTTCTAGATTAGAGAGGGGAACACAGGTGCCTTTCCTTTAAGAAGTTCTCAGAGTAAATGAACTTGAGATTTCATTAAGATAGCTATTGTGTAAGAAAACTGGGCAGTCTGGCTGAACGGGTTTTAGGTTTTGGGTATTTTTTAGAAGTACTTGTTTTAAGGTGAGATTACTCTCCATCTGGTTACCCTCTCTGCAATCAAGTCACCTCTCTTGAAGAACCCCAGCATTACAACACTGCCGCCTGCAGTGGCTTACCCTGGAGATGGGACAGGACCAATGTGAGGACAGTAACCTCAACATCAGTGCCTGTCCTACTGAGCCCTACTATGTGCTAGGCTCTTGGGTGGGCTCTAGACACTTATCATTTCTAATACTCACTCTGGAAGTCTATTTTTGATTAAAATCTTGGACTTCGGAGTGGCCCAGAATTGGGTTCAATCTCCCCAGTCTGCACTGCAGGGTGCCCTTCAGTAGGTCACAATTCCCAGCATAGGTTTTGGTTTCCGCATCTAAAAGTGAGCATCCTAATGGTATCAGCCTAACAGGGCTCTTGAGAGGATGAATGAAACCATGCATATAAGTAAAGCATGCAGATAAAGCAACAATTAAATACATATTATTTTTTAAATAGGCATCATTATCATTTTGGTACATAAGAGGACGTCAGGGGTTGGAGAATCCAAAATTACTGGCTCTCAAATGGCAAGGCTGGTGGCTGGTAGTTGGTGCAGATGGAACTGGCAGATCTGGATCCAAATTCTGGCACAGAGTGGCAATTAATAAGAGGGAGAGGATACATGGCAATGGTGAGTATTATTATTAGGGACCGTGGCTGCAGGTCTGGGAACCTGAGCAGACACCCCATTGTGAGTCACACCTGTGGAACTTGTGAGAGTCAGGCTTATTGCTGACTGTAATAATGACTGATAGTGAGGAGGGGCTCACCAGATCACTATCAAAAGCAATTTCCTCTTGCACTGTGGCTTTGCCCTCTGTGGGTGCTGGCAAAGCCGGGGGTGGTGGTGAACTGAAGCCCACCCTGAGCCCTTGGAACTACTCAGCTCAGAGGCAGCACTGCCACCCCAGCCTGCAATCAATAAATGCAGCATACATGCTCAGGGAGATGCATCAGGAATTGAAAGGATCGATTCCAGAGAGACAGTGTGGTACAGTGGGCACATGTATCAACACAGAGGCAGCCCTATTCCTGGGTTCCAAAACTAGCTCCATCATTGATCAGCTGTGCAATTTCAAGAAAGTTCCCGGATCTCTATGAGACAATGATAGCACTGACTTCAAGAGATAAGGTAAGTTGTGAAGTGTAATAAAACGCACAATAAAGTTTAGCCATCATTTGCAAAGGTGAGTGCCCCTCGGCCTCCAGGGAGGTTGGGGTAAGACTCATCAGGCATGAGTGCACAGATTCTGAGGCCCAAATCTATGCCCTCTTGTCCTGGCAGCAACCTCAGGACCCCGCTCCCAGCTCCCCAGGAGGTGCACAAATGAAGACCTGACTTTAGGAAACCAGCCTCTTCAGTCAGCCCTGCCCTTGCCTTGACCCCTTTGCCTGCCCCCAGCTTGTACTTGACCCCTCTCCAGAGAATCTGAATTCTACTGCTTCCTGGGGAGAAAGCCAAGTTCTTAGGGCATTTTTGCCCTTTGTTTAAAAAAAAATGGTGAGAATGTTCCGTTCTTGGGCTCCTGCATCACCTCCTCTTTCTCTTCCTCAATTTTTTAGGAATGAAGTCACCCAAGATATAAATACCGCGTTCTAAATAAAGCTTTGCAGCATAGGACATATCTGTATATGTGTGTGACTGTCAGCCAAAATAAATTAACCTCCAATAGAAGTCATTTTCATGTAATTAATTATTCTTGTATAAAGAGACAGGTGCCTCTCGGTGCGCCTCGCCCAGAGTGCTGGGGGAACTTCTCAAGAAATCCACACTTAACACACACCAAATGACTGGTGCGCCGCTACTGCTTTTGTTCCCATATTGTTCCTTGAATTGGAACCTTTATTTCTCAATTACTGCAAACCGAAAAAATGAAAAGAAGACTGACATCAAAGGCGTTCTGCATACAGGAGGTACAGGATGTGCTAATTAAACACCAGGAATGCAGCCTCTTGAGCGTCAGCTGACGTTTTCTTTCTCCAGCTGGGGAAAGGGGCTTAGGTTACTTGGGGTTTTATAGAAAGTCTGTTAATAAGAATTCTCCTTGTTTCTTGGTCAAAGCCCTGGGCATGTTAAAATTTCTGGGCAAGAGTGGGAAATAGCAGGATGATTGAGAGAATGGCCAGGTGAATTTGTAACTTACTAAACAAAATTGTCCATATTGGGGTTATTAGTGAGTTAGGGGTCTCTAGTGAAGTGACTTGGGGCTCTTTTTCTCTTTCTCCCTCCTTTCTCTCTCTCTCTCTCTCTCCCCCTCCCTCCCCTCCCCCTCTTTCTTTCTTCCTTTCTTTCTTTCTTTCTTTCTTTCTTTCTTTCTTTCTTTCTTTCTTTCTTTCTTTCTTCCTTCCTTCCTTCCTTCCTTCCTTCCTTCCTTCCTTCCTTCCTTTCTTCCTTTCTTTCTTTCTTTCTAAAACCAATCAAGGCTTGTCAAAGGGAGAAATGATACCAAATTGCAGGAACAATAATTCTACAAGGTGACTGAATCAGACCAACCAACTGCAAAGACCAGTGTGTGGGCCTATTGAATGAGGTGTTTTCCAAAATACATGTAAATTCTTGCACTGGGGGTAAGAAAAACAAAAGACTAAAACTAATGTTGGAATAACTTAAAAGCAACCTCATGATAATTAATAATCCGTTTAAATAATTGTGTTTTGAGTGTGGTTTTATAAGCAGCATATGATTGCATTTTAAAGCAAATTTGATATTTAAAAGGTGAGTTTAACTCAATCACATTTATTGTGAGACCTAATATATAGCAGTTTAATTCTGCCAAATTATTTTGAATTTTTCTATTTATCATGTCTTCCTTCCTTTCCTTAGTTTTATGAATTGATAAAGTTTTCCTTATTATCTTTTCTTTCTTCTAATGTTTTGAAAGTAATAGCTTATTTTCTGTTCTTCCATTGTTTCTGTATATTTTAAAACTTTGTATGCTTTATATTTTTCTGAAAAGCTTGAAGTCATGCAATTCTCTGTTCTTTGCTCAAACAAGAGTCTTAGCAAATTCTACCACTTTCCTCCAATTTTCCATGTTATTGCTTTATAGAAGTTCTTGGGTATCTTTTGTAGTAATTTATTTAAAAGTCAATAGTTAAGATGAGTCTATGCATTGAATGATGTCTTTACCTGTTTCCTACATCCCACTCCTTAATCAGAGTGCAATTTTCCTTTTATATCCTCTAGTAGCTCTCTTGTGGGAAGACAAGATCACCTGTAGTATAAATTCTCTTCATCTTTTTATGTGTGGAAATATTTTTACCTGGCCTTTATGCTTGAGTGATAGCTTCTCTGGGTATAGAATTCTGGGTTGACAATTTTTTTTTCTCAGAAGTTTTGTATTTCCAAACATCTAATGTTGTTAATGAGATGTCTTCTAGTTATCTTGCTTTATGAATAATCAGTGTTTTCTCTCGGGCAGCTCTGAAACTTTTTCCTATATACCTTTAATATTCTGAAGTTTCTCTAACATTGTCTATGTGTGGATTTATTTATATTTATCCAACTCAGCACAACATATGGAAGTTATAACTAAGAATTCAATCTTTCCACAAAAATAAACCTGAGCACCTAGGCAGATATCTATTCTTGGGTAGGATGTCTCAACATTATAAAGATGTGAACTTGATATGATCCATAAAAATACCAACATTTTTTCCTGGAGCCAGACAAGTTGATTTGAATGTCCAGATGAAAAGATAAATATATTTCCTCCGAATAGAGGAAAACCACACAAAAGGGCAATAAAGGCTAACTACCCTTCTGGATATTAAAACATATTTTACCACCTCTATAGTGAGACTGTGGTATGAGTCCATCAACAGAAAGAACAATGGAATAAAATAGAAAATCCAGAAATAAATACAAGGGCATATGCAAATTTAGTATGTGATATATGTGACCATTCAAATTACAGGGAAATGATAGACTTTTAAATAAATGGTTTGAGGTAGATATTTGGAAAAAATTTTGACTCATTCCTCACACCATCCACTTGAATAAATTCAGAATGGATTAGAAATCTAAATGTAAGTAATGAAACCACACTGGGTTTAAATTGTGGATGAATTAATTTATAACATGGATTTGGAGAAATGCTTTCTGCATATGATGAAAAATCCAGATACAATAAATTAAAAGATTGATAAGGTTGAATATATAAAAATATAACCTTTTCATGGTTTAGAAAGTCAAAGTAAGCAAAGTAAAAAAAAAATAACAAATGAGAAACTGAGAAACATGCTTATAATCTGTAACAAGCAAATATAACAAGCAAATATCCTTAACATGTAAAAAGCTTTTTTGAACTGGTGGGCAGGGGGATGGGCAGTAAAAGACAATAAAACTGAAAAAAAATGAGCAAAAAACATAGAGTTTTTTTTAAAAAATCAACAAATAATAGCTATTTTAACAAATAAGAGATGTGCAATTTCACTCTTTTTTAAATATTTTATTTTTTAGTTGTAGATGGGCACAATATCTTTATTTTATTTTTATGTGGTGCTGAGGATCGAACCCAGGGCCCTGCACTTCCTAGGCGAGCGCTCTACCAGTGAGCCATAACCTGCAATTTCACTCTTAATAAGAGAGATGAAAATTAAAACAACACCAAGGTACCCTTTTGTAGATTTCATTATGGCAAGAATTCAAGACAGTTGACAACTTTGTTGGAGGGATGCCATTTAAGCCCTCCTATAGGTTGCTGGTGGGTATGCAAAATGGAAAATCCTACTTGAGAGAATGTGACAATATCCAAACAACTACAGAGCATTTATCCTGTGACCTCCCCAACTCTTCCAGGCCTTCACTGTGAAGACCCACCTCTACCATCCAGTTATCATACCCCTGTTCCTAAGTGCAAAACACAGGAAGCAAATCTAAATACTCGCTGGTGGGAGACACATTGAATAGATTATGATAATCCCTTGCAAATGATTTCTATGCAGCTGAAAAAATAGTGAGAAAGATCTCAAAGAACTCAGCTGGGGTGATTTCCACAATATATTGCCAAGTGAATAATGCAACGTACAAAAGAGAATTATAATATAAGTTTTTTTTTTTTTTTTTTTTTTTGGTGCGTGTGTATGTGTTTTCTGAAAAGGAATACAGGAACCAGGAATTAATGAAAGCAATTATCTATATGGTTTAGGGGACAGGGTGAGATGAAAGGGATAGGAATGAGGCTTCTCTCTGGAAACAAGTGTTTCATGGTTGGGTTAACATCTGTCACTTTTAAAGCTTTGTTCTATTCATAGTCCTTGTACTTTTGTTATTTCTTTTGTTTTCTTCTCATCTTCCCCTTTTTTCCTACCTTCTCTGGTTTTGGTTGAGCATTTTATGATTGCATTTTCTCTCCCCTATTATCATGATGATCATGCTTTCTTTAAAAAGTGTTTTAGTATTTGCAATACATATTTACAACTGATCCAAGTCCACTTTAAGATATCACTATGAGTAGTGCAGGTGCCTAATGATGGTGTTCTCAGTTTTTCTTTTCAATCCCTTATAATATTGCTATCATTCATTCTGTTTATCCTTAATTTATAATCATCCAATTGCTCTTATAATCATCCAGTTGCTTTTATTATTTTGAACAAATTGTTGTCTATTAGATCAATTCCGAATAAAAATAAAAGATATTTTATTTTTATTTATTCCTTTTGTGAAATTAATTCTTCCTTTATGTATATCCAAACCTTTATCATTTTTTCTCTCTCTCTGAAGAACTTTTAACATTTCTTACAGGACAGTCTGTTGGTGACATAATTCATCAGTTTTTATCTGAGATAGTATTTCTTACTCACTTTTACAGGATAATTTGCTGGATACATAATTCTAGATTGGTGGGTTTTTTTCCTTTCAATCCTTTAAATATTATACTCCACTTTCTTCTTGCTCACATAGTTTCTGAAGAGAAATCTGATGTAATTCTTCCCCTCCTTCCTCTACAGGTAAATTGTTTTCTTCTTTTGGTTTCTTTGGAGGCTTTCTCTTTATCTTTAATTTTCTGCAGATTAAATATGATATGTCTAAAGACTCATTTTTCTTGTTTGGATATTCCCTGAGGTTCCTGGAAATATGGATTGTTGTTAGTCATGTAAATTCTCATACATTAATACTTTGAATATTTCTTCCGTTTTCTTCATCTTCTGGTATGTTCATCAAACGTGTATTGCACCTTTTGAAACTGTCCCACCTTTCTTGGATATTCTATTTCTTCTTCTTTTTTTAAAATTCTTTTTCTTCTTTGCATTTCAGTTTGGGAACTTCCTATTGACACTTTTCCTACTCACTGATCCTTTCTAGAGCTATGTGCAGTCTACTGATGATCCCGTCAAAAGCACTTTTCATTTTTGTCAGTGTCTTTGATTTTCTCATTTCCTTCTGATTCCTCATTACCATGCCCATCCCTCCACTTATATTGCCCATCTGTTCTTTCGTGTTGTCCCCCATCAGACCCCTTCACATATTAATCTTTCCCAACCTGGTGGTTTTAGCATCTGTATCATATCTGTATCTATTCAGATATTGCTTTGACTCTTTTTTTTCAATTTTTTTTAGTTGTACATGGACACAATACCTTTACTTTTTATTTACTTATTTTTATGTGGTGCTAAGGATCAAACCCAGTGCCTCACATATGCAAGGCAAGCGCTCTGCCACCGAGCCACAATCCCAGCTCCTTTGCTTTGACCCTTTAGATATTTTTCTTGCTTTTTGCATGCCTGTGATTTTTTGGCTGAAAATCAGACATGATAGATCAGGTAAAAGGAACTGAGGCAAATAGGCTTTTAATGTGAGGTTTTAAGTTTTCTGGCTGGGAGTCAGGTCGAGTTTAATGTTCACTGGAGCTGTAGGTGTCAGAAGCTTCAATTTCCTCTCTTGTCCTTGTTTTTTTGTTGTTATTTTTCCCCCATTGTCTTTGGGTTTCCCTGGAAACTTCCTTTTGAAGAGTATGTGTCTTGCAGTTCTCCCCATTGTAATCTACTGCTATTATACTGGACCCTGTTGGTGTGGTGGCAAGATGCTGAGACGGGGATGCCAGTCTGTAATCTTATGATTAAATCTCAGGATTTTTTTTTTAATTTAAAGCAGGTCTGAATCTCTGTGCTGTGACTTTCAGAAGAGTTTTTCAGATGTTTTCCCCCACCCTCCCCCTATGCGAGAAAGGGATGCCAGAAGTATATTGATTATCTAATGGACCTCGCCCTCAATCAGAGAAGATTTTGGAAATTTCTCTTGAGAGCAGAACTTTATATTGAACACAGAATTCTCTGGGTATATTTCACAATGATGACTTTTGCATCCTCCTACCTGTAGCATGAAGGAATTTCACCCCAGTCTTCATGGGAAGAACCTGGTGAGTCTCCTGGGGGTAAAACTCACAAAAATATGGGGGAATCTAAAGGTTAAGCCCCAGGAGTGTTCAACTCTTCAGATAGTCCATATTCCACCTCCATCTGTCAATCAATTATATTTTTAAGAAATATTTGTTAGTTGACAATGGACCTTTATTTTATTCATTTATATGTGGTGCTGAGAATCAAACCCAGTGCCTCCCACATGCTAGGCAAGCTCTCTACCACTGAGCCACAACCCCAGTCCCAATCAATTACATTTTAATTGGTTCAATTTGTTACTGGCTCCAGTAGCTTCTGCTCTCCATAGACGGATTCTTTGTATTCACCTATGTCCACAAATTTCAAAGCAGTGTTTTGCTTTGTGACCTCAATTCTCTGATGGATCTAAGAAGTGTTGTTGCTTTTCTATTTGGTCATATATTTTCTTGGGAGTGAAAACTTCCAAGCTCCCAATTTTTTTAATCTTTATTTTATTTATTTTTTATGTGGAGCTGAGGATCAAACCCAGTGCTTCACACATGTCAGGCAAGTGCTCTACCACTAAGCTCTGACCCCAGCCTTCAAGCTCCTGATTTTAATTCCTGTTTCCTTTTTCCTTCTTTCTTGTGGTTATTGACCCTTTATTTTCCAATTCCATTTTGATTTATTTATAGTGCCTTTGAATGTATCTTTAGAGATTACTGTTTTTGTTCAAGGCATTTTATTATGTATACCTAATATTTCACAGTCTATTAGTGCTAATATTTTTAGCAAAGCAAGTGAAATGTAGAAAACTTACTTCTCTTTATGTCCCTTTATCTTTCCCCATTTATGATATAATCCTCTCTGCATGCATTGAGAATCACACCCGACAGAATTATTCTATTTGCTTCAACTATCCACCATGATTTACAAATCTCAAGAGTCTATTGTGTTCTTTCTTCTGGCTTGATATTCTAAGATATCTTTTGTCATTTGCCTTCTGTTCAGATAACTTCCACTAACCTACTCTTTTAGCATGGTCTACTGGTGAGGGATTCTTAGCTTCACATGATTTTAAAAAATGTCTTGAGAACTGGTTCATATCTGTAGTCACAACTACTTAGGAGTCTGAGGCAGGAGGATCACTTGAACTCAGGAGTTTTTTTTTTTTTTTTTTGGTACCAGGGATTGAACCCAGGGGTGCTTAACCACTGAGCCACATCCCCAGCCCTATATATATATATATATATATATATATATATATATATATATTATTTTTTTTTAAATTTTGAGACAGGGTGTCTCTAAACTGTTTAAATCCTTGATAAATTGCTGAGGCTGGCTTTGAACTTGCAATCCTCCTGCCTTAAGCCTCCCCAGCAGCTGAGATTACAAGTGGTGCCACCATGCCTGGCCAAGCCCAAGAGTTCTAGACCAGTCCGAGGAATATAGCATCTCTTAAAATAAGACACCCATTTTAAAAATAAAAACTATCCCCAACACTCAAAAACTAAAATATCTTGATTTCCGCTTTCTTTCTTTTTTTTAAAGGATTCATAATTTTTTATACCTTTATTTTATTTATTGATTTTTATGTGGTGCTGAGGGTGGAACCCAGGGCCTCGCACGTGCTAGGCGAGTGCTCTACCACTGAGCCACAACCCCAGCCTCTCCTCTTTATTTCTAAAGGACATTTTCTTTGAATGGACAGTTCTGGATGAACAGTTCTTTTACTTCAGTGCTTGAAGTGTTGTGCCACCATCTTCCCTGGTTTCTGATGGGAAACCCGCTGCCCTGTGACTTGTGTCTTGCCTATGGGTGAGATCTCATATCTCTCTCACTGCTTTCAAGAGTTTTTTTTTTTTTTTTTCTTTTTAAACTTAACTATGATGTGGATTTATTCTGGATTATCTTGTTTGGAATTTACTCAGGTTTTTCAAATCTATAAATATATGTCTTTTGCCAAATTTGGGATCTTTGCAGTCACTCCTCCTTGGAAAAATTTTCAGCCCCATCCATTTTCTCCCCTCTTGAACTCCAGTGACGCGGATGTTGGGTCTTTTGCTACAGTGCTGCGGGTTCCTGAAGCTCTGTTATGTTTTCCTTTTGCGTTTCAATGTATTTTCTCCGTCGTTCAGATTGGGTAATTTCGATTGCTCAATTTTCAGGTTCACTGATCTTCAGTCTACTCCATTCTGTTGTTAAGCTCATCCATCGAGGTTTTATTTTGGTTGTATTCTTCTGCAGGCAATCATCTTTCTATAACTGGAAGTTCCTATTTCCAGGATTTTAAAAAATGTTTCTTTTTTCTTCATCCTTATTTGCCTACATTTTATTTGTTGCCTTGATCTTGACCATGGGGTGGTGTTCCTTTGCAGATTGCTCCAATATTTGCATTTCCTTGGGAGCAATGACATGGTGGATCATCTTCTATAAGATGTGCTTTGGAATTTTGGTCTGAAAGTGCATCTTGAATAGCAGGGTTGTTGTGTGTGTGTACATGTGTGTGTGTGTACCCCTTTCCCCCAGGACCATTAGTGTTGCTTTGTCTCCACCTAGCCCATCAGGTTCTTGATGGCCAGATCTTGTATACGTGGGCTCAGGACGTATGTCCCACAGACACTGATATAGTATGATTGAGTATGATCTGCTCGTTCCTGCTACTTCAGGCAATGGCCAGGAGCACTGTTGCAGTATTTAGGACTCTATTCCTGGGTGGAAAAATCCTCCCCAAACGAGAGGCAGTCCTGGAATGCATGGAAGCAATTCTGTTCCCCTTACTTTGCATATTTAACTCCCGAAGGATCTAGATATATTTTTTTTTCAAGGGCAGTTAAGTCTTAAAATATATTTTTATGTTTTATTCACCACTTCTATGATTTTGGAGGAGAAAGCAGGAAAATATTATGTGAACTTCTGATACCATTTTTATGGAACATAATTTCTTCCTATCTGTGGCTTTGAAAGGGAAGTTCAGTTTCACGAAGCTCAAATTGCCTTGGCATTTCAGGTTGTCTTCGTTAGCTCATGGTCAGGCACTTGCTTGATAACTGTCTTAAGTCTGGATGATGACAACAATCCTTTTGGAAGGTAATTTACCTCTACGTTTGATTTTTCAATCAAAAAACCTTAAATTGCAAAATTACATATATCAAACATGTATTAACCTGGCTAACAAAAGTAATGAAGCGACATAAAATCTCTGAACATCATTGAACTTCCTGCTCCGATGCACAATTATAGTATTTTTGTAAAATCACCAAGAAAATAAGAGGTTGTGATATTTCTTCTCTTAAAGGCTTTTTTTTTTTTTTTTCAGTACAAACTTGGGTCTGTAATCCCCGGAGCCAGCAGAGTTTCTGCTACCTGTTTGTCCTGATTGTTGTTCTCATTCAGTTCAGGTGATCAGCCAAAATACGTTTGGACAAAAATAGCAATTTTGCCCACCCCCAATCCACTTCCTTTTTGTCCCCCATCACCACTTCAATTTGGCCATAATTGTACTGTTCCCATAACAACAGCCAAATAACTGGATCTTTGTGGAGGCCTTATAACAGGGTTGTCCACAAAGCCGCTGGCAACGCTGTACAGAGCCTGTATGTCAGCATCTCACAAAAGAGACAGCTATCAAGGGGAGCGATTCTTGGCAGCTCCAAATCAAACTTGCAGCTGATTACCGCTGCTGCGTTTCTGAACCATGGCACAGCCCCCTGTATTTCTCCTACATTCCTTCCATGCTCTCAGTCTTAGGACCATCATTCCCTCCTGGCCTGCCTGGGACATTAAAAAATGCATACACAGAGAGAAACACACAACAGAAACTCTTTCCCTGCACAGATTGCTCAAAATTGCAGCATAGATCAAGGAATGACATTCTTGATGAGGTGTCAAGGCTGTGCTTTGGATTATAGGGGAGCAAGCATTGGTGCCAAGAATCAAAATACCTTTATGGGTGGTGTGTTGTGTGTGTGTGTGTGTGTGTGTGTGTGTGTGTGTGTGTTTATTAAAATATTTATATATCTTGTCCACCTCTTTTTACTGAACCACTGTGTGATTTCAGGGAGCAAGTTATTATCAACATACAAGAGCTGGTTTGATGGGAAGCTATCTTTGTTACGGGCTGTATGGTATGTCAGGCTAAGTTAGATGTTCCCTACCACCCTTTATTTTGATCTCTCAGTAATAAATAAGCCAGCCACCGCAGGTAGACCTGGAGGTGAATCCCACATTCTGTCTGAATTTAGGACCAGGACTTTATAAATTGGCAGCTTGCATACCCTTGCTGGTGTGCTGCCAACACACAGATGGGCTTCAGTCAACATCCTGGGGCCAGGGAGGGTCAGAGGAGATGGCAGGAGCAAGGAATTGTGCATCCTGCTCATCTTCAAACGCAGACTCACAGGGATTGGTTATGACCACAGAGTCTTCTTTTTGCAGTGTCTCCACCCCATGGCTTGGGCTGGGCCATGGGGGAACCTGATACCTGTCAACAAGGTGGACACTGAGACCTGCGGGCCTTATATTGGGCCCCTCAGAAACAGGTTTCAAATGCATTACTTAGGATGAAAATTAAATTTTTGCCCTGACGGGAGAAACTGGAATCACTATCATTTTCTAATCAATTTCTTGCATTTTGCTAATGACTTGATCAATCCCTTGCAAGTCACAATACACTCTGCTGTTTAGCTAGCGGAGTGTGGATCACAGGTGAGCAGCCTCAGCATCTCCCTGAATTCATGGGAGCTTCAGACCCTAGGGTCCACCCCAGACATACTGAGTCAGAATCTATATGTTAATTAGATACCCAGGTGATTTTAGTGCATAGAAGGGCTCTGTGAGCCCCCTCCTTGACAAATCCTTCTGAGATTGCTTATGCTTTTACATTTGTTGGCAGAAATAAATCTGTTGGTCATGTCCTATAAGTGCTTTGGGATTTTTGTTTGCAAGTTCATCTTGAATAAGCCGTGTGTGTGTGTGTGTGTGTGTGTGCACACGCGCGCACATACGTCTGTGCACACCACAAGCATCCGTATTTGTGTATGTTATGTATGAGTAGGTGTATGTGTGCACCCATGCATGTGTGTGTGTGTGTGTGTGTGTGTGTGTGTGTGTGTGAGAGAGAGAGAGAGAGAGAGAGAGAGAGAGAGAGAGAGAGAAAGTGCACTTAACTGAGAAAACAGGAGTCACAGTCAGATCTGCCTGAGTTTGACTCATGAATCCAGAACTTACCAGAAAACTGCCTCATCTTGAGCTTTTGCTTATTTTTTGATGGGCCCTTTGATGGTCCTACCAACCTCATTTGGTTGCAATGAGGATAAAAGCAATGTAGATAAGGCCCCTAGTCTAGTACCTAGTGAGTGTTAATATATCACTATGTCATTATAATTGCCTTAGGTTTAATTTAGGTTTTTTCCTTTTCTTTCTTTCTTTCTTTCTTTCTTTCTTTCTTTCTTTCTTTCTTTCTTTCTTTCTTTCTTTCTTTCTTTTTTTTTTGTACTAGGGATTGAACCCAGAGGCACTTTACCAATGAGCTACATCCCCAGCCCTTTTTATTTTTCATTTTGAGACAAGGTCATACTAAGTTGCTGTGACGGTCTTGAACTTGTAATCCTCCTGTTTCAGCCTTGTCTTTAGTTTTCATGAAGGTACAACATATTACAGTAAAGTGCACAAGTCTTACATGCAGACCTCAACAGATGTTGCAAACATCTAGGTGACCACTGCCCTGGCCTAGGTATAGAATATTTCTATCCCACCAGAAGGCTTTCCTATGCAATTATCATTTAAGAGAAATTTTAAAATGCAAAAAAATTGCTCTCTGGGGCAAGAAGTCTAAAATATAAGAAACCATTAGTGAGCAGTCATGAGGAATGTAGGCTCAAAACTGTGTGTTGCACTGGGACATTATAATGAGGGCAATGAGGTTATGAGAAGATAGAGCCCATGAAAATTTGAGGAAGGCTCTTTGAGGTGAAAAACTTTGACCTGTCTCTTGAGGAAAGCAGAAATTCTTCCACTTCTCAGATAAAGACCTGAAAGTTAAATTACTAATAAAATAATAAACTGAGATTAGATTTTCATCTTCCAGAGTCCTTGTTCCCCAAACTTATTCTTTATCTGATATAGAATTAGATTGTCCTTAGGTTTGCAAAATGGCCCAGAATTTTATGGAAGCTATTCAGAAGTGCTTTGTGGCATGATTATGAATTTGGATGGGTGGGAGCTCAGGGAGAATTTTCTGGAGCACTTTCTGGAGGAGGTGACACTGGACAATCCTCTTGATGGATGAGGAGGAGACAAAAAGAACAGAAAGCAGTTCTGGTTCCTATAGAGAAGACCCACTAGGTAGCTCTTCCACCAGTCCTGGTGGATATCTTGATTGTGATCTCCACATGGACACAATCTATGGGTTGAAGCCTCAGGTGACTGTTAGGTGGGAAAAATATTGTGGGTCTATCAAACCCAAGAGCAGTGCATACTGACAGAATAATGTTGCACCCTCCTCCCAGCTTCTGACAAGGAGCTGATGGTTCAGCTAACAGAACAGTCCACCATGCTGCTCTCCCTGAGAAGGGGCAACCCAAGATGTAGAAACTTCGAGAACAGAGATGTCTGCTGAAGGCATGAGAGAAACTGCCTCTTCACTCAACCCTCTCAAAGCCAGACAGGATTGCTGGTCCATTGGCAAGATTCAGCCTGAACAAATAATATGCCATAAATACATGCCCATCAATTCAATACAACAAACACTTGAGGGCTTGTCATATAAAGGTTGTGCATGGGACCCTAGGGATGCAGCAGGAACATCATAGAGATGTTCCCTACCCTCACAGAGCCTACAGATATTTGCAGACTCCTCATTATAAAAGAGGCCACCTTGCCAGTTACTATTCACCCTCTGGCTCAGTTATTCAAGTATTTATTGAGTACCAGCTGTGTCCCCGACACTGAACTGAGTTCTGAAACTAGAGTGTGCTGCCAAATCACAGAAAAGCTGGAGAATCAAATGTAAACCAGAATCCAGTGTAAAGCCCAAATCTTCCAGAATTTTGAGGAGCAAAAAAGTTGCTGTTTTAGGTTTTTTCAACTACTCAGCTCTGTCACTGGAGCATGAAAGAACCATATACAACATGCAGATGAATAAACATGGCTGTGTTCCAATAAAGCTTTATTTATAAAAAAAATAGACCTCAGGTTGAATTTTGCCTGCCAGCTGTCTTTACCAACCTCTGTTCCAAAATATCACACCCCAGAACTAGAACACACAGAATCAGAATAAGAAGCAATCATGTAAGTCACCAGTTCCTTACAGGGGATATCTCTAGGACATCTCCGTAGTCATTGGCCAGATTTGACCGAGGCCTGGGACTCTTACTCCACATGAAGCAACCCATCCCAGGTGTGGATAGTTCTAGTCTTTCCTGAGTGCAAGTCGGAGGGCTCATAACTTCAATCCAAGTGTCCTAATTCTATTCTTTGGAGCAACCCAGGGGGGGAAAAAAAAAAAAAAAACAGAACCATCTTGGAAATGGAGGTTTGTCATCCTTTCTTCTGTTGTTGTAGGGACAGATGAGGCAGGGCCCCGAAGATAGCAGGAAACAGTTTTATTTGGCTGCAGCCAGGCTCAGAGGGCACAGCTTTTGCTGTAATCAATCAATCCCTGGAACCCCGAGTTCAGGTAGTTTCAGAGTTTTATACCCAGCATGAAAGTGGAGGGGCTCAGAAGTTCACAGTCTGCAGAAGTTCACATAAAAGCAGATTTTTCTTTCACTGTTCTAGGCAAGTTAACCCTTCAAGGACAACACCTGAGAAGGGGAGAGCTTCTTCTCCTCTTTCTTTCCTTCCCCTGCCAGCTGTTACCATGAAGCCCAACTGTAACTTATCTTAAAAATGTAGACATCTCTGTGAAGCCCAGCTTAAGGCCAGAGGCCTTGTTTGCACATTTCTACAAACTACTATACTGGATACATTTGTGAAAAACTAGTAAGGGGGTGTCCAGCACCTGGAGTGCTGGTACCTTCCCAGCCAGTGGCCAAGTAAAACAGGGCAATAGGAAAATTGGAAGTTTATCTACATTGAATTCTTTGCAGAGACTCTTTTGCTGACAGTCCCAAAATCAGCCATGATGAAGATTTCTGGAGAAGCCCAGTTAAGACTTTTCTGTGGAGAAAGGGGGTGCCACTACATTGTCAATCATCCTTCCCATGATATAGCCTTCACTCTAAATCCTTCTGATGGCTCTCCCTTTGCCATTCTTTTGATATCTGCAGAATCATTTTTTTGCTGCAGATATGTCAATTTTATCTCTCTTTTCAAAGAAGCAGATTTTTGCTTGATTTGTTCTCATGTTTTCTGTTTTCAAATTCATTGCTTTCTACTCTCATCATTATTATGTCCTTCCTTCTACTTGCTTTGGACAAGGAGTTTTTCCAGTTTCTTTTTCTTTTTTTATATTAACTTATTTATTTTAATTAGGTATATATGACAGCAGAATGCACTTTGATTTATTGTACACAACTGCAGCACAACTTTACATTTCTATGGTTGTACATGACGTAGTGTCACACTATATGTGTAGTCATACATGTACCTAGGATAATGATGTCCATCTCATTTCACCATCTTTCCTGACCCCCTGCACCTCCTACCCTCCCTCCCTGTTGCCCAAATTTCCTCCATTTTTCCCATGCCTCCCCCTCCCCATTATGAATCAGCATCCACTTATCAGAGAGAACATTTGGCCTTTGGTTTTTTGGGATTGGCTTACTTTGCTTAGCATGATATTCTCCAACTCCATCCATTTACCTGCAAATGCCATAGTTTTATTCTCTTTTAATGCTGAGTAATATTCCATTATGTATATATACCACAGTTTCTTTATCCACTCATCTATTGAAGGGCATCTAGGTTGGTTCCACAGTTTAGCTATTGTGAATTGTGCTGCTATAAATATTGATGTGGCTGCATCACTGTGATATGCTGTTTTTAAGTCCTTTGGGTATAAACTGAGGAGTGGGATAGCTGGGTCAAATGGTGGTTCCATTCCAAGTTTTCTAAGGAATCTCCATACTGCTTTCCAGATTGGTTGCTCAAATTTGCAGTCCTACCAGCAATGTATGAATGTGCCTTCCCCCTCCCCCCGACATCCTCGCCAACATTTATTTTTATGTGTATTCTTGATACCTGTCATCCTGACTGGCGTGAGATGAAATCTTAGTTTTGATTTGCTTTTCTCTAATTACTAGATATGTTGAATATTTTTTCATATATTTGTTGATCGAGTGTATATCTTCTTCTGAGAAGTGTCTGTTAAGTTCCTTAGCCCATTTATTTATTGGTTTGCTTTTTGGGTGTTAAGTTGTTTTTTAGTTCTTTATATATCCTGGAGATTAGTGCTCTATCTGACATGTGTGGCAAAAATTTGCTCCCATTTTGCTCTCATTGACTGTTTCTTTTGCTGAGCAGAAGCTTTTAGTTTGAGTCCATCCCATTTATTAATTCTTGATTTTATTTCTTGAGCTTTAGGAGTCTTGTTAAGGAAGTCGGGGGCCTACTCTGACTTGATGGAGATTTGGGCCTACTTTTTCCTCTATTAGGCACAGGGTCTCTAGAGTAATTCCTAGGTCCTTGATCCACTTTGAGTTCAACATATGGAAATCAATAAGTATAATTTATCACATCAATAGACTTAAAGATAAGAATCATATGATTATATCAATTGATGCAGAGAAAGCATTTGACAAAACACAACACTCTTTCATGTTCAAAACACTAAAAAAACAGGAGACAGTAGGAATATACCTCAATATTGTAAAAGCTATCTTTGCTAAGCCCAAAGCGAACATCATTCTCATCCTTGAAACACTGGCCAGAGCAATTAGAGAGACAAAAGAAATTAAAGGGATATGGATAGGAAAAGAAGAACACAAAATATCATTATTTGCTGATGACATGATTCTGTATTTAGAGGATCCAAAAAACTTCATCAGAAAACTTCTACAATTAATTAATGAATCCAGCAAAGAAGCAGGATATAAAAATCAATACCTATAAATCAAATGCATTTCTATGCATCATTGATGAATCCTTTGAAAGAGAAATTAGGAAAACTTCATTAGTTTCTTGAAGCAGGAGCTTCAATTACTGACATGAGACTTTCCCTCTTTTCAAAGTATCTCTTAGTGCTATAAATTCCCCACTCTGTACTGCTTTAGCTGCAATAACAATTTTTAAATTTTATTTATTTTTTAATTTATTTTTATTTAATTTATTTATTCTATTTATTTTTATGTGGTGCTGAGATCAAAACCAGGGCCTTGCATGTGTGAGGTGAGCGGTTTACCACTGAGCCATAACCCCAGCCCCTAGCTGCAATGACAAATTTTGATATATTATCTTTTAATTTTCATTCTGTTCAATGGATCTGTAAATTTCACTTAAGACTTCCTCCTTGACCCATCTATTTCTAATAAATGTGTTTCGAGATTTTCCTGTTATCTTTTAATTGTTGATTTCTGGTTTGATTCCATTGTGGTCAGAGGACATATCTGCATGATTTCAATTCTTTTAAACTTGTTGAAATTTGTTTAATGATCCAGGTTATTTTCTATCTTGGTAAATGTTTCATCAGTTCTTGAAAATAATATATATTCTGTTATTATTGAATGGAGTGTTCAGTAAATCTTTATTAGAATGCATTCATTGATAATGTTGTTAATGTATATCCTGGCTGATTTTTGTGTCTTGTTTTTCTACCAATTTTTGAGAAAAGAGAAGCTTCAACTATACTTGTGATTTCTCTGTTTCTTCTTCTAGTTCCATAAGGTTTTGCTTTACCTATTTTGTAGTTCTGTCATTTGGCACATTCATGTTTGGGAGATGAAACTATGCTGTTTACTAGTTGCATACTTGGATTAAAATTCATAGGATTTTACACAGGAAAAAAATCATCCTACTGTCCATTAATTAAAGTCTGCAGAGAAAGAATGACTATTGAATAAGATGTGTAACAACGTAAGGACCTCTGGCTTTCCACATGGAAAAAATAAAATTAAGTTTACTTTTCACATTCTACCCTAAAATAAGTATTAGAGGAATTTGAAAACTGAATATGAAAAGTAGGATTTTAAAACATATGGAAACCATCTATATTACTTCATAGAGTAGAAGAATTCTAGGGACCAGACCACAAAATCACAATTCACAAAGGAAAAGAATGATAAATTTGACTACATCAAAATATAATCCTTCTGTATGACAAAACACTAGAAATAAATTAAACTGATAAATCACATAATGGAAGAAACATGAATATGAAATATGAAACATGTATAATAGACAAAATATCAATATATGTAGTTGCAACATATATAATTGACAAAAATTAGTACCTGGAGTATGTAAAGATATTTTAGAAACTCTTGGAAAGAGAAAAATAACCCAATGAAAAAATAGAAGAAATTCAGAAATTTAAAAAAAAAAACTTATCATTAATTAATACTTAAAAAATGATCAACCTCACTAATAATTCAGGAAACAAAAAATAAAACATAACTAGATATTTCACACCAATCAGGCTGGCAAAAAAATGCTTTAGACAAATGCCGAATGTCTTCTTTGATATAAGGGGGGTGACTCAAAATGGGGTTGGGAGGGAGGGCAAGGGAGGAAGATTACCTCTAGATAGAGAAGAGGGATGGGAGGGAATGGGAGGGAGAAGGGGAATAGCATGGATGGTGGAAGGAGACCCTTATCATTATACAAAATACATGCATGAAGATGTGAATTTGGTGTCAACATACCTTATATACAATCAGAGAGAGATATGATACATTGTGGTATAAAGGTGTATTAAGAATTGTAATGCAAAAATAAACAAATAAATAAATAAATAATTTTAAAAAATGCTTTAGAAGGTCTTACAACATCAGTGTATGAAGCTGTAAGGAAACTATGACCATTGTGCAACCACTTGGAAAACAGCTTAGCAATACATGTTAAAATTGAAAATAATCACAGAGTAACAATTCTGTATTCAAGCATCTGCTGAAAAGAAATTCCTGTACCTGTGTCAATGTCTATCCCAACAAAGTTTACTCAATAAAAATTTGGAAACAGGGCTGGGGATGTGGCTCAAGTGGTAGCGCGCTCGCCTGGTATGTGTGCTGCCCAGGTTCATCCTCAGCACCACATACAAACAAAGATGTTGTGTCCGTCGAAAACTAAACAATAAATATATATTTTTTTAATTCTCTCTCTCGAAAAAAAAAATTGGGAACAACCTAAACTATCAGTACAAGAATAGACTGAGTTGTGGTTTATGTGTATGATGGAATAGTATATGCAGTTAAAAATATAGTCCAGAAAAAAGGTGCCAAAACATATATTGGAGAAAAGACAGCCTTTTTAATAAGTGGTGCTGAGAAAACTGTTTATCTATATATTTTGATAGCATCATTGATAGACTTGTTCTCTGTTAATGCTCAAGTACACAGGATTACAAAAACATTTGATCAGATTCTCATGTTTAATCGATGGAAATATTCTTTTTTCATGAGCTCTTTTTCAGAGTACAATACACTTTAAATAAGATGTTCCATAGTTAAATTAGTTGAGTATTAACACAGAACAAGTCTATCAATGATGCTATCACAAAGCAAGGGAAGTAAGACTCTACTATTTTTTTTTCATTTTCTTTTACTAGAGCATTATAGTTATACATAGTAGTTGAGTTTGTTTTGACAAAATCATACATGCATGGAACTTGATTTACTCCATTTCAATCCCATCTCTTTCCTTCCCTTCCTTCCTCCCCCTATTCTCCTTCCTCTACTGATCTTCCTTTCACTTGCTTATTTATCTTTGATTGGTTCTTTCTACAAGACTCTTGTTTCAAGCGGGAAATGTGTTTTACAACAGTCAAAACTTTGCTATCATTTTAAACCCTCAAATCACTCTCACAATTTGCAAGAGGTAAATGGGACCTTCATGATGCCCATAATACTTATTCCTTCCTTCATTAAAGAAATGTTTACTGAGTAATTCCTCTGGGCTGCCACTCCCAGGCTCTGGGGCTATGTTGGTAGCATCCTTGCCCTCAGGAGCTTATTGTTTTGAGTGAAGGATGCAGATAAACCAGGGAATCACACAAGCAAACATCAGAGTGCACACATGATACGCAAAATTAAGGCACTGATCTGAGACCTTAGAATTGAGAGTATTTGGTTTGTCCAAGGTGACACAAACTGAGAATAGAAGTTTCCTATTCAAGGGGAGGAAAGGCCATGAGGTTAGGAAGTCTGTCTGTGGGTCATGGAAATATGGCAAGAAGAAAAACCTGGAAGGATTGGGATGAGACAAAGCAAAGAAAGGAGAACTCAATATGAGCTGGAGCTGGAGAGGTAGGTAGGACACATGGCTTGCATGCCATGGCAGTTTGTTTTTCTTTTTGTTGTTGTTGTTTTGTTTTAGTACCAGGGATTGAATCCAGGGTGCTTAACCCCTGAGCCACATCCCCAGCCCTTTTATATATTTTATTTAGAGACAGGGTCTTGCTGAGTTGCTTAGGGCCTTGCTAAGTTGCTGAGGCTGGCTTTGAACTCAAGATCCTCCTGCCTCAGCCTCCCAAGCAGCTGGGATTACGGGCATGCGCTACCATGCCCAGCCACTGGTTTTCTTTATAAGAGTACTGAGAAGTCTTTAGGAGTGGCAGGCAGGCTTGAGGTGGTGATCAGACTTTGAAGTGATCACTCTGTCTGCTGTGGAGCACCTGCACTGGAAGGGGTCAAGGTGGTTGTAACTGAAACAGGAGGCTACTGCAGGTGAAGTGGAGGAGGCTTGGACAAACAGGGTGGTCATAGTGTTGATGATGGCAGGCGTGGGGATGGTGTTAGTGGTGGTGGTAGAGGCGGTAGCAATAGGGACACAATATTTAGAAAGCAAAATAGGCAAACTTCAGTGATTCTTGGAAATGGAGAATGAGGATCTCGGGTAAGTTAAGTCTAGAAATTAACTTACCTCTAGTTTGGTTGAACACGCTTCCTTGTCAGTACTCCTTTCCACAGTTTAACAATGTGCCTCGGGCAGGAGAGACATTCAGTTTCCATACAACCACCACTGCCTGCCGTGTGCTCGTGGTGGCTGTGGTGGGTTATGTGGGCTGCACATCAACGGATGGGGCCTCCTCCCTTGCCCTTTAACCTGGGCTGGCCTATGACTCTTTGGCAAATGGCTGATGGGAGCAGCAATGTGCATAGTTTGAAGCCAGGTTCCAAGAATTGTGACTTCTGCCTACACCCCGTGGAGCACTCCCCCCAGAAGTCCAATGTACTATGAAAGAGGTCAATGACCTTGAGGCCATTATGCTTGAGAGGACTTATGTGCTGCTCTGTTCACTAGTCCTTACTTTCTAACTGCACCCCCCAAAGCTCTAGACAGGTGAGAGAAGTCCGCTTGGATCCTCTAGATCAGTTTAATCTGTGAGCCACGTCACACAGCATGACCTCGGTCAAAACCACATAGAGGCTGAAGAATCACCCAACTGAGCCTTGCTCACACGTCAAGCCCACAGCATTGCAAGACAGAACACTTTGTTATTGTTGAAAGATGCTAAATGGGGGATAACTTGTTGCACAACATTGACTGGGCTGTCTGCTTCTCTAGCTATTGCAACAAAACCATGGTAATGACCTCTCCTTTCCTCCCCAAGTCATGTTGTCGCCCACTCTGATCAGTAGTGTAACACCCACAAACAAGGGCATGTTCTGTGATATAAACAGAATAATGTTGGCCATTCACAGCATCTTGTCCCTGCCCGAGGAGTCAGGACTCCTATAATAGATGCTGCGAGCAGCAGCCTGGTCCCCAGGGGCACCATGATGCATTGACTGGTCACTGTGGATATTTAAATTACTCCAGTTGAACAGTCCTCCCCATGGAAGAGATTAAATCTCAACTAACAGAAAAGATGCATAAGAATCTAGGGACAAAAATCTGTCAACAGTGCTATTCCTCATCAAACCTCAGCTCATTGGGACAATGGCTTTTTAGTGACCACTCAGACTGGGAAAGCCCACGCAACATTAGAAGTGCCCAGAATGAGGGAAAAAAACTGATGATTGCGCCTGCTATAACTCTTACAAAGTCTGTATGGTCCAGTTATGTCATTCTTGTTATCATTTTCTTTATAAAATGGTATTTCTTCCTAGGACAAATGCTTATTAAAATGATATCCTTCTAAGAGCATATGTACAAAATTTTACACCATGCCAATTTTGTATTGGATCAAAACTTCAGTGCATCAAAACACCCTTTGAAATAATTGAAGGCATCTCACCAATAGGGAGCATGAAGCTAAATGTGCTTGAATAGATCCAAAATCAGCAGATGGAGACGAGGGAATTAATATGGTTATCATGTCATTTCACAATCATTTAAAATAAAGGAGAATTTGGCCTTCAAAGGATATACTTTTTCATTTGGGATAAAATAAGGTGCACTCTCCACTCAAAATAAGTGCCCCATTCGTGCAAAGTTAATGTATGAAGTACAATTTATCTCCGGGTTGTTGGAGAGAAAGCAATCATTTAGAAGGGTTCTGCTGCGTGCTGGGAAGGGAGTCTCTAAGACAGTTTTGATCCATTGATGAGCGCTGTCTAATCTGCTCCCTGAGGTACAGTTTCCCTAAATCTATTAGACTTTTACAGTCTTCCAGGATCTGCAGTCTGGAGATGCTCCATCACCCTGTATTAACTTGACAACGTAATGTACTACCATCTTTTATTTTCATAGGAAGTACTACGCTTGACCTTGAAACTCTTAACCACACTTTCTAATCCTCAGCCCATCCTGGCAAAGAGGGCCCCCTAAGAAAAATACCCTGGCTGGACTAGAGCCTGCAAAACCTTGGATTGGAAAAACTATAGTAGGAGAGGTGGGAGAGTCCTGGCCTTGCTGTCTGGCTCCCCAGGGTAAAGGAAGTGGGAATGGAAGAGACACAAATTTCGTTAACAGCTACAGTTTGCTGAGCTCTTAACCATGTGCCAGAACTGTGCTTTGCACGGATTATTCTCTTTTCTTCTCATGAGATGAATGTTATTCTCATTTCATAGATGAGGAAACTGAGGTTCAGTAAGGTTAGACAACTTACCAGGGCCAACCAGCTAGTAGATGGCAGAGTCTGCATTCAAACTCATGTCTTTTTGACTCAAAGCCCAGAGCTTTTAAGCATGATGCTACAATGGCTCATTCTAAAATAAAATCTCTG
This sequence comes from Urocitellus parryii, assembly GCF_045843805.1. Classification (NCBI taxonomy): domain Eukaryota; kingdom Metazoa; phylum Chordata; class Mammalia; order Rodentia; family Sciuridae; genus Urocitellus; species Urocitellus parryii. The sequence continues at coordinate 34,308,820 of NC_135539.1, forward strand.
CTTCTGAGCATAGGAAGTCAGCCAGGGCTGTGCTTATCTGGTATGATGGCTTTCTGTGACATCTCTCAGCTCTTCCTTTACTTCATAAGTCAAAGGCTGGGCATTTTTTTCCCCTGAGTCCTTCACTAAGGATATCAAGTCCTTCCCTGGGGGGGATGAGGCCAGTATATCAGTTTTTCTTTCTAGAAATTTGTATTTTGTCTCCAGAGCATAAAATTAAAAGGATCTGAAATGGTCCCTCCGTTCGAACCTCCTGGGTGCTAAACTCATCCAGGGGCCACCTGTGGGCTTGGCTGGACTATTTGATCCATATTGAGTCCCTGAGGGACATACAAAAGAACCTGACCTCTGCAGAGAGCATGACCTTTGGAGAGTTGAACTGAGAGACCTGGAGACCAGGAACAGAACAGCCCAGTTGACAGAACACCCCGAGCGCTGGCTTGGAGGAGGGATGCACAGATCCACCATGGTTACTCCCAGGTTTGTCTCTTCCTGAAAGCCATAAAGCTTTTTAATTATTGAAGAATGGTTCTTGCATCTGGCCAATTTATCAGACTCTGGCAAGAAAAAAGAGTCCACCAGCCATGAATCCTGTCTGATTACTAATAAGAGAGACATAAGATGACACCAGTGTTGAGCAATGCCCTCGGCTGGGCTCCCGCCCAGGCAGGCCTGAATGGGACAGGCCCTAGTTGTGTGGCTCCTGATTTCCCCAGTGGCTCTCAGTGGGTGCAGAAAGTTCTGTTTCCAAAGGGCAGACACCCACAGGGTCACAGTAGGATAGGATGTAAGACTGCATCATTAACAGCCCCCCAAGTGTCCACTAACAGATGAATGGGTAAGAAAATGTGGGAGAGCAATACCATAGAATATTGTTTGTCTGTAAGAAGGAACAAAGAAACTGTACCATGTACATGGGGGGACCTCAAAAACAGGCCAAGTGGCTACAGCGTATGACTCCTTTTATGTGATATGTCCAGAACAGACAAATCCATAGAGACAGAAAGTAGATTGGTGGTTTGGTAGGGACAAGGGGAGGAGGGGAATGAGGAGCAACTGCTTAAGGGGTAGGGTCTCCCTTTAGGGGAATGGGAATGCTTTGGAACCACATAGAGGTGGTGGCGGTACAACATTGGGAGTGTCCTAAATGCTCCAAGGTTGTTCGCTTTAAAATGGAGAAACTTTTTATGTGAATTTCACTCCAATAAAGAACAAAAAACAAATTTAAAAACAAAGCACATCATAACACTCCATTAAACACGCTTTTCCTGGGGACTTGGAGACCCAGGAGCTGCCAGGGCCCCTAGGAGGCTGGGTACTGGAATGCTGCTGCCTTGGGCTCCTGACATCCATTCAGATGTTCAGACAAGGCTGGCTCTGCCACCTGCTCCCCACAGTGTCCGCCTCTGAATGCAGCAGCACTGTGCAGAGTTTCCAGGGCCCTCCTACGGGAACAGAGTCTCCCCTGAGGGAAGGGTGGAAGGACCTGGGCCCGGACTGCCTCTGTGCTGCCAGCCAGCTCAGGGGATGCACTCTTTGCTCCTGAGTATTTCCTCTAGAAAACAAATTCATATCTGTTTCAGTCTCTCCAGAAAGGACCCCATAGGAGCAATCACCTGTGACAGAGTACCAGGGGACCCTGAGAAAGACAAGAGAGAAACTGTGGTGAGAGATGGACCCAGAGGCAAATCACTGCCCATGGTAAGGACAACAGATGAACTATGAGCATGAATATATGGGAGCCCAGAAAGGGACACCTGGCCCTCCTGCAGGTCAAAGGGCCCTTAAATCAGGGAGAGTCTCCTCTGAGTGCCTGAGAAGGGTGTTGGTACAGGAGGATAAGGAGTTAGTGGAGAAGAAGACTGCAGAGAGGACAGTGAGAATAAAGGCCTGGACAAGAGACCTTAGTGGTAGGAGTCTCTCACCTGGGCCGGAACTCCCCTACATGTACAGGAGCCCATCACCTGAGTAGGAGCCAATCACCATGCAGGAACCATCCAACAGCTCAGTTTTTTCCTACAGTGCCCTGTGCATAGGATTGAAAAGTGTATCCATCTTTGCAATCTTCTGATCACCCTCCCTGCTGGCCTTCCCCAAGGCAATCTGCACAAGGGGTGGACAGATAAGTGTAGGAGCAACAGCTGGCCACACTTTTCAATTTGAAGAAGGTGAGGAGAAGAGCCACAGGAAGAAGAGGAGGCCAAGAGAGCGGCATTTAAGAATTAATGAAGGAGAAAAGGAACTAAGATGAGCAGCTCCCAGAAGAACTGGGGCTTTGAGGGGAGAAGTGTGAAAAGTGGGTTTTTAGGGCATCCCTCTGTGTGGGAAGTCTTCCCATAAGAAATTGTCAGTAATGCTGCTCATATAGTTCAGTGCTTTTGAGGACTAGCTGTTGAATGAAGTCTGAGTCCCTCTTCGAAGAGGGAAAAGATCCAGGTTTCACTGGGTGGTAGTGAGGTGCAGGCAGGGAAGGGAGAAAATGAGGTAAATGGATTCATGGAGGGTTACACCACAGAGAATCTTCTGGGTCTGGGGATTTATCCCACAGGTTGAGGCAGAGGTTGGGGGTACCTTTTGGCGGTTGGGAAAAGTTGCCTTAATGTAGTTGCTTTTATGAAATGGAGATCACAGTGATGTCAGTCCTATTGTGTGGAGGATAGACCTCACCAATTTCCTGGCACAGAGTAGCCCCTTCATTAGGGCTTATTGAGTCTGGACCTTCCTTTACGCACCCAACCAGATCTACCCCTTGTCCCGTTCATCTAGGGCCAGTCCTCTCCAGGTAAATCCAAAGTCCACACCACGGTATCACAATGGCATAAACAACACGGTGAAATCATGTTTCATATTAGCCTCTATTCCTTAATACAAAGAAAGAAGCAAGGTGGACATTTTGGTGGGGAGAAATAACACCCATGGACTTCAACTGAAGCTGGTTCTCTATGCCAATCAAGATCAAGGACTTAGGGGCTGGGGTTGTGGCTCAGTGGTAGATCACTTGCCTAGCACGTGTGAGGCACTGTATTCGATCCTCAGCACCACATACAAAAATAAACAAATAGGGCTAGGGATGTGGCTCAAGCGGAAACGTGCTCGCCTGGCATTTGCGGGGTGCTGGGTTTGATCCTCAGCACCACATACAAATAAAATAAAGATGTTGTGTCCACCAAAAACTGAGAAATAAATATTTTAAAAATCTCTCTCTTTTCTCTCTCTCTCTCTTTAAAAAAATTAACAAATAAAATAAGGGTATTGTGTTTATTTATAACTATAAATAACTTTTAAAAAGATCAAGGGCTTAAAGAGAGAACTAAAGGTCAAGGGACATAGAAGAAACAAAGAAATAACAAATATGTCTGCATATTCATTCTGTCCAGTATCTCCCTTAATAGGCACTTGTATTTGCTTCTTTTTACTGATGGAGAAACAGCCCAGAGAGGTAAAGTGATTTTTCCAAAGTCACACAACTAGGAAACAGCAGATTCAAGGCTTGGGTCAAGGCTGTTTGCTGTCTGAGTTCTTGAATTCTAAGACTTTCAGGAAGCCTCCTTGCAAATTCTGGTAGAGAAAAGCACATTAAACACAGTCATAAACTTACCTTGAAGGGCCAGATGATTAGATCCTGTAGAGTTAGCATCCAAAAAAAAAATTGTGTGGGGGGGTATTTATGGGTTCATCCTCACTCTCATAACCTATTTCACTCATTCAAATAAATTAACTGCTCAGCTATGCAGACAGGCGGGGAGCTAGCCCAAATCAGATGGCACCATTGCAAGATCATTCCTGGAGGGGTTTCCCGCAGCCAAATGACATCGAGTGTGACCATTGCAAAGAACAAACAGGATTAAAAGGAAAACATCTGTGCTTCACAAGGCTGCATTAACTGAAGACAAATAAGCTGTGTATCTACCCAAATGCTCAGTGACTTTTGCTGTGGAGATGGCTGGTGACCATCTGGGCTGGCATTGATGGAAAGAGACCTAGACATCCCTGAGACCAAATCCTTGGGGTGGCATGAAGACATATGTATGATTCCATAATATCAGTGTGACAGTGTGACTAGAGACCATCCTGTCTTTCTTTCTTTCCTTTTTTTTTTTTTTTTTGTGCTAAAGTTAGTGAGTTGTCATTACAACATCTCTCCTGGGAAGAAGTTTTGAGACATCAGCTCCAAAAATGCCACACTGTTTTATTAACATGCCTCAGATCCCATATAGGGCTCAGAACTTCAAACAAAGTTGGCCAGAATTTGATCCTCAGAGGAGAAGAGGAGGCCCCATCAAGATGTCCATATGCCTAAAGCTGGTTTTCTGGTTCAAAAAACAAAAAACAAAAAAAACAGTTTCATTGTGTGTGTGTGTGTGTGTGTATATGTATGTTGAGGGGGAGCTTAATTAGCAGTGAAGGAAGTGATTCTCAGAACATATGGTTTTCAATTTTGCCAAGACTGAAGGCCAGTTCATCGCCTTATTATTGTTGTTATTGTCACTCCTTTCTTGACAGCAGTAGCAAGCCCTTTCTTGAGGACACCAAAGCTGGGTAGTCTCTGAGAAGAAAAACCAAATAGTGGAACAGAGGGCCCCTATCGGAGGCCCCGCTGAGCAACTGAGCAACAAAAACATTTTTGTCATACATCGACATTCAAGGGTGACTATAAAGTATGTTCCATAATGGCTTTTTCCCCCCTACTTCCAACAAAGCAATAGCACTCGTCTTTGTTTAGAAAACTCACTTTGATGCCTCAAAAAAATAATTTGCTTTTCTCAGTCTGAATTTGTTCTTGTCCTTCGGCAACTGTGTCCTGCTTGCATCTGAACCAATATTTGGGAAGAATATTTCCTCTGTTTATGCTTCCATGTTTCTGAGTAGATGTCATGGATGAGAGAAACGCAATTTGCAAACAGGCCTGTTCTCTGAGAGCCAAGGAAAACATGTTTTTAAACTCTCACTAATGCATTTGCTTTGGCATCTTTAACACACATTTTTCTCCACTTTTTGTGGTTTCTTCCCAACTATGCTGTCCTTGAACTATGTGGCCTTGTGAACCACCTAAGGCAGAGGTGTGCATGGTAGCCCCATCACCAATTGGCAAAAGGTGCCTGTTAAAATAGTAATTGTAACATCATCTAACCTCAAAGGGATTATCTGAGCAGAAAAGAGCTCCATGTGCCTCTAAAAGCTTGTCAGAGCTGGAATATTGAGATTGTCAGGGATGAGACAATTTTCTGGCCAGAATTGCTATACCTGGCCAGAGAATGGAGAAATGCAGCTGCTACCTAGGAATGATAGGTGGGGTTTGGGAGCTGACAAAAGACGAGGGACTTTATGGATGTCCCTTTTGCTTTGTTGATGTACAGGTGACCCCTGTATCCTCTAAGTGGTTCAGGATGGAGTCTTTTCTGAGTACTAATGGTTCCTTCTGTTTTATAAATGACCAAGTTGAACCATTTCAGTTCTCTTAGGGGTTGAGTCTCTGCATGTCTGCTGAACAATGGGCCTCAGAGGCCCCCGCCCCATTCCTAATGGATCTTCCTGCAATATCCTAATGCTCTTCTTCCCTGTTCCTCCTGCAGGGAATCACAGCACTGTCCTCTGCTGTGGCATGGGCCCACCATGAAATCACAGCAGTAACTGCTGTGTGTTTTTTTGGTCACTGTGCCTCTCCCTAGCCCGCATCTGGATGTCATCTTTCCTGTTGTGACACCCTGGTCCCTTAAAGGAGCCACCAATGATAAGGTATCAGAGTCCATTTAGAAACAAGGATCAGTCAAGCTCCCAGTGAAACTGAAAAGCATTATCCTGTCTATGAACAGAATAAATGTGACTATTTCAATAATTATATTGAAAGTCTGTGCAGATCATGGTAGAAGAGGGCAGGCGCTCTCACCAAAGCTCCAAATTCCCTTGCAGGCAACCCCAGGGAAAACATTTTAAAAGAAAATATGAACCAAGAAGATGAGACAATTGCCTTTTCAAAAAGCTTTCGTTGTGAGAGAAGATGAGACAATTGCCTTTTCAAAAAGCTTTAGTTGTGAGAGTACTATTCTTATTTTTTTGTTGTTTTATAACGTCGGTAATTTCATTTATTTCTACAACAAATGTGTAGTTAATTTCACTCCAGGCATTAGGCAAGGTGCTGTATCTCAGCCCTGCACAGGAAGATGCCCCCCCATTGCCTTTAGAGATCCTGAGACTAGCAAAGGACTCATTCAATCACTTGTGGAATCCTTATTTACTGAGTTCCTACTGGGTGCCTGCCATCATTCTAGGGCTGAGGATACACAGAGAAGAAAACAAGCAAAAATCATTCTGGAGGAAGAGGAATATTTTTTTCTCAAATAATCACACAATGGGTCTAACGATTACATGTGAGATGCACAAAAAAGAAATGTTTCTTAAAAAGGCCTTTCCTATAGCTGGGTGCCTGAAATCCTAGCTACTTGGGAGGCTGAGGTAGGAGGATTATTTGAGCCTAGGAGTTCAAGGCCAACGTGGGTGACATAAAGAGATGCTGTCTCAAGTTGGGGGCAGGGAGCCTTTTCTGGGATTCTATTCCCTATACTATCATTCAGCAGTAAAGACAAAACAGAGCAACAGAGATGTTTTCAGATAAACAACAAAGGGAGTTTATTACTAGTAGATGTTCACTCTCAAAAGGAAGTAAACCCAGAAGAAAGGCATGAAAAGAGAGAAATAAGAGATGGCACAAAAATTTTATGGAACACACTGACAAATGTAATGAACTAGGATTGGGGATGTAGCTCAGTGGTAATGCACTTACCTAGTATGTGTGAGGCCCTGGGCGCCGTCAAAGCACCGCAAAAGAAGAAAAAAAGAAAAAAAAAACCCATAAAAATACAATTAGGGAATTTAAAATTAAAAACAAAGATAAAGGAGAACGAACTTTTAAGAGCTATAATTTTAATGAAAACACATTAATAGGCCAATAGCAAGATTGACTTTTAAATGAGGACAGAAAAGACATGTTTATTTATAAATATTAATGGGATGGAAGAATAAACAAATACAAATACAGTTGGGATTTTTTTTTCAATTAGGGTGCAATAAATAACTTTATGCCAACAAGTTCGAAAACTTAGATGAAACTGATCATTTTATAGAAAAATAAGCAGAAATAACAGAGACCAACCACTGTATTTCCATACATATTATATATATTTGGAATACATATATACATTATATATTCTATATGTAAATATTATTAAAATGGGCTTAAGAAGAGTTTTGAAATAATAAATAAGCCCAAAACCATTGAAGAAGTTGGGTTGGCAGTCATGATTGCCCTCTACCACACTCCCACAACACACTCCACTCCCCAGTACATGTAAATGCTTTACAAATGGGTTCTAACAAAACTTCAGAGAATAGAGAGCATCCTGTCAAATCTGTTTCTTGGGCTAGCAAAAGAGGGAAAGGTACAAAAACTTTATGAAGTTAGTAGAATCTCTACTAGAGTTAGTTGGAATCTCTCAAGAAGACAAGGTCCAAGCACCATATCCTATCAATTATCACTCTGCTATCCTGGAAATGGAGGTATTCATTACTTTGCATGTGGGAAGGGGCAGGAAGAAAAGGTGGTTCATTATTGGTTGTCTTTCACAGTAAACCATGCGTTAAAGTGAGGACCTTGTTTATTCACCTTTGCCCCGAACAAGACCACATCAGAATTGATAATCCATACAAAAATATAAATTCATATAACATAGTTATCTCTCCATAATGTAAGCAACAATAAATTCAAAATGGACTAAAGACTCACATACCAAAAAAACCAATGTTGGAAAACTTTTAATTGAAAATATAGAAAAGTGTATTTGGAGCCTTCATGTTCGAAAGATTTCTTAGGCAAGACAGAAAATGTGCAAACGGTCAAGTAAAAGATGAATAAATGTGACTATAATAAAATAAAGCCTCTGTGTAACAGAAGACAATATAAAAATATAAAACACAGATAAAGAGAAGCAATAACTGATGAAGGTGTGGTTTCCAAAATGAAGAATTTCTACAAGCCAAGAAGGAGGAAGAGGGGAAAGAAGAAGAGAGGAAGAGGAAGAAAAAGGAGAAGTTTCTGTTTGACAGAAAAATGGGCAAAGAAAATGAATAGATAATTCATGGACATGGAAACCTACCCAGCATACAAAGAGATAGGAAAAAAAAAATGCTCAGTCTCCCTTGGAATCAGCAAATACAACTTAGAACAACAAGGTATTATCTCCCACCCATCAGGAAGGCAAACATGAATGCCTGACAATTATCAAGTGGCAAGAGTGGAGAGAAGTAGAAGTTCTCTAGTGTCTTGTGCGGGTGTAAACTGATGTGGACTTTTGAAGAGCAATTGGCAGTGTCTTATGAAACTCAAGGGCATTGCCTCCCTCAATCCAACTGTTTCCAGGAGTGTGCCCCTGCGGATTTCACCAAATGTGTGGGCTTTTTTTTTTTTTTCCCCCACACCAACCAATTCTCCAACTCACCAGACACCAAGTGAGCAGCTCACAATTCAGTTCAGTTCCGACACTAACTACCTCGTGTGAGCACAGAACCCACAGTTTAGGGACTCAGTCCCACAGGCTGCCCTCACTTTGAACCTGAGTTGCAAGTTGCCACCTGTATTTCTGACCTGCTGGCTATCATCAGGGGTTCCCATGGCTTCCTACTCAGGTTTGATAAATCACAACTCACCGAACCCAGGAGAGTGCTTTATTATTATTTTTATGTATTGTGAAGGAGACAACTCAGGAAGTTCATAAGGCAAGGTACAGGAGATGGAAGAGCTCCCATACTTTCTCAGGGAATGCCACACAGCACCTCAATGCACATCAATGAGAAGCTCTTAACTCCATCCTTTAGAGGTTTTATGGAGGTTCTATTACATAAGCATGATAGATTGAATCCTTGGCCATTGGTGATTAGCTAATCTCCAGTCCCTCTCCCCTCCCTAGAGGACAGCCCTTTAATCGCGTGGTGGGCTTTACTGGCCACCATCTCCATCCTAAAGTTATCAAGGGTCCATCAAGAAACATGCATAAGTGCAAACTCAGGTATAGTTTAGGGGAGCTTGTTATGAAGAACAGCAGAAGTTTCTCTAAGGGTCTTAGAAACTCTTTGTCAGTGACAAACACCAAATAAATAATATCTATAATGCCCTATAGAAAACCAACACATGTGTATAGTAATACAGGTTCAAGAATGTACATTGCCTCATTACTTGTAGTAATCCTCAAATGCAGTCCGTTAGTAATGATAGTGTAATGGTCAGCTGCTAATAACAGAGACATCTATAGAAGAATTCATTCTTTTGCATTCACAAAAAAGACCAGGCTGGAATGAAAACTTCACAATATTACCAGGGACCCTGGTTTTTTTTTTTTTTCTGTCAAACCTAGCAGGTGGCTTCTATCCTCTGCATCACCACATGGTTTAATACGGCAGCTGGAGCTCCAGCTATCAAATGCACATTCCAAGCAACAAGAAGGAAAGCGGGGAAGAGCAAAAGGATGTGTCCCAATCTGCCCTCTTTTAAAGGAGACTTTGCTAATATTCTGTCATAATATAGTGGCCAGAATGTAAACATGGCCACCGCTGGGAAGCAAGACTGGTAGGGAAATGGTCTTTCAAGTAGGCACATTGTTGCTTTACATAAATGCAGGGCTCTTACCAAGGAGAGGAGAGGGCATTTGGGAAGCAGCCAGCAGTCTTTGCCACTAGACTTAAATGTCTATCTTTAGGAGAACGGATAAGTAAGCTGCAGTACATTTGTACAATGGAGTACTATACAGTGGTTAAATGAAAGAAATAGCGCTATATGAATCCATATGGCTAATCCTCAAAGTGAAATCTCTTGCCCGAAAAGGCAAGTTACAGAATGATTGAAACTATAAGGTTCCATTTATATAGTTTAAAGGCCTGCAGAACCACACAGTACGTCCTTAATGGCTACATAAAATACTTACGTTGGAAAGGTATACAAACATGAACGAGAATGAAAGACACGAAATGCAGGGTTGTGGTTATCCAGCAATGCAATCAGAAACAGATACGTCAAGGGTCTCAGTTCTACCTGGAATGTTTCATTTCTTCAAAAGAAAAAGATTTGGAAGAAACAGCAAAACAGTAGGACTTGCTAAAACCATGTGCGCAGAGCCTTTAGGAACACTCTTATTCCCTCTTTGTTGGGATGTTTTTCGTAGTACCTAAGCTAGAGGAAGAGAGTGATCGGGACCACGTATAAGCACAGCTTAAGGGAAGTACAGTGTATGTACTGAGTCCTCACTTTGCAAGGGTACAGCTAAGGTGAATCTTTACAAAGCAAACGTGTGCAAGAGCGTTCCAGAGCATTCCAGAAGGCTCCTCCCACTGGTAAACTCCGCCGCCCGGGGGCGAGGTAGGCACTGGGGACTTCAATCGCCACCTATCATGTTTGCTTTTTTGACTTTCTTATGAAGAAATCATGCAGAGCTGTACAGTATTTCCTAACGGCTGGCTTCACCTTCTCAACGTCATGTCTATGAGGTTTGTCCAAAGAAGCTCTTTTCTGCCCTTCGGTGTTGATCCCATCAGATGGCAGGAGAGCTGCGTTCAACATGGGGAAGCACTTCATCCCTCACTCCTGAAGCACACTGAGCTGGGAGCAAGAACTAAGTCCTGGGGGCTTTTCTGCCAACAGCTGTGGGTGGATCTGACAGCGTTCCCAAATTCCCTCCTCGCCCTCAGTTTCCCATTTCCTTCCCTCGCCTGATGTCTGCTTTATATAAAGTAACAAACCAAAGTATCAGGGGCTACAGGAGAGGCTCTGGAGAATGTTCCCATCTCACCTCTCAGACAGCTCACCAGGGGTGTTAAAATAATCATAGCCCTAAAGGGAGGCGTAGGTATTATTTTTAGATGTGTGTCTAAGACTTGCCCCTTTTAGGGGACCTCCATTCCCATCCCTCATTTATTGCCTGTCTCCCTACTACCACCATTAAATAGAGCAATAAATATGCTCTAAATGTATGGGATAGCTTTTTTAAAAAAACACTTTAAGTTGACCTCATTTCATGAAGAATTTGTGGTCGGATGACCCACTGTGGTTTTGTTTATTTATTTTTAAAATAGGTTTCATTTTTTGAGACATTTTAGGTAGGTTTACAGCAGAAGTCAGCAGAAAGCACAGCAATTCCAATATACCTACACATACCACAGCCTCCCCCATCTTCAAGATCCGCCTCTGCCCTGGTGGCATATGTGTTAAAATTGATGAACCTTTGCTAGCACACTTTATCACCCAGAGTCCATAGTTTACATCAGGGTTACTCTCAGTAATGTACATTCCATATGTTTGGACAGCTACATTACAGTCATCATTAGAGTATCACAGAGTGGTCTCGATACCTTGTGCTCCGGGCCAGTGTGTTGTTTTTTTTTTTTTTTAACATTCATTCCTTCACATTTTTATTAAAAATGTTTGATTATTAGCCATGCACTGAGATACGTTATCGTAAAGTGTAAAGTCCACAGACACTTGCTGGTGGGGTCTCTCAGCTGGGCTGCAAGGATGCAGCATTGTAAGATGTTCCTGACATACAATCTGTTTCCTTGTGTGTTGGGCAGTGGTGGGCTGTGCTCCATTTACTTGGTCCCACATTGTGGGAGTTGCAAGGTGGATCACTGTCCCCGTTCTGCCATCACACCCAGCCACATGCTCTCCCATTGACTGCTCACAGTTTCCTGGAGTGTACCAGTGAAATTAATGGACTGACAGCAGTCTGATCCAAGCTATGAAAATAACAGGAGCTGGTATGAAACATACACTGCACAGAGCCCGGCAGAATTCCATTTGAAGTGATTCATCTTTCGCTTCCATGTGATCGGGTTGTTTCATCTGCGGAGACGGGAGCATCCCCCCATCGCTGGTGAGGTTAATCAGAGACTTTCCTGTGAGGGCACATCACCAAAGATGACAGTCTGAATTTGCCTGCCAGACCCATGTGCTCACACATTTAGACCCCATTCCCAATTTAATTAAGAGACTCAACCATCACGGTTCTGTTTTTGTACTCTGCAGTTGGGCGGCACTAATTATCCAGGTAAAACAAGGTACGGGGAAGCTCAGAAGATGCTGCAGGAAAAGAATGCAATTCATAGATCTGTGAACGAGAACTCAGACCTGAGAACCTGCCGGAGAGAAAGGGGCGATGTCCGCTGCCTCAGTGAAGCTGACTTGTTACCTGTGCAGCGGAGAAATGGAGCTCCTTCCAGGCAAGAAGTAAGAATGCGGTCAAGTTCATTCCCCATTCTATTTAACCCGAACTGCACTCCAGGGTAGCATCTGTTGGCTTGTGATTCCCCTTAGACTTCAGGAGGAAGAAAGAATCATGACTAGGGGAAGAAGCACCGCGCTGATGAGGTGCCCGCTGAATTATGGAGACTCCATCCAGAAAATGGGGAGCGAGTCTGTGCGCTTGAGGATTCAGCCGAGGAGAACGGAAGAAAACAATAAATTATTTTGGCTGCTGAGAATGAGGACCTGTTGGTGGGGAAGGTTTAGGCCAGAGTGCCTGGGAAGGCAGGGAAGGGAGCATTGAGTCAGATTTTGGTTTGATGCCAGCGCCTCTGAGACGTAAGAGACAGCTGGCCAGGCTGCCACTGCTTTGGAGCCTCTGTCTGCGGCTCCCTGGGGCCACACAACGCTGTCCAGCCATCGCCTCTGCCACCTGGAGTTAGGAGAGAAAAGCTCCTTGTTAAAACCTGAACTGCTTGTGCATTTATCTCTCAGATCTGTGAATTTGTGCAGACAACAAAATGCCAGCAAGAGCTAAAGAGAAAACAACCAGACCCCCAACCTCCAAGCACACCAGCACCTCCCCAGAGCTCTCTCGCAGCCAAAGTCTGTGGAGTTCTGCACTCTGGTCAAAATCACTACTAATTAATACCTTTTCACTTCCCACTGAAAGGAAAACAATTTACAATTAAGTGGGGCAGCCTACGCATCATCACTCCAACACCTTCTATGTATGTTTTGAAACGTGCTCTCACATTTCATGATCCGTATATTTTACAAGATGGGCAAACTGCAGGCAATTATGGTGATAATATGGCTGAGGTGTTTGGTTTTTATCTCTTCGCAGTAAATTGTGGTTGTTCAAGCCTTCTCGGTAATGGTTTCCATCGCTCTCTCCATTTCTTCCCATCACCTGGCAATAAATACGATGTGAATTTTTTTTTCTTGAAAAAAGAATGTTAGTTTATTATAATTATATCACCTATTCAACTAGCAATATAATTTGTGGTAGGTATGATTCAATTAAATTAATTACACTAACATAGATATTCCATGGTACATGCTTCTGAAAATGTAAAATTAAGTATATTAACTCTGTTGTGTGTCATTTTTCTCTGTATAGGCAAAGAGTGCTATCTGGATAATTGAGCAGGCAATTTTGCTTTTGAAAGATGCTATCAAAGGATGCAAGGATTTAATTTCGTATTTTTTTTATTAGATGACAGTGCATTCCACATGTAATTCTCAGTGCAAGATTGGAGGCTGATGTGCTTCAGAGGTTCATGAGCAGCTGGTAGGAAGATGGAAAATCACAGCTGGGGCCATGGGGACAGGTGGCCCATGGACGATATCTTAGCATCTCAGATCCATTTACTTGATCCTCTGTTCCTCCTGAAATGTCCTTAGGTCACCTTGGCCAGAGGCATTCTTGGACTTAGGGAGAGGGGAAACTGGTAGGTTGTTTGTTGAGTCTAAAAGGATTAAGACTTGAAGGTGACATCTGTTAGGATAATCTCCCTTAAACTCTCTAAATGGTTGAAGATAATATCCTTATACCTTTTGCCTGTTGATTCTTTCCTGGAGGTGGTCTCAAAATGTGTTTCAAAAAAATATGCTATCTAGAAGTGTGATTTAAAGATTCTTTCTCATATTTTCAACTCTGTGGAGTTCAGCAGGAAAACTTGGTCATGTACAGAGAGCCTTCCCCCACCGTGACACGAGTGGCCTCCCATTAATTAGGTTAGAGAATGCAGAACTAAATTGCCATTTGGGGAAAGCAAAATGAAATAGACTATTATTTTTTCCTTACTGCCTTCTGAATTTTGAATTCATTGAACATGACCACAGCAAAAAGCCATTCTTTAAGACCCTCTGACATGTGAAAGGAAGAAACCTGGGGTTTGACTTTTGTCAAATTCCTTTCCTTCTCCCTCATTCCCTGTAACTGTCACACAGGATCCAAAGAGAGAGCCACACCTCTAAATGACCCTTTACATGATAATAAATGATGACTGAACTCTAGCTATAACACTCTACATTTAACTAAATGACTTTGCAAATATTAGCTCATTTGTTTATAAGTTCAAGATCCCTAGCACTTGGCGGGCAGGGCCAGTGGGTAGGTGGAGAGTGTGTTAGGTTTGATTTAATCTTTTAAAATCATAATGGGAATCAAATCACTGGGAGATCTAATCATTCCGCTTTGCAGAACTTTCTCTGCCCATCGCCCACTCTTTCTCCGTTAACGGTTAACGTGAAGTCTGTGCTGAGCTGCCTGCTCAGATTTTATTTGGGTGCTTTTATTAGTTCCTTTTGGCTCAATTGCTTGTCATAGTAGTTTGGAAGGTGCAGTCTGGGTGCCAGGAGGTGACCACTTCCTGCTTCTCCCAGGATTGCCCATTCTGAAATGTGATCTTGCTTCATTCTTCTTCCATCCTTATTACTGATGGAGGAGCAGATTTACACTGCAGAGCCCGACAGCTGTTCTGTGACTCACGGGAATATCATATTTAGCATGTTTTCCCCAGTGAAATGTATTTATTTAGATGACACATAATGCTGTTTAAAAGCCAAGTCTGCTTTGCTCTTAAACTCAGCCTCATGGAAGAAAACAGGGGAGTGGAAAAGGCGGAATGTGCTCATTTGGGAGAGCCAGCTGGTCAGAGAGCCCATTTGGGCCATTCATGCAATGAACTCTCGCTGGAAATTGAAACAACAGGGAAATCGTCCCTGGGTACTAAACTGTGGGGGACAAGAAATAGGAAGTAGCCTTATAACCAGCTCATCCTAAGCATTTGTGGCTCACAAATGTTGCCACTGGGCATGGGGGACCACTGATCGAACACGAGCACTCTGGAGAGAAAAACACAGTCATCTACCACTTGAGTTGATGGAGCATCTTGGGAATTGATAGCAGCATTATGGCTTTTATCCTCTCCGTAGGTCATCCTCTGGAAGGTAACAAGGCCATTAGCCCTTGAATAAGCCAGATGGTCCACTCAGCTGATGGCAGTCTTCCCCGTTGACCTCCCCCTCTCCCAATTCATCTGTTCCCAATCTTGGCATTACTGGGTCTCACTGAGCTAGGGCTCAGAACATCCCCCCAAATATAGGAAACTGCGGGGAGAAGGTGTTAATGATGCTAACATGTAAGAGATGAGCAACGTTTCCATTTTGTTTTTAATTTTCTTCCTGGTGATGTCAGATCTGGTGACTTTGCCAAGGCAGCTTGTTCTGGGGCAGTTTCCAAGAAAGCCCATTCTATGAAATGCGTCCTTGAGCTTGTGGCATTCGATCCCGTCTCCCTCCTTCCTGCCCATTTGCACAGCCTTAAGATCTTCCTGTTTTTCTGTCAACTCCCATCCCTTCTCCTTTCATCTGCAAACCTAGAGCTTTCTCTGCTCCTTCCAACTCCAGCTCCTCCAGCTCTTTAAAAGAATATTAAATAAAACTGGCCAGCCCTGATCTTTTGTGAGTTTTGCTCTTTACACCTCCCTATAGAAAAAAAGGCCCTGTCTTTTTATTTTTGGCACTTGTTCCCTGCTCTCTAACCCTTGGTCATACAATGTTATGCTACCACCAGCCTCTAGAAGAGCATGAATGTTTAGATTAAGACCTGAAAAGGTGGCTTGATTGATTGGCAGCTGATTATGAACAGAGCTCAGAGAATGGTGCATCTCAGAAACAGTCTCCTTGTTGGATCACTTTTAGGTCTTTACCAAATTGGTCTTAGACATGGGCTCTAGGAGCGCTCATCTTCCATAGGTCATCCCTCACCTTCCCTTTTCAGTCCACTCGCAATCCAGGGTCCTGGCCTCCTGTTCCTGGTTTCCTGCCCAAAGTCAAGGAAACTATTAGTTTTTGTTCTATCTAGACAGCAAAAAAGATTGTTTCACTCTTCTGTGGGTATAGTCATGGGATGATGGTGGTGGTAGTGGTGGTGATGATGGTGGTGATGAGGATGATGGTGATAACAGGGGTGATCTTGGTGATGACAATGATGGCGATGATAATGTTGGTGATGCTGGTGATAATAGTAATGTTGGTGTTGACGATGGTGATGATAATGTTGGCGATGGTGGTGGTGATGATGATTTTGGCAGTGATAATGGTGGTGGTGATGTTGTTGGTGACGATGACAGTGGTCATGATGATGATGACAAAATGAGTGATTAAGAAGATGTTGTTGTTGGTGGTGGTGATGATGGTGGTGTCAAGACCAAGATAATGGTGGTGATGGCCAGAGTAGTAAACACTAGGTACCATCCTCAGGACATCCTTATGAACCAAGTATTATTATGATCAACTCCACTTTACAGATGAGGAAACTGAGGCAGAAGAATTGTTAGGTAAATTGCTTAAGGAGATGTAGATAGTAAAGGCAGAGCAAGGGTTTAGACTGAGACAGCCTCGCTCCAGATTCCCTGCTCTCAGCCACTGCATGAAAGGTGCAGGTGCTGCTAAGTCTTGGGAATCATAAATCTAGAAGCAAATGAACTCATATTACTTTTAGGTAGTGCTATCATTAATCATGCTAAATGACCGCTACAAGTAATGAGGATGGCCTGGAAAGTGAGGGCACGGAAACTCCCCCTATGCCATGCCTTTTGTCAAAAGGAATCTTATGGGAAAAATCATTATAAGCAGATATGTTTGAGGAAAGTGGGTAGGGGGTGCCTCTGCATTTATTTCCTGACCTCCCCCAAAGACCCTCCACAGTGGCTGCCAAGACTGTGTTCCCACTGACCCAAGGGCTCTGTAGAATTCAGCTGGAAAATTCATTTGTCCCATAGTCGACAATACTAACCACCATTTATTTAATCCCTGCCACTTGCCAGATGCTTAAAAAAAATTCTTGTTTTAGTTGTAGATGGAAACAATACCTTTCTTTCTTTCTTTATTTTTATGTGGTGCTGACGATTGAACCCAGGGCCTCACATGTGCGAGACAAGCACTCTGCCACTGAGCCCCAGCCCCAGCCCGTTGACAGATACTTTTATTATCAGTTTTAATCCTCACAACCACCTTTGGAGAACAGTGTAGTTATCCTCAGTTTATAGGTGAGGAAACAGAGGCACAGGCAAACTTTGCAACCAGCCCAGGTTCACATAGTCTGAGTTGGTGGCAATGCTGGGATTTGAGCCAGCACTGTGTGACTCAGAAAACCTACTCTTTTCCAGAGATATCAGCTGCTTGCTGTACATCACCCCCATGGAGTCTAGAGTCATCGGTTTCCCGTTGTGCACACACTGACTCACCCTCTGGGCCTCAGAGGACTCTAGTGCAGCAATCAAGTATGATTTCTCTGAGCAGCACCCGTGTGGCCCCTCTTGCCCCCCATACCACGTTCATTCCCTGTCCTTTATTTTTTTAAGTCCACAGCTTCTCTTCTTTATTCTGACTGCCACCAGTTTGATCCAGATGGAGGCTGAGAGCTGACTCATCAGTGCTGCTATTCCCCAGGCCCTGCCGAGGCACTCTTAAGGCTGGGGTCACATCTGTGAGCTGACGTCCTCTCCAGAATAGTGGCCATTTGCACTGACAGGTTTCATACTCCTGCCAACCCACCATCCCCACTTGATCTGTGAAGTTCTGAAGCTCTCTCAGGTGGATGCCATCTGCTTGTGGTGATTTAGCTGCCCTTCCTTGCTTCCAATCTGGTTTAGAACATGCCGATGTAGACCATGGTTTGATCTAGTATCTCTGTGCTGCAGAAGCTATTTAAATAGCTCTGTAGACCAAGTCTGGAAGTCCATTTAATCCATTAAGCATATTCTTTTCATTCTTTCCTCAGTAGGGAACATCTATTAGTCATACTATCCTTTCCAAAGATGGAATGGCAACTGAGTTGGTGGACTGTGCTCTCCTAGTAGGGTACTGACCTTGTACTGTGATCTGGAAGTTGTGTTGCTTAGTGATCGAGAGTTTCAGCTTGAGAGGCAAACTGACCTGAGCTGAATGAAGCCCTGGGCACCACCACTACCCCCTGCAGAGCTCCTCAATATCATTCTCTCTCTTTCCCTCTGAGAAAAAGATTCCCCCACACTCCATCAGTGGTTCTATTGGGGACCACAAGCCACTGCATACAATCCCCTTCACCATGGCAATTAGTCCAAGGTTGGGTCAACCAGTAGCTTTCCTTGAGGTTTTTCTAAATGGAGCCCACAGGAGAGGACCTTCCTCCTCATGCAGATAATGCCAGAGTTTCCATGACCATTCTTTCACTTCTCCAACACAGAAGACATGTTTGAAGCAGGAAAGAATGATTATATGCCCAGAGAAAGAGAATCAAAAAACAGGGAGAAAGAGAGGCCTAGAGAGTGGTGAGTGGAAGGATCCTTAGACTCCATTTCTTCCTTTTTGGCTTGAGTTAGTGTGAGTTGGGATCCTATTGATTGCAATCAGAGCTTAGATCAATCCAGCCCCCAGCTGAATTTCCCACTGAGTCTCTACAAGTCTTTCCTCTTTAACATCATTAAAAGTTCTCTTCTGACTGTGCAGTAGCGCATGTCTGTAATCCCAGTGGCTCAGGAGGCTGAGGCAGGAGGATCTCAAGTTCAAAGCCAGCCTCAGCAAAAGCAAAGCACTAAGCAACTCAGTGAGACCCTGTCTCTAAATTTAAAAAGTACAAAAAAGGGCTGGGGATGTGGCTCAGTGTTCAAGTGCCCTTGAGTTAAATCCCCATTATCCCCCCACCAAAAAAAAAAAAAAAAAGAGTCTCTTTTCATTGACTGGTTTGGTCTCTTCTCAGGTGACTTCTTGAGGTTTTTCTAACTTTTCTTGAACCTAATTATGTCTGAGTGTCTCAGAGGATTCTCTGCTTTGGCTTGGACATGTTACTGTTTTCCTCTTTGGGTGATACAAATGATTTAAAAGCATTCTCAAAACTGTGCCTCATGAAGGGATCTGTTCATGCAATCAACAGTCCTACTATGTATCTGTCTCTGCTCTTGACACTGGGAATGCACTGGTGAATAACTCAGCACTCCCACCTTCATGGGCTTACAGTCCCATGCTGGGCCCAAACAGGTGAGTACTGAATACACAACAGAAATCCAGGTGGCAGTGAGTTGGGTGCCACTGTAGATCAGGTGCTCTCCGTGATCCCAGGAGGCCTTTCTGAAGAGGTGGCCTTCTTTTGACCCCTCACATACATGATCCTTCCTTCAATGCCTGGATTCTGTGATGTGGGGGGTATTTGCCAATTTTTTTAAATGTGCCTTTTTGCAATGTTTTTTTTCTCATTCTAAAAAAATGACTTTTGTTTCTGATTTTATAAATAATCTTTTTTTTCCTCCCTCATAGAGGCCTCCAGATTGAATGAACCTCAATCTCATAACTCCCAGGACCAGCCTTTGCATTGGGGTACTATTAGCCTATTCTAAAGCAGGAAAAATGAGGCCAAAGAGGTAAAACAGCCCAATGAAAGCACATCCAATTGGGAATGAAGCACCGTTCATCTGTTGTCTTAATATAATCCTCTTGCTTTTGTAGTTTTTGCTTTTTTTAATGCCCTCTTTGCGTTTTTCTAAAGCATATTTTTGACTGTATTTTCCTTTAAATGGAACAGGTAGCCAGGTAAGTTAAATCTTGGGCACATGCTTTTCCCCCAAGTGCTGAACTTGCTCTGTTTTTAGGAGGTCCTCTAACTAGCTAGTAACACCTGCACTTGTAGTCAGATTGTTGTAGGGACAAACGAGGCAAGGCACCGAAGATAGCAGGAAACAGTTTTTATTTGGCTGCAGCCAGGTTCAGAGGGTACAGCCTTTGCTGTAATCAATCAATCCCCTGAACCCCGAGTTCAGGGAGTTTCAGAGTTTTATACCCAGCATGTAAGGGGAGGGGCTCAGAAGTTCACAGTCTGTAGAAGTTCACATAAAAGCAGCTTTTTCTTTCACTGTTCTGGATATGTTAACTCTTCAAGGACAACACCTGAGAAGGGGGGAACTTCTTTCTTTCCTCCCCCTGCCAGCTGTTACCATGGGCCCATTTGTAACTTATCTTAAAAATGTAGACATCTCTGTGAAGCCCAGCTCAAGGCCAGAGGCCTTGTTTGCACATTTCTTCAAAGTGCTATACTGGGGCTGGGGATCTGGCTCAAGCGGTAGCGCGCTCGCCTGGCATGCGTGCGGCCCGGGTTCGATCCTCAGCACCACATACCAACAAAGATGTTGTGTCCGCCGAGAACTAAAAAAATAAATATTAAAAATTCTCTCTCTCTCTCCTCTCTCACTCTCTCTTAAAAAAAAAAAAAAACAAAGTGCTATACTGGATACATTTGTGAAAAACTAGTAAGGGGGTGTCCAGCACCTGGAATGCTGGTATCTTCTTGGCTAGTGGCCAAGTAAACAGGGTGACATGGAAATAGGAAGTTTATCTACATGGGACTCTTTTTCTGACAGTCCTAAAATCAGCCATGGTGAAGAGGGCTTTTCTGTGGAGAAAGGGGGTGCCACTTCAAGATGGCTGGCATTTGAATCCTAGCTGGTCCATGCTGTGTGACCATGGGCTAATCACTGTTCCTCTCTGAGCCTTATCAGTAATATTGGGACTGAAATACCTACCTTGCTGGGTGCTTATGAGGATTAAGTGAGAATGCCATGGAGAAATCAGTCATTTGTCTTAGTAAATACTCAGTAGCTACTACTGTTCCTATTACTTGGTTGACTTTTTGGTGACTTTCCTCCATGACTTCTTGATCCAGTCATTGATCACTAGCACACTAGGGGCCTGACCTGCTTATTGTAGGAAAGAGTCGGGCATCCCATCACTTGCCCATCATACCACTTTAACCAACTGGCCCAAAGGGGACTCACCAATAGTGGGACACCTTGATGAGAGCGCTCCCACCCCTCACCCCACCCCTGTGATGTGCTGAGAGCCCACATCCCCATGTTCTCCTCAAAGTGTTTAACCAGGAGTCTAATTGTGAGGAAGCCATCAGCAAACTCAGAAAAGGGGGCATTCTGTGAGTCAACTGGCCCCAGACTCAGAAAACAATGGAGGCCTTGAAGACAAACCAACAAAAAGAAGTGGGGTCATTCTGTCCAAAGACAAACACCACAGGCAAGCCTTGAGTGCCTCTGAGTACACACCAGTCAAAACAAGGCACCCTGGAGCACAAGAGGGAAGGCCTTAGGTTGTTGAATTAACAGTAATTCTTAAGGCCTGCCGTTGGTATCAGAGCTATTATCAGTAAAACACCAACAAGACCCCTGTTTAAAAAAAAAAAATTGAAGAATGTCCTTAGTTTTAGGAAGGGCATGATGAAATAATTAGGAATGAAGAGATGGATGGTCAGCCAGAGAGAGAGGGGAGAGAGGGAGAGCTGGGGAGAGTGGTACACTGTCACCTCTGTTAGTGGGAAGCTCTTAACATTAGGGTGAGACAGGAATTTCAAAGGAAATGTCTCACCCTAACTCTTTAACTCTTGAGTGTCATGCCCTTGACCCGGGCCTTTGTGAAGGGAGGGAAATGACCAAATGCAGGGAATACTGGTGTGGAATTGTACAGCTCCATCCTGCCTCCACCTCCAGTACAGTCTAAGTACAGCCCTTTCATAAAGACTGAAGCCCTAACCCAAGACAGGGCTCCTCACTCTCAAGATAGTTGGCATTCTCCCTTGAATGTGTTTCTGCTTCCTAAATAAACCTCTGTCTGAGCCTTGTCTGACTCATGCTGAAATACTTTTCCAAGAACCCCACTGGTCCTGAGCCAAATTTCCCCTCCCCACTGGGAACTCCTCAGACCCTAAGACATCCCTTCTCCCATGACAAGGAGAAAGGTCCATGTGTACCCGTTGTACTATACTTTCAACTATTTTTTTAAAATAAATTTGAATTAAAAAATAAGACTGTCAATGCCACTTGGCCTGTACTTTCTGTTCAATGGGATATTTGGCCCACCCATGCCTAGGTAGTAGGTAATAAATGGTTTCCATCAATACCAGTTAATGTTTCTGTCATCTCAACTGGGGACTGGCAGTGTGGGTGACAATTGTTAGCAGAGCCTTTTTATTTCTTGATGTGGAATTTCCACTCCTAGGATTCCCTAACCTTTCCTTCTATTGGGCACTTCAATTCACCTACCCCTCTTCATTTGTGGGTTTTTTTTTTTTTTTTTTTTGCCTAGAATCCTGTCTCATCCATTGCTCCCTGGCCACCAGGTCTCTGAGATGCCAGCTATGTTTTGATCTCTGTCTGCTGCCACGTGTCCATAATGAACCATCTTGTTATTCAGGCTCCTGGGATGAGATTTGTAATCTGACTTTACTTATCTGTCTGCTGTCTGCCCACCCACTGCCTCACTGGATGGGTCACATGGTGTTTATTCCAGTTATTTTTTTTAAGGAGGTTACAGGGCTGTCTCCTGGTGCAACAGAAGCTTCATTAGCCTACATAGTGTGCTTGCTGCTTTCTCCCATTTTAAGTTTAGAAAATTGACCTGTAATAAATGGTGGGTCTATTTAACCTCTTGTAATATACTCTTTATTGGGCTGTGATAGCAGAATAATCATTTGTATTTTAATTCATTGTTTTTCTGTGTGCATTTGCCTCTGAGCTGTAAGTTCTTTGAGGACAGGAGCTTATTCTTGTCTTTTTCTTTGACCTTTAAACTGTGTGATACATAGTAGAAATGAAGTATGGAAGTGTTCGCTGAATAAAAGCAACATCCTTATTGTTATAACCCTAACCCCTTGCTAATTGAACGATCATTCAGAGGAAACAAGCATTTCCCCTGAGACGTCAGATGGTTAACAATTCATAAAGACCTCCCTGTCTCTTAAGCCTCCGATGTCATTGTTATGCAAGGAAGTGTTCGCTGGGGCTGTTTCTTACTCCAGGCATCAGACAGATAGGGAAGAAGTCGATGTAACTTCTATTTCCTGAGCCACTATTGGTCACACCCTTTTGCTTTCATTCAAAAAAAAAAAAAAAAAAACTTATTGGAAGCCCCAGAGCCATTTTGGCACCCTGAAGGGCCACTGATTGCTTTTAAGGAACTCCCAGCATTTTCTAAGAGTATAACCCAAGTACACCAGAGCCAATCATGCAAAGCAAAATGAGAAGAGAGGTGAAAATGTCACCCAGAGTCCAGCTTCTGAACTGAACTCAAAAGCTCTTGGGTAAAGAAATCTGCAAAATAATAAGAACAATATTTGTCCAAATGTTTTGACGAGATGTAGATCAAAACATAGTCCTCATTCCACAGAGCCTGAAGCTAAGGCTCATGGAGGGAAAATGACCTGGCACAGATCCCAGGGCTGGTTGCGGCTCAACTGGGTCCCCAACCTATGCCTCCCCACTAGGGGCTCTGTCTTTGGGGCGGGGGGTGAGGTGTGGCTCTCAGCACTGCCTGAGTGTTAGACTCTCCAGCAACTCCATATCCTGACCCAGTTGGCCAAGGGTCACTCTGGTCTCAAGCTCCCTGCATGGCACTAATGAGAATCTCTGTGCATTAATATGTCTTCCTTGTATTGTTGATGATTTGACATCTAGTGGGGGTCTTACTGATCACTTAGGGACTTTTCTCCACCCCTAGACTTAGCTAATTCCTACAGATGGCAAATGATTCACACCTGAGTAGGCTTTTCAAACAGAAGCCAGCCAATGCAGAGCTCATGCCCCAACAGCCTCCTTTATTGAGCTCTAACTCTCTGGGCCATCATCCACCTTCCCTAATCTCCTTGGGATGAGATGCGAGATAATAAGGAACAGCCCTGTGCCCCTTAAATACTGAAAGTATTTAAGCCGGCCAACCCTAACCTGTCTACCCCACCCCACCTGTTTCTTCTCATGGAAACCACACTAAGGGCTCTTGCCCACATTTTCCTCTCCCTTCTCTACCTCTGGCTGACCCCAGTGCTCCCACTCCCTGTTTGGCATTCATGCCATGTGGTGCCCCCTCTAACTGGGAATAGAATATAATAAGCTACTTCTTCAATGACAGCTTCCTCTGAGCTATTGGCCTCGCCATACCTAAATAATAATGAAGACTATGTTTTAAAGCACACATACATTTTATGGACTTGGAGATTTTAAACTGGACTTTGCAGATGCTCTGGGGTTTGGGATCAGCCCATTGATAGGCTGCCTCTTCTTCTCCCCTTAAGAGTGGCTTGTCTATTCGCTTGTTACATGGTAGACTTTTTTTTGGTACCACATTTTGAACCAGGAGTGCTTAACCACTGAGCCACATCCCTAGCCGTTTTTTACATTTTGAGACAGGGCCTCATTAAGTTGCTCAGAGCCTCACTAAGTTGCTGAGGCTGGCTTTGAACTTGAGATCCTCCTGTCTCAGCCTCCCAAGCTGCTGGAATGACAGGTGTGCACCACTGCACCCGGCTACGTGGTAAACCTTTTAAAACATCTCTTAGATCATTCCCCAGAGACCAGGGAATCACGATGGTATTTTGAGCAAACAACTCCTCCCTGTGAAGTTGTAGACCTCCCCCTGCTCCGCCAATATGTCTTCTTTGGTGTTCCTGGAAACTTCCAGGGAGCCTCCTTTGACAGAGCTGTTCCTGCTATCTGGAACACTTTCCCCCATTAATCCCCACAATGCAAACCTTGGCCTCTCTCACTTCTTTGCTTGAATGCCACCTTCTCAGTGGTGATACCCTGTCTTCCTTGGCCCATTCTCTTTGGTACCATCACACTTATCACCCTTGCATATACAATATGATTTATTTATTATGCTTATTGCTTTCTCTCCTTCCTCCTTCTGCAATTACTTGAAGCTCCAGAGACTGGAAATTTTGGCCCCTTGATAGCTTCTAAGGACCTAGGAAAGGAAATGGCAGAGAGTAGACACTAAAATAAATATTGAATGAATATATGTCCTTCTAAGACTTTGTGGAACAAAAAATTTCCTCTGTTAAAAGAGTTTGCCAAAAAAAAAAAAAAAAACCTTGCCTAAGGCTCTTTGGTACATACTGAGTATGTACCTTTTCCACTGTGAGGGTAAAGAACATTGGTAAAATTTTTAATGAGTTTTGGGGTAGGTTGTCCAGCAAAGACCCTGCGGATAGCCAGGTGAATATCACTTGTGTTCTGGGCAAGATAGAGACTCAGAATAAGTAATGCAATCATCCAACCCCAAAGGAAATGATATCTGGGCGAAAAGTGCTGTTATTTGGGTGGGAAAATCAGGCCTGGAGATAGATCTTGTAGAAAGTAAGCCAGTCTATTGTCAAGAGGCAATGAACACATGGAAATAATATGTTAGATGTTCAAAGAGCTCTTAGCGAGGTTCTGTATAAAAATCTGTTTTGAAACCTGTAGTTAGCATAGTATGGGGCGGGCAGTGTGGGTTGATCAAATGGAAAAGAAGATTTTGTAGAGGCAGGGAGGAGACAGAGGCAACTCTGGTAAGAATAGTAGCAGCTGCGGGGATCAGCCAGGAGCACTGGAAATAGTCCCTGCTGATGTTTTTACAAATGATCTGGAGGAAAATGTGCCCAATAAAGTCATTGATGCAGCCTGTGACCTTGGACCTTCCCATGTAGTGGAATGTCAGGCCAATGGAGACAGACGTTGGAGGTCTTCAGGGTGGAGCACGTGGGCAGAGGTGGTAAATGAGTTGCACTGAGGCAGATTCTGGAAATTCATCTAGGGAAAAATAAAGTGGAGAGGTCTGTTGTGACCCAAGGAAAGGACCAAGGAGTCACCGTGCACTGCTGCTGGATCACCTCAGCCATCACTAGGACAGACATCTGGCCATCAGAAGACATAGCTCATTATTCCTTGGATTTCTGAAATGTCTCCTCTTCCACTGTTCTCCCTCCATATCTTGTATACTTATCAGGGGTTCTTCTTAACTGTCCCTGTCCCCTTTTGTAACTCTGTGCTTTTGAACATCATCATGCTCTCCATTGTTGGGTACCACCATGAATTCCCTGTACTCTTTAATTTCCAATTCAGAAACCTCCTTTTCTACCAGGTCTTCCCCAACCATGCACCTGGTCATGGCTTCTTAGCATTAATAATAGCTTTCTCTACTCAGACCACCAAGGAAAATAAAAACAAAACAAAAACAAGCCTTGTTAACATGGTTTAATGTTCACATCTTGCCTACAATCTCCTCAAAATCAAGAGATATTTCTGACACAATAGGTGCTCAGTAGTACTTATGGGATGCATGCAATGGGGAGCAGATTAACTCTCTACCTCAAAACAGACCCAGGGAGTTGGAAGAAGTCCCTGGTCACCTGCAATGATCCAGGGGAGGGAGGAAGGCTATTCAGTGTGGAGAGAGGAGAGCAAAACACAAGTTACACAGCAAAATCTTTGAACAGCAAGGAGAAGACAACCTGCTCACAAGGTCACAGAGTATTGGCAAAAGGAAGTAACCTTCAATGATTAAGAAACACCTTAAAGTATATTTCAAATGAATGACAGGTGACTTGAACTGTTCTGGGTATGAACGTTGGTATTTTTTAAAAATCTGCTTATTTGGGGTATAATTTACATACAATCAAATGCACCTATTGTGAGTGTGTAGTTCTGACAAATGTACACATCAGGTAACCATAATCAGTGACAATGTACATATCATGTCCATATCACCTCATGCCCCTTTGAAGTCAGTCACCCTCATTCCCACCTTTGGCAACCACTGAATTTCTCCCTATCACTATAGATTAATTTGCCTATTACTATAACTTGACCCTTATTAGCACAGAGTTGATAAGTAAGAGAGACAGGGAGAGGTAGAGAGGGATCTTAACTTGCTGAATTCAACCTTCTCCTTGTTGCTTTTCCTCATCTCTCACAC
Source organism: Urocitellus parryii (assembly GCF_045843805.1). Taxonomy (NCBI): domain Eukaryota; kingdom Metazoa; phylum Chordata; class Mammalia; order Rodentia; family Sciuridae; genus Urocitellus; species Urocitellus parryii. Next base: position 34,335,875 of record NC_135539.1, read on the forward strand.
CCCTGAAAACTGGATGTTTCCACTTGTCCCAACTGCAGGGAACTCACTACCTCTCAAAGGAGACTTTTCAAGGAATGCTTCAAATACTAGAAAAGTTCTGCCTAAAACTGAATCGCAAATGGCCACAGGAAAGAGCTCACTTACCGGTCCTACAGTAAAGTTCAGGAACTTGTCCACACAGTCAGGGATTAAAAGTGGCCCGCAGATACACCTCCTGTCTTCCCATTCTATTCCACATATCCTTTGTTCTGCCGACCATCTTACATGAACCTTGCTCTAGCTGTGGCTGTGCCTCATAAGCTGTATCACCGGGAACAGACTATGTTGCTCTGGTGATGGTCATTCAGCCCAGTGTTGGCCTGCTTTTGCACACCATGCTGACCCGATGTCAGTCCTGGACCACCACCGTGGGCTCTCACAGGGCTCACAGACTGAGAGAACAGCTTGGAGGCTTTTCTCACATGTGTTGCTATTAAACCCTTTCCCCCAGCCTGGGCTTTGCACCATGGGTAGCAGATTTATGGAAATGGTACAGACTTGAAAACACAAATAGCTTCAAAAATGATTCAGGCAACTTCATGGTTGAGAGACCCATAATGACTTATTATGGCAAACTGGGATGTTCTGTTGTACATTTCTTGCTTTTCCAGCTCACATCAGGATAAATAACTATATTGGACTAGATAGTTTCTGAGGTTCCTTTCAGCTCTAAAATGTTGTGATTCTTTGTCCTCCCACCAAATGTTCTATGGTGCCATTGTCAGTCTCAGAATGAAGCCAGCTGGGGCAGAGGCTGCCTCAGTTGTAAAGTTCTCTGAGAGGTAAAGGCAGAGGAAACAGAAAGGAAGGAGAAGGTGGAGAGAGGCAGAATTACTAAAAACTGCAAACATCATTCAGCATGAGTTCAGCCTCGTCTGGGGGAAGATAGTTGCTAGCACCACCCCCACATTAAAACATTTCTTATCACATGTAGTTTACTTACTCATTTGATGTGAAACATATTCTTCTTAGAATTCTTAGAAGCTAAGGAAAATTATAAAGAAAAAAAATCCCCACTGTAAGTACCACTATAAATTCCCTGTACCCTTTAATTTTCTTGTGTTTCTATACAGAAATGACCGCCACTAATATTTTGGTGCATCTTCTCCCATCCATTCTTCCTTCCTTCCTCCCACCCATTCCTCCTTTTACTATATACCCAGGTATTTCAAATTTTGTAAAAGAAAAATGGCATAAAATTTTCCCCACTTAACACTATCTTTACCATATTCCCTTGTCATTAGCTATTCTTTGAAAATATAGATTATTTCACAGTGTTCCATAAAGTAGTAAACCTTGATGTATAATAATGCTTACTTCTAGACATTTTGGTTGACTCTAATTTTTCCTCTTACTACAATACAAAGAGAAAGATTTTTGTACACACAGACATTCATATTTTTAGTTAGATATTTTATTGTAGAGATATACTGACCAAATTATTATTTGGGCAAAGAATATGAACTTGATTAAGGAAATATAAACACATACATGTTTGTGTGTGTGTGTGTGTGTGTGTGTGTGTATAATGCTGTCATGTTCCTCTTTTATTTTTTTATGTTCTTCTTTTAAATAGTGACTTTTAAGAATGATAGAGTAGGTAGAGTAGGTAAACTCTACTTGAATGGTGGAATGTAGCTCCAGAGTACATGACAGAAGAGTAAAATGTAAAAACTATACACAAAACCCTAAATTTCTTTCCAAGGACCTTAAGCCCCTTAAGTGAAGAAGAAAACACCAACAGTTATAAAGCAAATTTGAGGTAAACTGCCATACTTGAAAAACCTACTTAATAAATGTCCCAGTTGAGGCAGAAATGCCAGGGAGCACAGATATGTAAGAAAATGTTTCTTAATGCATGGCAGTTCTTAGGTTCTATGCCCTCATGGCTGAAAGGTGTCCAGTTACTCACCATATCTATTTTCTAGTGCTGCCCTAACACAATGCCACACAGACTAGGGGCTTAAACAACAGATATTTATTCTCTCACAGTTCCAGAGGTTGTAAGCTGAAGATCAAGGTGTGGACAGGGCTGGTTCCTCCTGGGACCTCTCCTTGGCTTGTAGACATGGTCTATGTCTTCACAGGGTTGTCCTTCCCTGTGGGTCTGTGTCCCAATCTCCTTTTCTTACACAGACACATGTTATTTTGGATTCCGACTATCTTAATGACTTAATTTTTAACTCAATAACTTTTTTAAAGGTCCTAAATGTCATATTCTCAGGTATTGAGGTTAGTTAGGGCTTCAACATCTGAATTTTGGGAGGACATAACTCAAACCATCACCTTCCCCTAGAGGAAGAACTGGTTTATGCAGAGGGCTTTCTGTTTGCAATCCATTCTCATCAGCAGCAAAAAGCAGCCTCTAGGCCACTGCAAAGTATCCTGCCTCCAAGTATTTCTGGGAATCCTCAAGGGACCTCAGTATTACCTATGTGACCTGCTCTTCTGCAGTGTGACCTTGCTCCCCTCATCAAGAAGTATAGTCCAGCTCCACCTCTTGGACCTGAAGTGGCCTTCATGACTTGCTTGCAACAACTGAGTGCTGCCAAAGTGATGCTTCATGACCTCAAGGCCAACTCAGAAAAAGGTCAAGCAGCTTCCCAACATTCCTGCTCAGACATCCTCTCTCGGAATTCAGCTGCTATGTTATAAGGAGGCCTAGGCTGCGCGGGGAAACACAGAAATGCACTCTGGTTAACAGTCCCCATGGAGCCCAGCCTGCAGGTAATCCCAGCTTAGGTCCCAGGCATGAGTTTGATGAAGTTCCAGATGATTCCAGTCCCCAGCCATTTCCCTGCTATTGAATTCCTGACCCCCAGGACCTGTGAGCATAGTAAAATGATTTGTTTTATACCACAGTTTTGGATGAAAAAGTTGAAACTGTAAGAGGTATTGTGGCTTATTTAAAGTTATTCAGCTGGTTAGTAGGGCCCTGCTAAGGCTTCACAATTGTTGGTCAGAGATTCTTCCACCATTTGTCCTGTCAACAGATGCTATTGTCTGCTGGGGAGAGCGTGGTGGTGCTTAAATGTTGCTCCAGAGTACACAATAAGGGCTGGTGAGTGGATGCTGCAGAAAGGTTGGTTACAATTCAGTGTAACAATTAGTTACAATTTAGACCTCAGCAAGTGGAAGGATGACACCGTAAATGCTGGTGTGGGTGATTGACTGACTTAGAGAGTGCGGAGGTCTGTTGTACCTCACCCTTCCAGTTCTGGGAGTCCATCATTTCCACACTTGGTTCTCACAGGGATTTAAGAAAACTCTATTTTCTTTGATTTAAAACTTCTGCTTTTAAATACAATGCTTTCCCAGATCCCTTCTGCTAAGTCTGCATGATGCTTTATCTTTTGTTCTGCCTTCCCCTTCATACACACAAAAGCAAAAAGCAGTGATGGGAAACACAGGCTCAAATCCCAGCTCCCCCTCTCACTGGTTGGGTGGCCCTTGGTAACTGATTTAAATGATCTAAAGGGCTGGGGATATAGCTCTGTGGTAGAGCACTTGCCTAGCATATGGAAGGCACTGGGTTCCATCCCCAGCACTGCAGGAAAAAATATTATCTGAGTCTCAATATAATGGAAAAACATACTTTCTCTCACACAGGGATTGCTGTGAGGATTAAAGTGCTTATGTGAAAATTCGGGGGGAGGGATGTCTGCTGAATCTGTTGCTAAGGTCCTTCCCTTTCTCCAAAGTAAATATCTCAAAAGTTTTCTGGCCTGCTCTTTCCTCAAAGTCTGCCAAATCCCCCTCCCCTCACATTCAACAGGAGAAAAATTTCCCCTGTTAATTCTTCCAATGAAGCTATACCTCCCCCCTGCTTGAGGCTAAACCTCCACTTCATAAGACACTCCTAGAGTTCAAGGCCAGAGCTACTGATTATCAACCCCTTCTGCTGGGCGCACCTTTCTATAGGAAATAAACTTTTCTCATGCTTGTACCCTTCTTGCCATCTTCTGCCTCACCTTGGCACCATGCCTCTTGCGAATGCCATCTCTGCCATTTCTACCATCTCCTCGTTCTCTAACTTCCTGGGGCTGGCTCAAACTTCCACCAAAAATTCTCTCCTAAGGTCCGTGAGGACATCTTCATCATGAAATATGGAGGTCACTTTTTCAGTCCTTAACTTTTTGACACTTTGCTGTTGAAGACAGCTTGGAGTTATCTTTCTTTGCTTCCTTCCTATACTCAACATCCACATATCTAATGTTGTCCCACAGACACATAAAGTTTCACAGATTCAAAATTGAACTTGGCACTGTCTTCTGTACAATGTCCCTCCAATTCTGTCTCTCCACCTGTGTTCTCTCTCTACAGAAATGAGACAGCCACTTCTAAGCTGGAAAACAGGATGCATTCTCAACAATGCTCTTTCTTATTTATGGGGCTTGTGTGAGCCAAATATCCATCGCTGTGACAAACTACCTGAGAAAATCAACTAAAAGGAGGGAAGATTTAATTTGGCTTATGGTTTGGCCCCATTGCTATTAGCTTGTAGTGAGGGAGAACATCATGGTGGGGAGTATGTAAGCAGAGCAAAGCTAATCACCTCATAGTGGACAGTAAGGAGAAAGGGAGGGAAGAAGAAAGGGAGGGAGAAAGAGAAGAGGGGGGGCAGGGACAAGATATAGTCCCCAAGGAAAGAATCCAAACACCCAGTCCCTCCAACTGGTCCCATATCCACCAGTTTCTACCATCTCCCAATTGTTCATTCTGTTATGAATCCATTGATGGATTAATCCATTGGTGAAGTTAGAGCCCTATTAATTGAACCACTTCCCAAAAGCCCCATCTTTGAATGTTGCAGTACCAGGGACATTGGGGGAACATTCCAGATCCAAATCATACAGGTCTTATCTCCTAAACAGCTCCTTAAGCTGCCACTTTTTTTTTTTTTAGTTGTCAATGGACATTTATTGATATATGGTGCTGACAATCGAACCCAGTGCCTCACACATGCTAGGCAAGCGCTCTACCACTGAGCCTCAACTCCAGGCCCTGTAATTTCTTAATTAAATTGCAGCGGTGGTCTCCTAGCAGGTTTTCTGGTTTCCAATCTTGCCTAATTTCAACCCAGTCCATTGCCTGAGTAATATTTCTAAAAATGTGTTGGATTATGTAATTCCTGTTTAAAGCCTTCATGGTACTCAGTTTTTCTCACATTAAGATTCAAACTCCAGTCTTTTGCATATGGCATCCCCTTCACCAGGAACACCCTTTGTCCTGACCATTGATTCCACCTTATTCATCTTAAAAGGTCTCACTTTAGACATTACTTCCCCTGAAAAACTTTTCCCGATTCCTCAAGGCTTCAGATCCCTTCTCAGATGTTCCTGGAAGTATTTTTGTTTGTCATATAATTACTGTAATTGTTTCTCTCTTGCCTGGCACCAGGGCTGGCAAAAATCAAGCGTTTGAAAAATACTTGCTGAAAATTTAGAATGAAAGTAATTACTTTCCACCAATGGTGATCACACTTGAGTTGCAGTGGAATCACCTGGAGGGCTTATTAAACCCCAGCCTGCTGGCTCTACCCCTAGAGTTTCTGACTCCATAGTTTGGGGTGGTGCAGTTGAGGCTGGCCAGGGACCTCACATTAAGAACCTGTTTCATGCAATGTCAAGTGGCTCTTAAAAGTAATAGTTACTTTTCAAGGAAATAGATAGGCATTTCTGAAGGCTTGCTATATTTCTAGCACTTCTCTTTTTTCACATTTTCCTTCGAAGGAAGATTTTTGTGAGATTTTAGCTCCTAAAAATGTTTTCAGGAAACTAGGTGGGTTCTGGAATAAAGAAAGTACGTCCCATTAGGGTTCAAAGGCAGCACCTGGAGCTGCTCCCTGCTCATTAATGGGTTGCTAGGCAACAGAACAAAGCGGAGGCTAAGGCTAGGATTAGCCATTGGCAAGGATCTGAGAGTGAACCACTGAGGCATCCTGAGGGTAGAGTTCTCATCAGGAGAGGACCACTGGGGCCAGGTGTAAGGAGCCCCCCCAGGAAGGGGAATGGGGGCCTTGGTTTGCACATGGAAGATGCATGATATTCCCATGTGGACACATTCATATTGTAACTTGCCTTCTAATGGGATTGGGGATTATTTTTCTCAGAAGAACCACTGAGAACCCACTGGGACATTTCTTAATGAGTTAGGTAAGAAATGACTTATTAGACTCATCACCACCTGCTTTTTTTTTTAAAAACAAGCTTTACTAGTTTACTATAAATATATATTCACATTTGAAAATTTTATAAGAACAGGAAAACATATAATTCCATGTCCTCTTGAGGTAGAGACAGAATAAATAAGGATAGGTGGAAAGGAGACGAACAAAGAAACTGTACCTTTAAATCTGAGAAGCTGCATGAACACCCTCAATTTTACTCCCCAAGACTATCCTCCTCCAGAAATAAATTCTTTAAAAGACCTTGAATCTTACAGTACTGTGAGTCTAATTAATGCCTATATACATTGCTAGCTTATATATTTCCTTTAGACTAAGTTAAGTTAAGGGGAAAACATACTTATGGGTGTATTCCTCACATTATCTATTGACTGGATGACATCAACCTAGAAACCCTGAAAGAAGCAGGCCACTGTGACCCACCCCGTGCTCCATGATTAAGAGAGCTGAGCTCAGCAGATTGACATCACCCTGTGCCCCTCCCCTTGGCACTCTCATATTCACTGTTTACAAATTTTCCTTTAAAAAGAGCCAATGACCCCCAAAATGAGTCTCACCTTCCAGTGCCTGTACCCCTTCTCCCTTTCACTGTGTATCCTGCTCTATTACTTGCTTTTCTCACTAATCTAGTTGCTTTCCTAAATAAATCCTTGGGCTTCTTCTGATGTGTCCTGAAATTCCTTTCTGTGGTGTAAGTCAATAATCTGCCAGGGCCAAGTTGAGATTCCCATCTCTCTTCTGGGGGACCTCCTTAGATCTTATCCAGTAACACCATGAAGGAAAACTCATATGAGTTTGTTATTCATTCTTTGGGGGGCTCAGTTTCTTTGTGGCTTTTTCAAACATTTATTTTCCTATTTCTCAACAGTTGCCTGTTCATGTTCTTTGCTCATTTCCTGTAGGAACTGTTTATCTATTTTTCTTATTGAAGGAAAGCCACTTATATAAACTTCCTCCAAGTTTTTTTCCTATAGTACCATAAAAATGATTTTGTTTTTTAGCACATTAAGTCCTAAGTCTTCAATTCTGTGAACGTACTAGTCAAATATTATCTCAAAGTTACCATAAGCAGTATCTTTGTTGAACAATTTAAGTTTTTATAGGTATTCCACATCTGGACTGATGGGACAGAATGTATTAATTTACAGTGGGCTCAAATGATCTTTTAAAATTTTTTAAAAAAAGTTTTAGTTGTAGATGGACCCAATACCTTTTATTTATTTATTTATATGCGGTGCTGAGACTTAAACTCAGTGCCTCACACATGCTAGGCAAGTGCTCTACCACAGAGCTATGACCTCAGCCTGGCTCTGTTTATCTTTTAGAAACCTGCATATTCTTTCCTTAAAAATAAACTCATGAATATATTTTTTTAGAAAAACTTTGTTTATCCCATCGTCCATAAGAGGAATGAAAGCAGAGAGGGAAGAGGGGATACAGGAGAGCTTTGTTCAGCATGCTTATTAAATTCCTATGCAAAATGAAGAGACTATTTAGTGGCTGTCAAATTTTAACTTACAGAGGAATCACTTGAAGGTCTTGTTATAGATTGGATTCAGTAGGTCCAGGGCAGGCCTGAGAATGTGCATTTTAGTCCTTCTCCCAAGTGAGTTGCATGATCCATGGACCACATCTGGAATAGCTGGACTTTACATTGTAACAATGGGGAAAACATTAGTGGGCTCAGTGATCATCCTAATTCTACTTTATCATCTGTTTGGAAACACTCCCATCTCTAATTAAGCTTATCTTCCCAACTTCATATTCTGGAAAGCAGGAGACAACTACAGCTCGTACCAAAAAAAAAAAAAAAATGCATCAGTGTTCATGGAGTAACAACCCTCTACCTCATGGTCTTTTAGAATATATGCCCCCCTCAATTTTGGTACCGGGGATTGAACCAACTGGTGGTTTACCACTGAGCTACATCTCCATCCCTCTTTATTTTAATTTTGAGACAGAGTCTAAGTTGCTTAGGGTCTCATTAAGTTGCAGAGACTGGTCTCGAACTTGCTATCCTCCAGTCTCAGCCGCTCGAGTCTCTGGGATTATAGGCAGGAACCACTGTGCCTGGCATATAGCCCAGAATTTTTAAAGTTAAATGTACAAATTTAGAATGTTCACTTTTTAAAAAACAGAAGTGAATATTTAGAATGAGAAAAATCACAATCAATTATAGATTTTTAAAAGCTAAAGAATACCTCAAATATCACCAAATTCAATAAAATACAATTTTCATAAGTGCCAGAAATATTCCATAATACTTTTTCTTATTATTTTGAACTATATACTTTTTTCCCTTCCATATAAAATGTTCACTTCTTGAAGCCATATTCAGATGGATAAAACTAGGATGAAAGATTAGTTTTTTGGGCAGAAAAATTCCAATCCTGCCCTGGCTAGTTTCTCTTCCTAGCATTATAAGGGGTGTCTCTCTCTCTCTCTCTCTCTCTCTCTCTCTCTCTCTCTCTCTCTCTCTGAGAACAGCTGAAGTCTAAACACTTCTCAAGATAACAACCTGATAGGTCTTGTAAAAGGCAACATAGCCTGGTGGGAGAAATGTCTTAGACCAGGACACTAGAGATCTGGATTCTCATTCTGGTTTCAACACAGCTGGTTTGCAAATTTTAAACTTTCCTGGCTTCATTTCTTTGACTGCACAATGGAGATGATAATAGAACTTTACCTCCCCAGGATGATACTGGAATAAAAAATTTCCCAGAGGGGTCTTCAGACCTACTCTAGTAGCAGTGATGTCACTGATCTCTTATAATTTATCATATACTGACTTGGCTTTCCAATTTCCAAGCCAGTTTCCACAAAGTTTTCTGCTAACTGCAAGATAAATCACAGCAAAAGAGACTTTGGACATTTTTTTGGAGTATCCTAGAGTCAAGAAGCTGCCTATACTGTACGGGAGTGTGGGCATATGTTGCTATCTGAAAGGAAAAGGTTAAGTGTGGCCAAACGGGTGTGCAGAACAAGGGTAGTTTGTGACAGGCACTGCCACATTGGTGCGGGGGGGGGGGAAGGAAAACTAGCATTTATTGAGTGTGAATTAGCTCACTTTGAGGCAACCCAGTGGGATGGGAATTATTCTTAACTTTTTCCAGGAACTTACAGCCAGTGATTTGCCCAAATTTCACAACTTGAAAGAGCAGAGCTAAATCCTCCAAGCTCTAATCTGCTTCACCGATGCATCTCTCTCCCACCCCTGAGCAAAGCAGAGATGCTTACAGGTGGAGGGGGACAGGATTTGAGCTCTTGACCTTGGGCAAGACACTTAACCTCTGTGAGCCTCAGTTCCCCATCTGTATCAATGACAGCCATCTCTCACGGTGGGTAAGATGGTGCAACTGTAGAAGGCTGGCCTATGCTAAGTGCTCAAGGTATTGCTTGTTATCTCCCCCGCTAGGCTTTCATATAACCTTGCCAGTTTGAAGAAGCCCCTGTGGCTGCCAACCCAGTCTCATCCACATATCCTCAGGTCACCAGGGTCTTCAAAAGGGCGCTACTGGGTTCTGGCAGCCAGTGCCTCTTAGGGAACCTCACTATGTTCTCAGAGAACAGAGCACCTTTGGGCTGTGTTTTACCCTTATGTCGCTTCTAGCACAGGAAGGGAAGGGTCAAAAGGCGAGACTGGGGTCAGATGTAGTTCCTAATCCACCTGCTCCACTTGGCTGCTGTCTTTGGGCCTCAGTTTCTCCACCTTTCCTTTCCCCGTTAAGACTGGTGGAGGGCGGTGCTCAGACCCTAATACCAAGCTAACTCACCACAGGTGCTCTGTAAACAGGCACCAGCTCCCACTCCCCAAGTCCCAGTGACAAGCTCCCTACTCTCCCGCCTGGGGTCTTTTTTTGACTGGAACAATAAATACGACAATACCAACAAGTCTGCACCAAATACTTCCTGGACAGCAGGCTCTGCACTGGACGCACTCTCTGTCCCGTGGCTTTCCCCTACATGACCTCATTCAATCACCATCACATGCCCCCAGGCTCCTCCCGGCCAACTCCCAGCCGCATCAGTCTGTCACTCTCCAGCCCTCCTCCCACAAAAATGCTGGCCTCTCAGCTCCAGAGCGTTTAGTTCACCCCATAAACTCAGCTAATGCTTACCACATGCGGCCGAGCGTCCGCGCCCATCCCCATCCCACCCCTACTCCCACCCGCGCGGACTCCCCAAGCCGGCCGCTGGGATCTTTTCCCTGGAAGGCCCTTCTCCCAGACCCGCCCACCGCACGGCGGGAAGCGGCCGGCGCAGCGATCCTCCTGGCCAAACATGACCTTGGACTCTTCTCCAAAGCCAGGTCCACTCCTCTGAACTGGCAGTGGGGTTGTGCCCAATGGGACCTCTTGCTGCTAGGAATGAAAAACCCGTTTGCGCTCGTTTCTCGTTCGTAATTACAGCAACTTGGCGCGTAACCACCCAAGCACAGAGTCCGCGGGTGGGAGCAGGGCGGCTCCAGGAGTGCGTGGAGGGGCGTGCCCGCATGCCCCCTGCCCAAGGACCCAGCAGTATTCGCTCGTCTGGTTGCACCTGGGCGGGTCCCACCTGGCTCGCAGCACCTGGGCGGCCGACAGCCACCGGCGGGGTGAGGCGGCGCCACCCTGTCCGCGCACGCCGGGCCCGCGAGCCCGCCCGAGGAGCGCGTGCCGAGACGGCGCCGACTGCAGTGTCCGCCGCAGGTCCCTAGGGGGCGCAGCCGGCGCGGGAAGCCGCCAGAGCAGAGCGCCGGGGCCGGCGCGAAATTGCAGGCGGGCGGGCGCTGTGAGTTTGAAAACAGGCGAGCGCGAGGAGGCGGGTCTGGGCGCAGAGCCTCCTCTCTCAGCCAATCAGCGGAGGGCGGCGGGCGCGGGCGGCGCGTGCGACCGGGCTGTGAATGGGGCGCGGCGGCCGCGGCGGCCAAGGCGAGAGCCGGCGCGCGGGCGGGCGCACTTTCTCCTCAGCGCCGGGCGGGGGCGGCGGCGGCGGCGGCGGCGACTGCTGCTCGGCGCCCGCGGACCCCGTGGAGACCGCGACTGGCCCGGCGCTGCGGCCGCGGGGCGGCGGCCGCGAGTGGTGAGGGCGGCGTGCTGGGCGTTTGCCCCCGACAACTTCTCCCGGCCGGCTCGCGGACCCGGGACCCGCCCCTCAGCCCCGCGCTGCTGCCCGGCCGGGCGCGTTCCCGCGGAGGGGCAGCTGCCGCGTCCCTGCCCGCTCCGGCGCCCGGGGTGGCGGCCGCGCGGCATGGCCCGGGGCGCTCGGCCCTCGGTGGCCGGCGGCGGCGCGGCGCCCCCTGAACTGGCGGGCCCGGGGCGGCCGCGAGGGAACCCGCCGGGCCGCGACCCCGGCGCCGACCCCCTGGGACCCCGTGCGGCGCCCGAGAGAAGGTGGGCGGCAAAGTTCGGCGCTGGTGGCCGCAGATGGTGGGCGCTGCTGACGCTCCAGCTGCACTTGTTCCGGGCGCTGGCGCAAGGTAGGTGGGCGCTGGAGACGGGCGCCGCCGGGGGGCGCGGGCCTGTTCGTGGGCTCTGGCGGGGCGGGCTGAGGCCTGGGGCGCCTCTTCGGTGGGCTCGGATGGGCGCAGGCCGGGGGCGCAGCCTGAGTGGCCTGGGGTGGGCGCCGACTGGATGGACTCTGCGGGGGGCGCCGCCCGGGGTGGGCTCCGGCTTGTGGGCGCCGACCCCGGGGGCGCAGCATTGCGAACTTTGCGAGCGCGAGCTTCTGGGTCCCCGACTCTGCCTCCGAGTCCCCGGGTCGGGACTGCGCATCGCTGGGTCTGGAGGCAGCCGTTGGGTTAATGCGGTGTGCCTTTAATCCGCGCCGGAATGGAGGAGAGGGTAACTGAGCTATCTAGAGAATGCACCGTGTTTGCGGCTTTTTTGTTTCCCCTGAAGCGAAGCCGTGTACAACCTTTAAAGTTACGGCCCCACCATCCGCTCCTTCAAAGCACGCCGGAGTCCCGTCCCATTGCTCTGATTGAACGTGGGTTGATGAGTGTCTGAGTCCTCGCACCGCAGGCTTGTTAAGGACGGTGACATCGGCGGTGGACTTCAAATGTCAAGTGCCAGTCACTGCCAGTCTCCCTTTCCAGCTCTCTCCCCAGGGCCCTGTCCTCCTTGGAGTCCCCCAAGTCCTGGTTCCCGACCCCAAGTGGGTGCTGTACAATCGGTGGAGCAAAACTTTCAGCGTCCACAGCTTTGCCACTCCGCTTTTTCTTCCTCTGTTGACTTGTATTTAGAATACAGTGGTGATCTCTAAAACGGGGAGAGGGAATCTGCTGATTTCAAATGACCTTTTGAAAAATGGAGATGTAATCTCTTGGGAAAGAGCTTTCCCACCTAAATCTGAATTTCCCACCTAAACCTTTATCAAACCTGCTAGGTAGCATCTTCTTTCACAGAAGTTTGCTGTTAAAAATAAAATGTTAATACTCCTCTTTGGTGGGGTCTTTAAAACACATCCGTGAACTCGTTTTGCTGTTATCTGCTTTAGAAAAATTAACTCTGGTATTCATTACCTGTGTCCTGAAATATTGCCACCCTAAGAAACTATACTCTGGGTTTGATGAAAGTTGCCAGCATTAGCTGTGTCCTGTGTCAGGTGAAGATGATTTAGGTGTGCCAGTGATTTCAATGTGATAACATTTTAAAGGTCTGAACTCAGTTATGATCAGATAACATAACTTTTAAATTAAAGCTTATCTAATGTTTTCTGAGTTCTTGTCTCCCTCAGGCTTTCATAAATGCCTCCTTTCGAATTTTTACTACATGAAAACTAATTGCTGTACTGCTGGTTAACTCTTCCATTACTTGTAAAGAATTTTATTTCACTTATTTGTGCTTTTTTTTTTTTTTGCTTAATGATTTAGTCTGTGAGAAAAGAATTGAGTCAATTTGTAAAATGGCATCTGTAGATTGTCAGAAGTCGGTTTGGGTGAAGAAATCTCAATCACTTAGGATGACCTTTAGAGTAAGAATGGTGTTTCTTCTTTCTAAGTAACTTGCACTTTATAGTAAGACCTATATATTTCAATATTCGAAGATAAGTGCAAAATTAAAGTGATGGGAAAAAATCCATCAGTGGCTTTGTTTTGAAGTACATTGCATGTAGTTAGTTTTCATCAGTTGCACTTTGAAGACCATATAAAGTGTTAGGTTTTTACAGCTGAAACATTAACGAAAATCATTAATTAAAAAAACCTAATGTAACATGAGCTTTATTAGGGAGGACTGTTTTATTCCTTGTTGCCGGTAAAAACATTGGTACTTGTTTTACATTTATATGGTTTATGAAAGTGTACAGGTTTTTTAGTGTAAAATTTCAAATAGGTTGTCACAAATTTTAAATTCATTGACAGGTTTCTGTTCTCTGTGCTCTGTGAAATGTGTAATATATCCATCATTTTTTGTATCATATTGAAAATGCATATTACAGAGGAGATGTCACCATTTGACAAATGCTCATGTATCTTGAAAATGAAAATTCTGGTACTGCTATAGAGATTTCTGATGGAATGATGAGTTGGTCATATGCACAGGAATGCACTCTTGAATCTCATCAGATAAAATGTAACATTCTAAATGGAATAGTTACCACTAAGTTGGAACTGGTGATAAGTACCATATCATTACTATGTAGCAGGGTGAAACTATTCCTAATTGCTCAAGTGTTTTATCTTGGCACTTCATGTGGGTAGGCTTTGCTAAAGGATCCTGGAAAAAAAATAAAAGGCAACGTTTTTCATTAAAAGTTATGTGTATTATTGAAATAGCTACAAGAGGAAATGTGTGAAATGTGAAATGCTAGATTCTCATCTGCCAAATGTAACTTTAATATGTTAGAGTCTTCTTTTTACATGGGAATTCCCCATGTATACTCTGCTTATTGGTGTGTCTGTGCTTTCTGTGGATTCCTAAGAAGCCAGATCTGATTCTGAAAGGCAGGTGGCAATGCATGCTTTCCTATGCTGTCCACCAAGGAGCCAGCTGTGAGTGGTTTAGAAAGATGACTTCGGAGGCAGTGGGTGCCTCCTAAGTTATCACATGCATGCCTTTCTTTAGCTCTACTGCCAGACATTTTGTAGTCTTATTGATTCTGGTCATGCTTAGAATACCTTACAGACTGAGCTTGTATCCATCATGCCAAGATAGGAATTTTTTGGGTTATTCAGAGTCCTCAGTTTCTCATTTGGAGTTAGACTTGTGATTCACATTGCTGTGTTAGAATCACCAGAGACAATTGGCAAAGCTATAGAGGACCAACTCCTTTTGTTTTTGAGCCACAACTTACTTTCCAGGTGATACACTGGTGTTTGAGAAGCATTAACACACATTACTTTGTTTTTCCTCACTCTAGTCATCTGCCTTTTTCCTGAAAACTCTAACCCAAGTGTTTCTCAAACTTGGTTTCATGTTGGAGTCACTCGTTTGCTTTAACTGATGTAATGCCTGGATCTTTTCTTTCTTTTACTGTTTTTTTTTTTTTTGAGAGAGAGAGAGAGAAAGAGAGAGATAATATGAATGAGAATGAATATATATATTTTTTGTAGATGGACACAACACAATGCCTTTATTTTTATGTGGTGCTAAGAATCGAACCCGGGTCCTGCCCGTGCTAGGCGAGCGCTCTACCGCTGAGTCACAATCCCAGCCCCATGCCTGGATCTTACTTCCAGAATTTGTTTGATTAACTAGAAGTTTGACCTGGGTATCAGGCTGTTGAGAATTCCCTAGTTATTCTTGTTTGCCAACATTTGAGAGCTGCTGCTCTTGTTTCTTTGTATTGCATTTCTGTCCTTGTGTTGGCTAATCACATAATTTCATCCAGTTCTGTCACTATTACCCTGATTTCCTAGGATCTGGACCACTTTCCTCAGGCTATTTCCCAGCCTTGGTAAGGTTCACTAATTAGGCTTTTTTGTGACTTATTTGGAGAAATTACAAAACAGTATTTATTGGGATCACTACAAAACTACAAATCTAGCTTTCTTTTAAGCCCTTATTGCTTTCCTTCAATGCTGAAGTGCTTTGTTCCCTCTCTGAACCTTCCCCTCACAACTTTGTACTTTTGAGTTTTAGTTGAAACTTCGGTTCCAGACCAAGTTTGGAACCTACTTGCTCCAGTAGATAGTCTTTCTTTCTTCCTTTCTGTTTTGGTACTTCCTTCCTTTCTTTTTTGGGAACCCAGGGGCGCATAACCTTGGAGACATATTCTTAGCCCTCTTCTATATCTTATTTTGAGACAGGGTCTCTCTGAGTTGCTTAGGGTCTTCATAAATTGCTGAGGCTATCTTTGAACTCATGATCCTCCTGTTTCAACCCCCCCCCCAGTCTTATGCTTAGTAAGTCCCCAGATACTTACTGAATTAAATATCATTAGGCCACTGCATATTTTACAGATGGCAACTAGTCATTTGATGGGTGACTATATCAATAGTAAGTGGATTGTCACTTATACAGTCTGCATGTGTAGCCACCTGTAGTCTTTCCTTCAGTGAGCCATTGTGTATCAGGCACCATGGGTTTATTTATTTTTCACTATGACTTCTGAGTGCCAGATAGCATTTTTTTTTTTTTCATCTTACCAGTGAGGAAATAGCACTGAGAGAGAAGTTATTTGCCTAAGGTCCCAGGACTGGGGGTGGAGCTGGGGTTGGAACTGGGGGTGAGGGTGGAGGTAGAGCTGGGGGTTAGGGTCGGGGTAGGGAGTCTGAATCGGTGTCTGTGAATATTAACCAGAGTTCACAACCATTGGATTAGAGTGTCTCCCATGTAGCCTCTGCCTTTATAAGTGGAGTGGAGAGTGGGGAGCAATCTGATCCTAATTTCAGGAAAGTTATGGGAATAATGTTTTAAATAACACATTGAGTTACTTTAAGTCTCAGCTTACTTTACATTTATGATTGAAAGATAATAAAAAATTAGGTAATTTGGAAGACAGAGAAATGTGTATTTTCCCATGATAAAATAGCTATTACTATTTTGGTGTATTTCTCCCTCCCTCCCAAATTTTTCATAACATAACTTCAAATTTTAGCTGTAAGTGGGTTGTGGCAGTCTGTTGGAATTGAATGGGCCTTTCCGAGTGGGATTGGACTGGATCAACCATATCTTTGAGGAACATTTGGTAAAGTCTCTTATCTGTACTCAAGTACATGAATTTAAGACTTTTAAATAAAGAGACAAGAGTTTGTACAGATCTGTCATTTATTAGGTTTCTTTAGCATGCATTTTTTCTAACATCTGATAAGTTCAGCTACATTCTGGGATTATTCCTGGCCGGAAAGTTTCCCATACCCTTAAATCTTGGGGCAAAACAAAGTGGAAGATTTTAAGCAGGCAATTCAGTGGTATCAAATAAGACTTTCTAGTTAAATTCTGTTACCTTTATATTTTCGTCCTAAGGGTACTTGCATCATTTTTGTTGATAAATGAATTTTGATATTTCAGGTGGTTTACAGCTTATAGTATCTTCTCCCTGCCTTCTGACTTTCCTCGGTTATCCCTGAGATAGAAACCAGATATGTTGGATCACTAACACTAGAATTTAGGAAGGACACAATGAGGAGGACAACACTGGATTTCAAGTAGGTCATGCTTAAATTTTTCTAAAAGTGAAGAAAGTGATAGTTAGACTAGACCCCCCTTTAGTATCATGCATGAACATTGAGTGAAGTCAAAGGTGGGAAATGAAAATAGGTGGAAAGGTATAGTATAAAGGGTTAATTACCTTAAAATAAAAGGTATTAATGTAAGTTTCATTTGGTTAAATACTCCCAGTAAGAAGTGATGCCTTTCTACCTAATGTAATTGAACATTTAAATCTATCTAGACACCTTTATTGTAATTAAACTTCAATTTTTTATAAGGCATTGCCTTAAATTCCCCTCTAAATCTGTACATCTTTGAATCAAAAGGGCATGAACATTTGCATCCATAACCCTGAGGGAGAATTGATTTCATCATCTGGGACTGCAAGTATGGCACCTCCTGCCCTCCTATGGCAGTACATAGAAATTACAGTGATAAGCTTTTCACTGAGTAGCCCATATGTGGAAGTCTCAGTTTGACAGACCACTGCCTGCCACTTGTTGGTCCTATACCTGAGACCTGTTCTGGAGAAATTTATTATTAGTTTTAAAACTTTATTACATTAACACTATTTTTATTATTATATCCAAATATAGAAATAAAAAAATACTATGGGAGCATTGCCTTAGAAGACTTATGTTTGTGCATTTGCTTATTCTAGTATTTACATTATTTGGCTTCCTGACAGTAAAGTCAGAGACTTATTATGTCAGCATGGCTCCAGTCTTGTGTGTGTGTGTGTGTAATTTCCTCTCTAATAAAGCTTTCCTAGAAACACAGATGTGGCAAGTGGAAAAGACTTTAGGCTAAATGTTAATAGCCCTGGCTTTTATCTCATTCCGAAACTACCTGGCAATATGAGCATGTTTGTTGGCCTCTCTGTTTTCTCACCATAAAAGGAAGTGGGGAGGCTGGGGTTGTGGCTCAGTGGTAGAGCGCTCGCCTAGCACTGGGAGGCCCTGGGTTCGATCCTCAGCACCACATAAAAATAAAATATTGTGTCCATCTACAACTAAGAATTAAAAAACAAACAACAACAACAATAACAACACCAGCAACAAAAAACAGGTGAAGTCCCCCCTCCCCCCAAAAAAGGAAGGGGATTAGATTAGATGAATCAAAATTGTTCTGCTCTGATTCTCTGATCTTTATGTTATATCCTTTGTATCCTTCACCAGAGTCTTTGGGTGTCTCCTTTCTGGGATTCTGTAACTCCATGTCTTAGCTCTTAGAACTGACTTCTTTTCATTTTACTTTTGTAGGGTATTTACAATGCTTAAGTCAACTGAGGTGAAATATAAGGTGCTGTCATCTAACACATAATGTATTTACTGTAGCCTGAAAAAGGTTCATGCTCAAAAATTTAGGTTCTGAAAGCAAATTAGTGCCATAATTTATCAGTGTATATCTGAAGTTTGTGGAAATAAATTTTCTTAAAATAGGAGATGGTTATTTATCTAAATGGCTAAAAAAAAAAAAAGGACAAGACTAATAGAAATCTACTGGAGGCAATTAATGCAGCAAAGAAATTTAAAAAGAAATAACAATGGTTAGGAGAATGTTTACATTTACTGGACAGTGATCATAAGTAATTAAAGAGATTAGCAGATGATGTCTGTTGATATTTCTGTGCTCAACCTAATGTTTTGTTGGTTTAATTGTGTTCATTAGTAAATCAAAGAGCTCTTAAAAAACACCAATTATTTTTTATTTTAACTGGCTTAGCTGGCATTCTGTTGATAATGCAGACAATGTCTATTGAAGTTAATAGCTATCAATGAAACAATCCAGTTTCTTGACAGCTGATGTGTCAGTCAAGTAAATTTATTTACTGACCTTTGGAGATCAACTTGTTGAACATGACCTAAGACTATAATTTTTTTTCAGTATTTTGGCCACACTGTGTTTTTTCTTTTTGATGATTCTGCTTGGAATTGAACCCACAGGTGCTCTACCACTGAACTATATTCCCATCCTTTTTTATTTTTAAAGATTTGAGATAGGGTCTGGTGAAGTTGTGATCTTATTGCCTTCAAGCCTTCCAAGTAGCAGGATTACAGGCATTCACCACCCCACCTGACTCATTGTATTTTTTTAAGAATTATAATTTTAATGGATAAGGCATGACTTTGGAGAGAGTGGTCTAGCCCATTCTCTAAAGCCCACTCTCCAAAGTCATGCCTTATCCATTAAAATTATAATTTTTTTAAAAAATACAATGAGTCAGGTGGGGTGGTGAATGCCTATAATCCCAGCTACTTGGAAGGTTTGAAGGCAGAAAGATTATTACAAAGAAAAAATTAGCCTTGGGTGCTGTTTTGTTGCCTTTTCTTCCTTTTATAACTCTCCTCAGATTCTTTACCATGAGAGGTTTTTCAAGATTGATTTTTACAAAGATGAATGGTATTTCCAAAAAATAAAAATAAAAGTGAAGTAACCAAAAAATAACTATAGTGACTTGGGGAGTAATATGGATAAGTGGGGGAGCACAAGTAGTTGCCTATATTAATAACAGGTGTTAGGAATTTTAGCAACTCAAGAGGCTTATGAGGAATATGTTTCAGATTTGGACTACGGAGAGATCTTTGAATGTCATTAAGTATAACCTGTTATATTTAGGGCAATCATATCCAGATATATTTTTTTTTGTGTGTGTTTTCTTCCCCCATGATTGAGGGCATGTTTTCAAAGTGTAGGGCAGTTCTGTCTTGACTTCTCTCTGGGTGTTACATGTGTTACAAAAAGAATGAATATTTTGATTCTGTGAGAGGAAGCCCTTCTATAGAATAGATGTCAGCATTGATTTTATACATGAACCACCAGATGGCAACAGAAAATGTTTATATAGGATATAATCTGTGGTTTACACAGCTAATATTTTTTTCTTCTGTGATACATGCCTTTTCTCAGTATACTTATAAAGTTAAGACAATTTCGAGTTTGTACTACCTGAGAATGTACAATCTAATCACAAAATAGAGTAGTGATATAGTATCATTAGAAAGAGGTTTTTATTTACATGAGTGAATGCATAAACTGTTCCCAAAGGAAGTGAGTTTCTATGGATGTAGCTTTATCATTTATATTATTGTATAGTGATGCTTCTACTTCCACTTTTTATTTTTTTTTATTTATTTATTTATTTTTTTTTAAGAGAGAGTGAGAGAGGAGAGAGAGAGAGAGAGAGAGAGAGAGAGAGAGAGAGAGAATTTTTAATATTTATTTTTTAGTTCTCGGCAGACACAACATCTTTGTTGGTATGTGGTGCTGAGGATCGAACCCGGGCCGCACGCATGCCAGGCGAGCGCACCACCGCTGAGCCACATCTCCAGCCCCAACTTCCACTTTTTAAATTCTGCATTTATTCATCTCTTATGGTAAACTGTGTTGATTTGCAGAACATTAAAGAAATGGTGGTTCTTACCCTAAAGCATTTTATGTAACACCTTTAAAGGGAGGAG
Source organism: Urocitellus parryii (assembly GCF_045843805.1). Taxonomy (NCBI): domain Eukaryota; kingdom Metazoa; phylum Chordata; class Mammalia; order Rodentia; family Sciuridae; genus Urocitellus; species Urocitellus parryii. The sequence goes on from NC_135539.1 coordinate 34,356,136, forward strand.
ATATATGAATTTACAAACACTAAGCATATTTATATATTTGCTGACCAAAGGTATTTTTACTTTATGTACAATTTATTTTTACCTTGTAGGCATAGCCCCCTCTTTTGAAAGTGTGTCATCCTGGCTCTTAAAGTCGCTTGCTTAGCTAATGTTTCCTGAATGCAACCTAGAAACTCAGTCTGAACTGCTTAAGCAGGGGTGGGGGAGTGGTGGATAATTTTATTGGAGAGATCTGGGAGTGTAACTAGAAGGATACCTTGAAACTTGGGCAAGTTTATAATTAAGGCCTACCTCAGGAATAACAAGAGCCAAGTGCTCATGTACACAGACTAGCAGGCATAGTTTTTCTAGTCCTCTTTTCACAGATGGGACAGCACTTTGTGAAAAGGGACAGACTTTGATAACAAGTCTAAAATTTGTGAGATGAACAGATTTGTATTTTAAAATCATTTTTGCGGGGAGGGAGAGCATTGTTTTTGTTGCAAAACTAAGAAAGGGTAGAAGAAACCAGAATGAGTGACTATAGATGAGGTAGGCTGTAGCAGAAGTGAAGGTGGGAGGAGTGGGCAGGCTGAACTGTGGTGGTGATGCACTAGTGAGAGATTAGGAGGCCAGAAATGAACAGGATTTGGTAATAGGTTGTATATGGAGAGTAAGTGAGATAATGTCAAAGGTGATATCCAGGTTTCTAGCTTGCATGTCTAGTTGGTTATTCATTGAGGTTGGACCATCTCACTTGGAGCAGTTATGGTCATGATTCTGGTTTTGAATGTATTAGTGTGTTGTACCCTGGAGGCATCTGGACAGAGCTGTTAAGAAAGTGCTTATATAAATGAGTTTGGAAATCTGAGAAGTCTATGCTTTTGGTATAAATACTTAATGGAGATGGGATAGTTAGCAACTTAAGAGAATGGGCCTGGCATAAAACAAAACTGGCAAAATCAGTTGCTAGATGTGCTTCCTTGGGTTCACTTCTTAATCTTCTTCAAACCTTACTTTTCTTATCCCTGAAGAATTGTATAATAAGTATATTCACTTAATGTATCCTTTAACGATTTTTGGGTAAGGTGTTTAGCACCTTACCAAGTACATGCTATTTTTATTTACACTTTGGTGGACAGGCCTTATGCTTCATTCAACTTTTTTACCCTCCATAGCAATAGAGATCAGTGAGCCACTGTAATAGAGTGGGAGTGTAAACAACTGACACAACTAGAGACGTATTCTAGTAGTAGTAATCTGGCTATGATTTAATGGGTAAATTGCAGGGGGAGGGAGTGGAATGATGAGGATAAGTTAGGAATAATAAATATTTGAACTCTGGTAGTATTGGGATGGAAAAATTGGAATGGTCAGTATTGCTCCAAGAGGTGAATGAGATGGAGACCAAGACCATATATTGGATTTGTTGATGAGGTGAGAAGTAGTGATCCTTTTTAGTATAAGTTTTCTGGAGTTCTCAGAATAAAGTATGTAGAAGCTGATTATGGGTAGGGAGAAAATGGAGGCAACAGGTGTGTTCTTCTACTGTGGAAATTCTCAAGCAGTGAAAGAACTAGCAAGGCATTTGAAATGCATAGTGACAAAATGATCTTAAAATGCCTTGGGAATACTCATCTTTTTTTTTTTTTTGTCCTTTCTAAATTTAAAAACTGTTCTTGAGACTGGGGGAGAAAAAGTGGGCTGTTTTCATCTGGCAAAATGGTATGTATTCATCACAATTTTGTTATTTCAGTTTCATATTTCATGCCTACTGGAAGCTTTTAGCAGCATTGCTAGCAGAGCTGATATAGAGGACTCAAATCCCCACCCCACTGTGAACACGTAGAAACTGGACAAAAATAGAGCAAGAATAAACAAAAGCTTTCTTGGGCTTGAAAGACCAGGACATGCCCAGGTGCAAGAAATGCAAATAAAGCTTGTGCTGGGACAGTAATCAGGAGCTCCAGGCCTGTGACAGTTTCAGATCTGGATATGGGTTGCAAGGGCTGGGTCTGGGAGTCTATTAAAGGAGCAGAAGACTCAACTTTTAGGTCTGCATATATTTGGAAGGTGGAGTGGAGGTACCCTGGCATAAAAGATACCCTTGAAGGGCTGTCCCATCTGTGAAAACAGGACTAGAAAAACTATGCCTGCTAGTCTGGGAAAGTGCAAATAAACTGCTGTCCTAAGGTAGTGATAATTAGAATTAAAAAAATAAACTAAAAAACAATCGTAAGGCTGCAACTCACAGTGTGGGAGGGGGGTAGGTTCAAATCCAACATTTCTTCCAGTGCAATTAACTCTCATACTGAGAAATTAACACAAAATCTGGTCCCGAACTATGGAAACTAATAGAGCCCTCAGAAGGAAGTGTAAATATAGCATGAATAAACAAAAGCAAATTAAAAACCTAGGACTTTTGCAGAAGAAATAACTTGTGTTAAAGATGAACTTGCAATTCAAAATGGCCCAGCCACACAAGGAAATGAATCACTGTGAAGGAGAGTCAGCAGATGTTATAAATAGGAGAATTAGTACTCCAAGAGGTAGAGAGGATAGGACATGTGAAAGAGATTACTTGGTTAAAATTATTAGAGATGAAAGAAGTAAGACTATAATGAAAGAATAGATTAGAATGGGAACATATATATCTGGAAAAGAACCAAATAAAACTTCTGGAAATGAAAATTATGGTCATTAAATTTAAAAAAGTAACCTCAAAGTACAGGTTAAACAGCCAAGTGATATAATTGAAGAGAAAACTATTGATTTTTAAGGAGATTTGAGGAAATTGCTTGAATTCAGTACTGAGAGATAAAGAGATGGAAAATGAGTAGTTAAGATTCATGAACTTTAGAATGAGAAAGGCCAGTATCACCTTCTGTAAGCTTCTAGGAAGAGCAAGTGGAGGAGAGGCACTATTAGAAGACATAATGGTTGAATATTTTTCATAATGCAAGGCCTGAGTTCTTAGGTTCCAGGATCACAAGGAACCCCAAACAGGATTGGTAAAAATAAACTCATAACTTGGATACATTGTAGGTGAAACACTAGAAAGTAAGACAAAGCAATTTGAGGCATACAGATAATCTAGATTAGCAGGTGTTTTATCATGAAGATATTTGAGTAACAGCTTCAAAGTACTGAAGGGGAAAAATTATCCTAGAAGTCTGTCTTCATATAAAGAAATATTTTTAAAAAAGTGAAATAAAGATTTTGTAGATAAAGACAAAGTTGACCATTTATTTGCTTTCTCTGGAGTAACTGCTAGAAGATGTACTTCAGGAAGAAGGAAATTGAAATTGGAAGGAGTGAGATGCAAGTAGCTAAGTGATAGGAAGCAATGTAGTGTTACCTTTCTTAAGTTTGTTCTGTAAATACTTGTGAAGTAAGGAGAGTCAGTAAACCTGTAAACCTGGGTTCCACATCAATGGATAATCCAACCTTGCATTGAAAATATTTGGGGAAAAGAAATTGCATCTTCACTGAACATGTGCAACCTTTTTTTCTTTATTCCCTATACAATATAACAATTACTTATATAGAATTGTATTATGTATTAAAAGTAATACAGAGGTGACTTAGAGTATATTGGATGTGCATAGTTTATGTGTAAATACTGTGCTTATTTAAGGGACTTGAACATCCACAGATTTTAATGTCTGGTAGGGGAGAAGGGCTGAAGATCCTGGAATCAATCCCCCATGGATACTGAAGGACAACTATATCAGCAATTTCCATTGCTAATGTTGTAATATGTACAGATTAGCTCAAGAGTGTGAGCTATGGGGTGTAGTGAATATAGTTAGCTAAAGAGTGTGAGTGGCGGTGGAGTGGATGAGTTTGAGATGTTGGTCAAAGGAAATTTCAGTCATAAGTAATAACTTCTAAAAAAGTTCTGTTTCACAACATGGTGACTGGAGTAAATAACAATGTGTTCTTGAAATTTCTGAGGATAGATTTTAAGTGTTCTTGCCATAAAAAGTATGTGAAAGAGCACACATATATTAATTAATTCAATTTAGCATATTCCACGTGTATACTTATTTCAAAACATGTTGTATATGGTAAATATACAGTTGGCCTTTGAATAACACTGGGGTTAGAGGCATTGACTTTTCTGGGCAGGCAAAAATCTGTGAATAATTTTTGATTGTCTGAAAGTTGGTAGCCTGCACTTGACTGGAAACCTTACTGGTAATATAAACAGCTGTTTAAAGCATATTTTGTAGGCTATATGTATTATATACAGTGGGAAATAACTGGAACCACAGATATCACAAATTTTTACTATGGCATGTCATTTACTGGAGAGAACTACTCAGGTTGAGATGGTTAGTGACATGGTGTTTTAAATGAACACTTGAACTTGCTGTATTGGTGACAGGAGGTGGCTACAAAATTATTACAGTAGGACAGTATAGGCTACAGTTAATTGTAGTTTTAAATTTTTTTTTTTTTTGGCTGGGGACTAAACTTGGAGTCTTGTACATTGTAAACACAAGCTATACAACTGAGCTTTCCCATTAGCCTGCAGTTGTGACAATACTGCATCTTTTTTTTTTTTTTTTAAGAGTGAGAAAGGAGAGAGAGAATTTTTTTTTAATATTTATTTTTTAGTTCTCGGCAGGCACAACATCTTTGTTGGTATGTGGTGCTGAGGATCGAACCTGGGCCGCACGCACGCCAGGCGAGCGCGCTACCGCTTGAGCCACATCCCCAGCCCACAATACTGCATCTTACTGTTTATATTTCTCTCCATTTTGAATGGCACTGTACTGTGTTTTGTCTAAGTTTCGATAAATTTTAACATTTTTCTTCTACACTACTCAGGATTGAACATAGGGGTTCACACATATGATAGGCAAATGCCCTATTACTGAGCTACATCCCAGCCCCAAATTTAACTTTTATAATGAATTTGTGTATATTATATAGTAGAAAATGATAACATGGACTAGTCTATACCTATTTTATATATTCAAGACATATCTTTTTCTTCTTTTTTTTTTTTTACGTTTCAAGGCTAAGCAGTTTGCAGGCTTTTCAAATTGTTGCAAATATCAAAAACAAAAACAAGAACAAGGGGTTGGGGATATGGCTCAGTTGGTAGAGTGCTTGCTTAGCATGCACGAATCCCTGGGTTCAACCTCCAGCACCACAAAACCCCACAAAAACCTAAAAACACAGAACTACTGCAAGTAACTGGATCCATGCAGTTGAAACCCATGTTGTTCAAAGCTCAACTATATACAGTCTTTGCCAATTAGAATAAATTTTAAAAAGTTGGAGCGACAGTATTAGTTCAGTCAGTGCTTTAAGTCACTGTATGAGGCAACACAGGCACAGTCAGTGAAACAGTTTCTTCCTGTGGGTCCTGTGGTTGATTAGGACATGCATACTTGCAGATACAAGGCAGAGCAGTCGACAGTGGAGGGCCCTTTAAGCCAGACAGAAGGCTCAAAGTTGGGGAGATGAGGGTAAAGTGGGGATGCTAGTGGGCATTTTAGACTCTGGGGATGTAGAGTAACACTTGGGAACACAAAGATGAAGAATTCTAGAAGGAGCCTGAGTAACAGAACTGAGGAACACAACTCTTAGATAAAAGTTATCTTGCCAAACAGGAGTTCCAAACATCAAGACCTTCCTGTTTAGCTGATGTATTTGGAATGCTGTCTTTACATTCTGAACGCTGGGGGTCTTATGATCATAGCCATTATTCTGTACAACCTTTCATAGCTATCAGAAACATAGCTAACAGTTGGAATGGAACCACCATTTGACCTAGTTACCCTATTCCTTGACATATACCCAAAGACTTAAAATCAAACATACTTCAGGGATACGGTTATATAAATATTTGTAGCAGCTCAATGCACAATAACTAAGGTATGGAACCAACCTAGATGCCCTTCAACAGATGAATGGATAAAGAAAATATAGGACATATTCACAATGAAATATTACTCAGCCATAAAGAATAATGAAATTATTGCATTTGCCAGTAAATAGATGGAACTGGAGACTATCATGCTAAATAAAATTAATCTCCCCAAGCCAAAGACTGAATATTCTTTTTGATATGCAGATACTGACTCAGTGTGGGGTGAGGAAAGAGGAATGGAAGTTCACTGGTTTGGACCTGGGAAGTTGGGGAAGCAAGAGGAGAATGGGAAAGACAGTAGAATGAATCTGATGGGACATAACATTTCTGTGTTCATATATGAATACACAATCATTGTAACTCTATATCATGTATAACCACAAAAATGGGAAGTTATATTCCATGTCTGTATGATATGTCAAAATACATTCTATTATGTATTAACTAAAAAGAACAAAAAAAGTACTTTTAACAATTGAGGGTAAGTGTATACATAGAGGAACATGATTGAGAGCCTCAATTGATAAGGGTAAATAACATGAGAATATAGTTTGCATTTTTGTGGCAACTTGACATGTCTGGTTGACTGGTGGTTTCTCACCAACTTTTAAACTTTGAAAATGGCTCAAATTTAGTGCCATGGACTATTGGAAAGACAAAGATCCTCTTTGTCTTTGCTGTTCTATGTCTTTGCTGTTCTTTGTTAAGTCATCAAAAGCATGAAGCATAGGATGTGGTATACATCTATGTAGATGAGATGGATACTGTATAGCAATTTAAAAGTATAGCATTTTATTAGCTTCAAATACAGCTTGAGTTTTTAATTTTTTTTTAACTTGCAGTTACTTCATTTCAAAAAAATTGCTCTTTTTTTGGGTGAATAAACTGAATTTTGTCAGGTACTATTGGCATCAAAACTTTTTAAAGTCAAATCTCATGTGACCTGTGGATTATCCCACATCAACTATTAAGGAAACCTGGGGAGTGCTAACCTCTCACTTCTGTTCCCTTGTCTTAGGAGGAAGCTGTGTTGGCTGGAGTCCTGTGTCCCTGTGGTCAACATCAGGTCACTCTGACAAACATGATAAGCATCTGAATTTTTCTGTCTCTTTATAGTGGCTGGTGTGGCACATGAGAAGATTACTATACTATGTCGGTATTAAAAAGAATGTAGAAGTGGTTCTAATTGACATAGAAGGATGTTTGATATAGGTGAGAAATTGGTTACAGAATGCTTTGTACAGCATAGTAGCACATTTTTATTGAATGTTTTTCACATATGGGCCAGTTTACTGAGGACTTTCTATGCAGTATCTCTTATGTCCTGTTTTGTAGATGAAGAAATGGAGGTACAGAGAAATTAAGGTCACTCATTTAGGTGGTGGAACTGGGATTTGGATGCAGTGCTGGCTGTCTTTGAGCACCTGTTCTTAGACTTTTACTGCACTGTGGTGAGCCTCTATCACAGGAAGCCTCCAAATATAGGTTTTTATGTGTGTGAAAGTAGAAAAGGGCCTAGAAACTAATTTTTGGTGAGTAGAATTATGATGTCCTTTTAAGAACTTTTCTTTATTTTTCTAATTTTCTATAATGAGATTAGGTTGCTTTTGAAATAAGAAATAATGTTAAGTCTTATAGAGAAACATAAAGATGAAAAAAATGGGAGTATTAAATAAAAAAACAGGTAAGAAATTATTGTGATTTACAGTTTGCAATATGATTGAAGGGGTACACAAACTTTTTAAAGTGTTTATATCTGTTATTGAGGAATCTTTTCTTTCTGAATATACTGTTTAGTGAGCTTTTGTAACTTTATTAAACTGTAAAGCCATTAAAATTCTTTGCCATTTGTGATATCAGTGGATTTGAGGAGGAATATGGTATAGAAGTGGTTTAGTGGTTCAGGTTGAGATTAAATGATTGGGGATCTGGATTTTTTTCCTATTTGAGGGATATTAAATTATTGTTTGGGCCTTATTTTGTTCATCTGCTTGAAAAAGGTATGCAGTATCTTAAGTCACAGGCTCTTTATAAGAATAAAAAATTACTTTGAAAGATGGATTGATAAACACATTTGTACCATTGATTTCTGGTTAGGGCTGTTTAATCTTTTTGATTCCACTGTCAAATTCTCCCAATAACAACTCAGATATCGAATCCATTCAGTACATACAAGTTTTTTAATGATACTGTGCACGAAATCATTGAAACATGCAGTTGTAAATTAAAATTAGGAGTGAATTTAAATTTAAATATATGTAAATTTAGTTCTTAAAAGTTAAATTTAAGTATACTAAATATAATATAAATGTAAATTAGGAGAGCATCATGTATGCATGCTGTAGTGTTGTAGGTAACAGTTGGGTGGCACCTGGTTTACAAAAATGTACCATTTTCTACAGTCAAATGCTGTACCCCTGAGCTCCATCCCCTAAAGATGTACCATTTTCTGAGAATGCACTGGTACATAGCAGAGGCACCATTGGCTGTTTCTCTGTCCTGTCATCTCTTGACTTGTTTTTATGGAGCTCTACAAATGCTTGTAGCCTGGAGCTGTTGTGGGTTTTGTCCATCCTGAGATTTGGATGTTCAGTTCTTCATCTATTTGTTTTCTAGTATATCCCCATTTTTTGCTTAAACTATCCAGAGTTGCTTTTCTTTGAGCACAGTTCAAACTATTAAAAATGAGGAAGGATGTTTAATACTCATTACCAACAATTTTGAATCATATTATAAAATTGTAATTCTTAAAGTTAAGACAAGCAAAGGAACATATATTGATTCTTAATGGTTATATTATCCATGTAATTATAACAAATGAATATGGGCCCTTCTTTTTTTCTTTTGCTCCTTGGCCATGAGGTGAGTGGTTTTACTCTGCCATGTACTCCTTCCGTGATACATTCATTGCCTTGCCACAGGTCTAATAGCAGCAGGGTTTAATCAGTTGTGAACTGGAACCTCTGAAATCATGGCCCAAAATAAATTGTTTTCCTTTACAAGTTTATTATCTCAGGTGTTTGTTATAGTAACAGAATGCTGATAATTTGTTATAATAATGGAAGCTGATTTTTCTTCCCTGTCTCCATTAAGGTTTTTGCAGTCTTCCTCTTCTGTGTTCATAGGAACTGGTTTTTCCTTTTCATGCATGGCTGCACATTTGATCCATGTTTCAGACATAAGTGTAGCCTTTTTTGTGTGGTGGGGGGTACCAGGAATTAAACTCAGGTACTGGACCCATGAGCCACATCACCAGCCCCATTTTGTATTTTATTCAGAGACAGGTCTCACAGAGTTGCTTAGTGCCTCACTTTTGCTGAGGCCAGCTTTAAGCTTGTGGTTTTCCTGCCTCAGCCTCCTGAGCTGTTAGGCCAGGTGCAGAGGCACACACCTATAAATCCTATCATGAAAAACATGATTAAAAAATCTAAGCTACAAATGGTAGCACCTAATTAATGCCATAGCAGAAAGGATATGATAGGTCAGTAAAGTCAACAACAAACCAAGAAACCTCAAGATAGAAAATAAACATTTGTTGGGGAACCAGTGGGGATGGGGGGAGAGAAACATAAACAATGAAATTGGAAAAAAAGGACAGCCAAGCTAAGGTAAAAAGGTCATAAAACAAGCAAAAAGTGAAAATACTTTCTATGTACTTTATTTTAGTTGAGGGGTTTATTTGATAATTTAATGAACACAATAACTATGATTTATTAAGTAAGACACCGTGCTAAGTACTTTACATATATTATCTCTTCTAATCCTCATGAAAACCTTGTGATTTGTCTCAGTGGTTGAGTGCCCCTGAGTTCAATCCTGGTTCCAAAAAAAAAAAAAAAGGAATATTTTTGCTGGTGATACTCTGAATTAAATTAAATATTGGCCACCAATTTTATGTACATCACTAGATGATTCTTACTGTGATTGGGATTTCCAAATGAATAGAACTGAGATTTGGATGCAGTTGTTATTTGATTGAGGGTGGTAAATGTGGGCCAAGATGCCACAGAAGAGTTTCACTCCTCTGGGCCTGTCTGGTGATGGCTCCAGGAAGACTGTCCCTAGGGGTTAGTCACAAGGGGGAGTGTGTGGGGACAGGGGTGGTGAATACAGTGCATTGTTCAGTTAACTTTGGCTTGATGACTGTCAGTGGGGCTTCACAGGGAATGTCATGCAGGGTGTTGTATATGTGTGAAAAACAAAAGCATGTTGTGTAGCCGGGAAGCATAGTCTCTCTGGGCTATTGCTGTTTCCTGTTTGGCCTCAGAATGCAAGCTATCTAGCTATGGGAAGCCCCTTTCCTTCTTCCCAGGGTAGGGATGGGTTTTACTTGAAGTCTGTGGGTCCACCAGATTATCATGCTTGTTGAAGTGAGGATTGGTTCTCCCAGAACTGTGAGGGCTGAGTTCCTTCTAGAGTATCAGTGTGACTTGTCCTCACCTTCTGTTGATGTGTCTAGCCCTGCTGGCTCAAGAGTCAGAGTTGGCTTTATAGTCTCCTTAAGAGTAATAAGTTCTGTGGCTTTTTGGTCTGATAGGTTTTCACTGCCTGATTATGTACAGACTGTTTGTTAATCTTAGTGTTGTCCTTTTTGGGTTTATAGCATCGTATGCTATGGCAATGAGGAAGGATCTATCATCTACTCCCAAATGATCTGCTTTTTTTCTGGTCTGTTTATTGCTAACTTGGCTGCTTCTTCTGCCATATAGTGGCAATGAAGGAAATAGAACATAAAACTTGAAATACAGTTAAACATTCTGCTCAAGGATTTTACTTTTGTTATTGCTTTTTCTTCATATTAAATTGTTTTTCATTTGCCCATATATAACCCATTTTTAGCAATCTTTTTTTTCCTTTTTTTACAATTTGACATTGTACTTTTCTAAAAATTTGAGCACTTAAGGCTGGTACACATGTACCAGGGCCTTCAGAGAGAGAAAATAAATTTTTCTTTGCCTGATGGAATTGCCCAGAAGTGTTGGAGGATATGGTGTGGCAGAATCACAATTTTTTGCCCTTTGAAATAGTCCTGCCTGATTTGCTCCACCTAACCCATTTCATTCTTTTGTGGGGATTTAAGTAGCTCCAGATGATTCCTTCATGCACACGGCCTTTGCCCTACCTTCCATGCATCTAATCTGAAGGAGCTGGGCAGTCTAGAGACCTGATTCCAGTTTCCAAACATCTTTGCTCTCTTTTGAAGTTTTGGCTTCTTTATATTTTTTGCCTATCCTTTGCTTTTAAGTTCTTATTTCATACACACCTTGAATTCTATGGAGAAAGCTATTAGTTAAATGAAAGTATGCATTTTTGCATTATATAGAGTAAGAACTCATGTCACTGTAAATTGCTGTTCAGCATTCCAGTTTAAGCATTTCATTTCACCTTCTTTAAAAGCCTAGCTTTATTAAATATTTCCTTTATCTTAATTCATCTATGAAAACCCTAATGATGGGAGGAAGCATTATGATTAATTTTGGTCCTTACAAATAAGTCATCAGAACAAACTAAATCTATGGATCTGTAGATTTCAAAAATCTGATATTTTAAGCAAATGTCTGTTTAATGTGTCCATTCCAGAATAAGTCATTCTTGAGACATAGAATTTGTTCCAACTCCTCCTTGTTAAAAAAGTAAATGACATGTATCCTTTACTACATAGAATGAGAGCAAACTTTATACATAGCATTACACTTGACCAAAAAAAAAAAAGTTTTTAAAGAATGATATTTTGCTCTCAAATATACACAGGTACTGTCAAGAAAGTGTGGCTTTCAGAAAAGTTAGCTAAGGATCAAGCAATCTGAATTTGAATTGTGTTCTTGATAAAAATTGAATGTTGCCTGTAGATGCTGATGCAGACAATCATGAAGCTCTTGAAGTTTCTGTGTTTTTTTCTTCTGAAATTTAACTTTTGCTAAAGTAATATAGAACATAGGGGTATCTGGCTATCCTGCATTTTAAAACTATTTCAGGGCTTATCAACTGAACATTCTTGAAATGAAAACTATTAATTGTATTAATCATACATGAAAAGGAATTCCTTTTCAAACTAAAAAAATTTTTCTTAAAATCCAGAAATAAGATGATACTATGGCATTTTTTGACAGACTACATGGAAGCCTTAAAATCAAAGTAAAAATGAATTAGAAAGTTGTCTTTGATTTTCCTGGGTCATTTAATCTGAGTCAATTTCTTCAGAGCACATAAAGTTTCTTAGAGCACAATTCTGGGACAGAATTCTGGGTGGTTGACCTGTAAGCAGTGAGCTTTGACCTGTTGCTTTGGCACTGGAGGCTGAACAAAGAATGTCAAGCAGTTGGGAATATATCACAACCTTTCTTCCTATTGTAAGACTAATTCAAGGCACTGTTTAAATAGGCTAATAGTGGATCAGTTAATGATCATTTCCATGAATGACAAGCCATGCCTTTTTTTTTTTTAAACAAAGACTCTTAAAGGCACTATAAACATCTTATAGTATTTGAAGTTACTTTCCAAAGAAAGGTTCTTCATTTTGTGACACAATAACTTTGTTTAAAAACTTAAGCTTTAATGAAATGAAAGTGGCTTTTTATTTTAACTACTTTGTAGACAAATTTATGGAATTCTAAGGTAAACCTGTAGCAGAGGTCTTGGATATACTTTTGGCTTTCCAGCCCTTTTGCTCTCTCCCATCTCATACAATTATTTTTACTACCTTTTTTTCTTTTTGAAATATTTTTTAATTCAAGTGAAATTGACATAATATAAAATAAAATTTTCTTTTTGGTACCAAGGATTGAACCTAGGGATCGAACCACTGAGTCATATCCTTAACCATTTTTTGTATTTTATTTACAGACGAAGTTGTCACTGAATTGCTTAGGGTCATCCTAAGTTGCTGAGGTTCTTTGAACTTCGATCCTCCTGCTTCAGCCTTCTGAACCGCTGGGATTAAAGGCATACCTCACAATACCAGGCTAAATTGAATGATTTTAAAATGAACAGATGAGTTGCATCTAATGTATTATGTTATGCAGTAACTACCTGTCAAGTTCCAGAACATTCATCAACCTTTCATGGAAACCCCTACCCTCTTTATTAAACAGTCACACCTTATTCTCCCTTCCCCTAGCCCCTGACAACCACCAACTTGCATTATGTTTCTATAGATTTACTTATTCTGAACATTTTATATAGATGGAACAATAAGACCTTTTGTGTCTCTCTTCACTTGGCCTAGTGTTTTGGAGGTTTGTCATTGTTACGGCGTGGTCGGTACTTCATTTTTCATGACTAATATGCTGCCATAGGTACAATAATTATTTCTCTATTGATGTGTCAATGGAAATTTTCACTGTACTCATCCTTTGGGTATTATAAATAATGCTGTTGTGAACATACATGTTAATGAATCTGAGTATCTGTTTCCATTTCTTTTGGGTATATGCCTAGGAGTGGAATGGGTCATATGATAATTCCATGGTTAGCTTTTTGAGTAACTGCCAAATTATTTTCCATTGTGACTGAACCATCTTATATTCCTGCTCTCACTGTTTGAGAAGTCCAATTTCTCTATGTTGTTGTCAACGCTTAGTGTATTTTCCTTTTTTTCGTCATTCTAGTAGGTATAACATGGTTATCTTACTGTAATTTTAATTTATATTTCTCTAATGATTAATGGTGTTGAACATTTTTTTTCATGCTTATTGGCCACTTGTATACCTCTGGAGAAATGTTTATTCAAGTTATTTATCCATTTTTAAATGGTGTTATCTTTGTTGAGTTGCATGAGTTTTTTATATACCCTGGGTAATAAACCATTATGTAAATATTTTCTTTCAATCTATTACTACTTGTTTTTTTTTCTCGTGTTCTTCTGCAAGTATAAGTTTTTATTTTTTCAAGTCTTAAATAAAAGGTGGAACTACAGAACTTTCTGTAAATAAGTTTCTTTCTTTCAAATTCCCTGAGTTTTACGTAAAAGATAGTGTTCACTTACAGAATCTTTTGTAAATTAGTTTCTTATTTTTTTCTTTCATACTGGGGATTGAACCTTGGGGCACTGAACTACTGAACTACATCCCCAATACTTTTTGGTTTTTCTTTGAGATAATGAGGCCCTAAGCAACTTTGTGAGACCCTAAGTTGCTGAAGCTGTCCTCAAAGAGATCCTTTTTCCTTAGCCTCCTGAGTTGCTGGTATTACAGGTATGTACTACCATATCTGGCAGAAATTTCCCTTTTTCAATGTAATAATATAATGGGAATCTCTCCATATGAGCACATAGGGATTCTCTCGATCTTTTTGCAGTGCCTTAATCTGTGGATACCCCTGGCTAGTGGATTGTTGCCATTCTTCAGCTGTTCCAAACAGCTATCATTGAACAGTATCATTGGTAGTTTACCTTTTTGCACCTTGTTGGAGGTGTGATTGTTGCAGCAAAGCTAGTCTTTTAAATATAAAATCCCTGAGAGAAAATAATTTATTCTTAGTTTTCCTTTACTGCTTCCACAACCCTCTACCTTTATTCTTCTTGTAAGAATTTCTGTATAGTGTCAGACTTAAGTCCCACCCAGGACATTAGCTGCCCCTGATAAATGGCAGTTGTATTTTACAATTAGATCCTATAATGTGAAACTCCAAATATAAGAGGTTTGTGCCCAGTTAAAATAGGTTTTATTCCAAATGGTATGTTATCTTCAACTGAAAAATCTTAACATTGACATGAATACCCACTTTGAGTTTAGATTTTTGCTTATAGGAAAACAGATCTTCTGCCAAATGAGGAAGAGTGCCTTCCTCTCTGCCACAGACACTCTCTGGCCTGCACTTAACCTTTTAAATTATCTCTTCCCTTTTAAAAATGAGAGTAGTTGTAAGGATTGACTCAAATAATATAAAGCCCCACCCCACTGTTACTTGTTATTATTTGCTTTTATTTTGTTATCTCCTTGCCTTTGCTTATACCTATTTTGCTCCCTTTGAAAGGCCAAGCAGATGCCTTTCCTTCACTGATATTTCCTACTTCACTCAGTTAGAATACCCCCCCCCCCCCCAGTTTCTCATAGCATTTTCCTGAATCTTTGTTGTACTTGGAAGCTTCTGTCTAGTTTTAAACCTGGATACACCCCTGTGGTACTATGGACTCCTTATGACCAGAGATTGTCTTTCTCAGACAATTGACAATTTCTCAGGACATTGCATACTCACTCAATCAGTTATAGCTGAGATTTATAAGTGAATTAATATGTAGGGTTTTACATTGATTTCTCCTCCTTTTTTCTGCTACATACTTGTAAATGTGCTTCAGGTTTCACCTGTGGCCTTTTCTACCTTGTAGTTTCATTTGTTCTTTGGCACTATCATTCCTAAACAAATGGATTCCACCTGTATTTCCTTATTTATGCTTTGGGTCTGATCCACCCTACTATAACCTCAAATTCAGTACTCCACAACTAAAGTCATCATTATATTATCTAGATATGCATCTTACCTGGGGAATTTTTTTGGGGGGTGTGTGCTGTGGATTGCCCAGAGATGCTTAACTTCTGAGCCACATCCCCAGCCCTTTATATATATATATATATATATATATATATATATATATATATATTTTTTTTATTTAGAGGCAGAGTCTCATTAAGTTGCTGAGGCTGATTTTGGGCTTGCAATCCTCCTGTCTCAGCTTCCCAGGCCCCTGGTATTACAGGTGCATGCCTCTGTGCCTGGCCTGGGGCAAGTATTTTTGTTTTTGGAATAAGTACATACAATGAGCTATAACTGATTGAGGACATTTTTCATCTAGCTTTTTTATCTTACTTTTTTTTTTTTTTTTGAAGTTGGGAAAGTACCAGGAATTGAACTCAGGGGCACTCAACCACTGAGCCCAGCCTATTTTGTATTTCATTTAGAGATATGGTCTCATTGAGTTGCTTAGTATCTCACTTTTGCTGAGAATGGCTTTGAACTCTTGATCCTCCTGCCTCAGCCTCCCAAGATGCTGGGATTACCAGCATGCACCACCACAATTATTTTTTAAAGTGATATTATTCAGACCCTTTTGAAGCCACTTGTCCAGTCAGTTGCTGGCCCCATTGTTTTTACATGGAAGTATTTCAGAGTCATGTGTTGCTTAAGGATGGTAACACATTCTGAGGAATGTCTTATACAAACATCATGGAGTGTCTTTAAACCTGGGTGGGATGGCCTCCTACTCCTGGGCTATGGATCTAGCACATTTCCCCTCAGCTTTACACCTGTACAGCTTGTGATTATGATGAATACTGAAGACAATTGTAACACAGTGGTTCATATCTGTGTATCGAAACATGAAAAGGCTACAGTAAAAATGATACAAATGATGAACGGTGTGTAGGAATTTAATCTGAATGGAGCTTGTAGGACCAAGTTGTTGCGGGTGAGTGGTGAGTGAATTGAAGGCTGAGGACATTATTGTACACTATTGTAGCCTTTATAAAACTGCACATTGAATTTATAGAAAAATTTTCTTTCTTCAATAATTAAGCTTACTTTATAGATATTAATTTTTGTAATGTTTGACTTTTGGGATAACTCTTATCTTAAAACACGAATATATTGTACAACTGTACAAAAATATTTTCTTTAAATCCTTATCCCATTCCATTTCTACTTAATTTTTGTTGTTAAAAACTAAGATGAATACATAGGATTGGGTTCATCAATATTATTGACTTCCACCTCAGATCTTTTCCCACTGGGAGGTCTTCAGGGGTGATAACATGCATGGAGCTGTCATATCCTATGATAGCAGATCTGCCTTCTGGAAACCTCCGGAAGGATCTGTTGGAGCTTCTCCTTAAGGATGTGTGTGTGTGTGTGTGTATCATATATGTATATATGATATACATATCATATATGTGTATGTATATTGTTGATGGACTGTTTATTTATCTATATTTGGTGCTGAGAATTGAATCCAGTGCTTCACATGTGCTAGGCAAGTGCTCTGCCGCTAAGCCACAACCCCAGCCCAGATGTGTCGTTCTTTTCAGAGTGTGTTCAAGGGGGTTTGCTTGGTTTCTTTTTTATCATAGATTTACTCATTAAATAGATAATGTACTATGAACATTTCTCTCTATTAATGAAAACCTTTGGGTATTGGGGGTCCATATTTTCAGACTTTTTAAGGAGCTTGTTGAGACTTGCATAAGCTTAAAAACCTTCCCTGTGAATATTCTTGTAGGTTTTTTCCCCCCCTTCACCTGCAATTTCCTTTCCTCTCACCTCTTCAGTTGTGTATTCCCTAGGCAAGAATTTTTCGGTTCCATGGGACCACTTTGATAAATGTGGTCTGTTGTTGGCAGAAAACATTATGCAGTGTATGATCATTCCCTACTGTTTTCTACTGCCTGAATGTGAGCCCCACTCACTGTCTGGACCATTATAAAGACTAATAGCTTTTCTATTAGTTTTTGTTTTTGTAAGTATTGTTTTTGTTTTTGCAGTATTGGGGATTGAACCCAGGCCTTCACATATGCTAGGCAGGTACACTACCACTGAGCTATATCCTTAGCTCTAACAGCTTTTCTGAAGATTATTTTTGGATTACCTTTCTAGTTTTAGAAACTTTCTTGGCTCCACAAAGCTTTCTGAGTTGGTCTAGCATTAAAAGTTGTATACCATTCTCAATATAGCTCATTTGTATTCTTTTCTCTTTCCTTCTGTAACTGTATTGTGTTTTAACCAGTATTTTAGATATTTTCCATGTCTTGCTGTTGCCATCATCAGCTGAGTCTCCTAAGCTAGAAACCTGAGACTCACCTGGAGTCTAGCTCTTTGTCCTGACCACCCTTGCTATATGGTCAGTCAATCTTGAAATTCTGTGGGTTTTACTCCTATTGTAAATAATTCTCAAATCTGTCATTATTTTGAATAAACTTTCTGCTATGTTCTTGGTCAAATCCATCACCCCTCATAGCATCCAAAATATAAATCTTACCATCAATCTTGCTTATAATGGCTTTTACTGTGGCATTCCGGGATCCTTATAGGCCAAGCCTTGTTTTGCATTGCATTGTGCTCTCTAGGTTTCACCTGATACTCTGAGAATGCTAAATTGCTAGTTCCACTCTTTTGCACCCTTGCCCCCAGCACACCATGGTGTTTTTGATTTGACTTTGCTGGTCCCTTTAATCCTGAATGCTGGTGCCTCCTTCCTGTCCCCTACTCCACTCAATTCATGTGTTGATGTTAAACTCATTCATCACTGCCTCTTTGTAGCTTTTTCTGGTTTCTGTGCCCTTTACATCAAGAATTGCCTTGGTTCCCACAATACTCTGCATCTCCCCCCATGTTTGTGCCTTCCTCATTAAAAGTTATCAATCTCTTACCAGGTTGTGAACTTCAAAAAACATGATTATTTTATTCATTGTCATATTCCCTGCATTTGCCATATAGGAACCCAATAAATATTAGTTGAATGAATACATAAATTGTATAATTCTTTTTATTTCCATTTCTGTCAGGCATGTTGAATTTCTAGAGTTTACTGTAAGAGGTAGGAAGAAGTGGTTAACATTTGCCAGTGTTTTGGTATTATCTGGAAATTCTAGGGAAAAATCCATTTCCAAGCTCATTCAGGTTGTTAGTGACACTCAGTTCTTTGTGGTTGTAAGACTGAGGTCAGTTTCCTTGTTGGTTGCCAGTTGGGGACACTCTGCTTCAAATGGCCTTTCCATCTTCAAACCAGTGACTACGTGTTAGGTCCTTCTCATATGTTGAGTCTTTGAGTGTCTCTGATCTACCTTGGGTCAGAGAAACTCTGCTCTGAAGGGCTTGTGCACCTGTATCAGGCCCATCAGCAAAATATTGTCTTCAGGCCAAATGTGCCATAGAATGTGACACCTTCACAGTAGTGGGATCTCATCTTAGTCACAGGTTCTAGAGTTTGGAAAAGAACATTTTTAAAAAAATTTTCTGCCCATTACAATGCACGTAATGTAATGATGCATTGATAGATTGGGTAATGATTCTGCTTTAGTTAATGAAGTATTTTCTTTTTAAAATATTTTAAAAATGTTTTCTTTTAAAAACTTTTATAGTTGTCAATGGACTTTATTTTGTTTATTTGTATGTGGTGCTGAGAATCGAACCCAGTGCCTCACATGAACAAGGCAAGTGCTCTACCACTGAGCCACAATCCCAGCCCTCTTCTCTGCCTTTTGATTGCAAGGCTTATACCACCTGTTTTCAATTCACCATGCCTCTTGGCCTCCTTTGTATGTGACAAGGATCTACCATGTGATATATCTTATAAGCATAAGAAAAAAGCTTAGAAATAAGCTAAAAA
This sequence comes from Urocitellus parryii, assembly GCF_045843805.1. Lineage (NCBI taxonomy): Eukaryota > Metazoa > Chordata > Mammalia > Rodentia > Sciuridae > Urocitellus > Urocitellus parryii. The sequence goes on from NC_135539.1 coordinate 34,375,317, forward strand.
GAAAAGAGTGTATGAATAGACTGTTGGCCCTCATGATGAAGTCTAGCTTGCATTGATGGAGGGAAATATACTTCTTTCTCACATTGCAGATGCAATTTTAAGTTTAGATTGTTTTTTCTCCCTCTTTCTTTCTTCCCTCCTCCTTAGGGGCACTTTACCCCTGAGCTATATCCCCAGTCCTTTTTTATTTTTTGAGATAGAATCTTGCTAAGTTGCCAAGGCTGGTTTTGAACTTGTGATCCTCCTGCCTCAGCCTCCCAAGTCACTGGGATTACAGGTATGCAACATTACTCCTAGAAGATTGTTTTTCTTGTCATTTATTTGTTCCCTTTTTGTCTTAGCATTTGACATCATTGAGTAGATTGTTTTGATTGTAAGCAGAATTTTTAAAATAAACTTACTGAAATATACACAAGAGAAATAATATTGGTAAAATTTTTACAAAGGGAACATACACATGTAATTAATATCCAAATAAAAGTATTAGAATATTTACTAGGACCCCAGAAGCCTGCTTACCTGATGACCCCTTTTCAAGCAGCATTTTGCTTACCTATTAATTTGATGAATTTTCAGCCTATTTAATCCTTTTTTCATTACTATTTTTATTAATTTGAGAAGAAGATA